>NW_008794723.1:2272658-2307092 GCF_000699145.1 Aptenodytes forsteri | reverse complement strand
GAGAGGTGGTGGATGCCCCATCCCTGGAAACATTCCAGGTCAGGTTGGCCGGGGCTCTGAGCAACCTGATCTAATTGCAGATGTCCCTGCCCACGGCAGGGGGGGTTGGACTAGATGGCCTTTAGAGGTCCCTTCCAACCCAAACTATTCTAAGATTCTATTCTATGATTGTATGAAAAAGGCACTATCAACCCTCAAGCTGCCTGCTATCACCTGGTGCCAAAGTATTTAGCACACAGGGGATCATTATCTGTCCAGGTGGAAGAAGTAGAAGAAATTAAATTCTTTAATCAGGCTCTACTCAGCCCTGGTGAGACCCATCTGGAGCTTTGGGTCCAGTTCTGGGCTCCCCAGTACAAGATAGACATGGAGATACTAGAGCAAGTCCAGCAAAGGGCCACAAAGGTAATTAAGGTCTTGGAGCATCTGACATAAAAGGGGAGGCTGAGAGAGCTGGGACTGTTCGGCCTGGAGAAGAGAAGGCTCATTTATACACCTTATCAATGTGTATAAATACTTGATGAGAGAGTAAAGAAGACGGAGACAGGCCCAGTGGTGCCCAATGAAAGGACAAGAGGCAATGAGCACAAATTGAAACACAGGGAATTCTGTTTAAACATAAGAAAAACCTTTTTTTACTGCGAAAGCAGTCAAACACTGGCACAGGTTGCCCAGAGAGGTTGTGGACTCTCCATCCTTGAAGATATTCAAATGTGACTGGACACTGTCCTGGGCAACCTGCTTTAGCTGACCCTGCTCTGAGTAGAGGTGTTGGACTATGCAATCTCCAGATGTGCCCTCCAGCCCCAGTGATTCTGTGATTCTTTGAATATTAATGTAAAACTTTCTCAATGTCTGTGTAGTGGCTTCCCAGCTGCACTGCAAAAGTGCCTTCCCCATCCTTCTCTCCTGTGTATATCTATTTAATCACTACTTATAACATTAATAAAACCTACTAAGAACCTAGATAGCTGCTGAAAGAGCTGTGAGCTATGAATTCAGTTCCTGTTGCTTAAAAGAATTTCTGGACAGGTATTGAAAAAATCTAGTACTTTGTTTTCACCAGCATAATATGGATATACACAGTGCCTGAAATGGAATGTCCATTTCTGGTGAGGAGAAAGTAGTACTTCTATCCTTGCTTTCCCTGCCACAGAAGAGCACCAATTTATGCCAATTGTGCTGGTGGCTTTTGTGTTACAGATAACTGTCTACTCTGTGCCAGAGAGACATCAACTCATTTTAATTAAATTTCTCTAGGGGGAGTTTAGTGGAACAGAATGTAATTACCCAGGTAGGAATTTTGTAAGAACATCGAAATTAACATCCTCTGCTCTGGTTAAAAGTGCCATCGGATATTTAATGAAACAAAATGGTCAGGGACCTCTGTTTTACTTTTCATCTAAAACACAGTACTTTGTGCTGAGTCACAAGTACTGATTTAGTGAGGAAAGCGTTAACTAATGAACCACCAACACCATTTCATTTAGCTTTTTGTCCCAGTATGGCATCTTCTTGACTCATTTGTGAGAGGTAAGTGTTTCAAAGCACCAGGTCAAACTTCACATTTAAAGGTAGCTGAACATGAACACAGTCATGACAACTATAAGATTTTAGGGTTTTTTTGTGAGAAAACTGTGTTCATTTTTAAATCATTTTTGCTCCTCCCAGGAAATTATTTCACACAAAGGGATGGTTGTCTCTACAGTTAGAATTTAGGAAAGAAAAGTAAATCTACTTCCCCACTGGAACAGGAAAGTGAGGGTTTTTTTCAGAATTCATTTATATGTCTATCTATAGTTAACTTGGGCTGTAGCTTGGGTTGCAAATCGATTTACCTAAGAATATCATTTTGTTTATGCATCTGCAGTTGTCAAGTGACATATGAATTAGGCAAGGTACATGCAGAGTAATTGTGTCTCAGTGCCAATACAAGGTGTCCTTAGAAATGTGGGAAATCATGTTCAGCAAGGAGTTCAGTCTAAAACAGACCAGAAGTTGCTGCAACACACTAGGAAATGTCCAGCTGCTCACGTCTGTCTTTGTGGTTTTTTACTTTGAAACTAAATTCAACATAAGCTTCAAAGGGCACACTTAAATTTAACAGGCCAAGCTCATATTAGCAGAGCTGAGATTGCTGGGATGAACTGGTAACAGCATTTTTTGCTTTGTAGGACTGTCTTGCCACAGCAAATTGGTGGCACTACCCTTACAAAGTCAGATCAGACAAGATAGTGTCATGGCTTTGGCAGGTTGGAACCACATAACTACAGAAAAATTTCTCTTCTTGTCAGATTGGAACTCAACTAAAAGTAATACATTTAGCCTATGAATTTTTGGGAAAGGAAGAACTGTATGGTAGTCAAGTGTCCTAGGCTGTCAAATTTGGGCCATCAGGTTGCCTACAGTCCTGAATTGGCTCTTCTCAATCCCCAAACCAATGCAATTATTCGGTTTTTGGGCTCCCCCTCACTTTCTGAAATAAATTATGTTTCACCTCCAACACCAAGAAGTAAAGAAAGAAGAAACATCAATGAGGTTTATCAGACTGGGAAAGAGGACGGAGTTGAGCATCCTTTTTTTTTGGTTTGTCTGTTTTTTCCAGACCTGGAAATTAACAGAATTTAGGTTAAGGTCAAGTGTTTCACTTATCTGGGACGGAAACCCTTGTCAGCACTGCGTGTATAGTAGTAAGAAGAGCAAATTGTTGGCTCCAGAAGTCACCCCAGTTCTTTGAGACCATTAAGAAGAGTTGTTCAGAGAGTCAGGCACTTCCCTGCGGACTGAGGTTCCAGATTATTGAAGAATCCCAGGTATAAGACAGGAAGACCCCCACCTTTCTTTTCCTCCTTCCTGTACAATATGCACATCCACAGAAGCGTTTGGCAGGATCTAGGCCCCTGTTAATTTCATGCTAACTTAAGCACATAAAGTCATAAGGGACAGATATATATTTTCTATGACTTCTGATCTTTCATAAGGGATCCAAAGATCCTTTACCCTTAGCACGTTCTTTAAGCGCTTGAGTTAGATGCATTACTGGAGTTAGAATTTTTCAATGTAATTGGGGCACAGATTGTAATCAATTACTATTAATTCCTATATCAACATTAGGAAGGGCAAAAGGAAAATACACTTTTCTAATAATTCTTCTAAACTTAATTAGTTCTACCTGTACAGGCAAATATTGAAGTTTTAATGAAATTTCTGACAGATTCCTCCAAGCTGCTAGGCAATTTAGAAGAAGTGAGAAGGGGAAGAGAGAGAGAGACATGGAAAATAAGAGATACCATTTCTGAGAAATAGACTTACAAAACATGTCTGGCAAAGAGATTACCAATAAACAGAAGGTATTTTAATACTGACAAAACATTCAAAAGATGCAGTTTATATCATTGATAAGTAGCAGTACTCCATCTCTTTCTTCCCTCCCCATCTAACTTCTGCGCATATCGTCAATAGTTGAACTCTTCAGTCTTTTGTATTCAAATGAATGTTTCCTACCAAAATATTTATTCAAATGGGAATGGTAGTGATTTTCAGATTCTCACAGGCAGAGTGGAAACAGAAAGATAAATGACTTTCTCACATTACTTCAGTGTTATTGTTATCATATATTGTGTGATGTTCCCTCATTATCTGGCAGTACACAAATGCAAGCAATGCATAATTTCTGAACCAAAAGTAAAATAACAAAACATTTCTCAAGATGTTTTCAGCATTTTTAGATTTAGATTAAGAGAAAAATGTGCCTAACCCTGGCTGATCATAGACATTAAAATTCTGAACATGTACATAGGCTTGAGGTACCTGAGCAGACAGGCAGCCAAATTCTCTGTTGAGATCTGGTCCTTTTGTTCCACTCAGGCCATGCAAAAGGGAGAGATTCTGAATTTAAACAGCCATAGAGGGATACCATTGCTGATAGAGGGATGGGTTGGTGGGTTCTGCACTAATAAATACCTCCCTCCATACTGAAAAATGCTATTTTGTGAGAGGAAGGAGACCGTAGCAAAGCAGAATTCCCCTGAACCCGTTTCCTGCTTTCACAGCCTAGACCACCTTGGCACATGCACTTAGGTTTTGTAAAATCAGCTGTCGAAGTGAGAGAACTCATCTGCTGCAGAAAGAAATCTATCCCAATACAATTGCCAAGCTGAAGTTTTCTCTTCCTTTCAGCATAGAAAATGTAGATTCATTCATGTGAGAAGGTGTGGGTGAAAAGGAACCAGAATAATGTAAGGTTAAAAGGAGATTTCTGAAGTAGATGATACTTTTAATTGCTTATATTGTAAGCAAATTAAATGAGATATAGGGAACCTGAGAAAATATGTATGTATAACAGAGGCAATTCTTGTATCTCAGTTTATGTGGTTGCTGAAACACAGACAGGTGCTTTGTCTTCCAGATTTTTCAGAAAGATATATATAGTTAGATCTTTGCTAGCTGATAGCGATACAGTTCATTTAATTTAGATTTATACCTACATTTTAGGCCTCTAGTGTGTCACTATTCCTAAAACCTACATTCTTTAGAAAGTCAGAGAAGAAAGAAAATGCATTTGAGGACCCCAGAGGAGGAGGCTGTTTGCCTAAATTTGAATTTAAACAAAAAGTTTATACAGTAAACCTACCAATATTCCTCCTACAGACTTCCATCTCCAGTTGCTGTTACAGATGTCTGGTTTTGGGTGTTTGTGTCTTTGTGTATGTACACTTATTTACAATTCCCAACCTAAACAGAAATCTTTGAATTGAGACTGTTTCAGTTTTCATGCTGTTTCACACAATTTGAGATTTCTTTTTCCCAACACTTCAGTCATGGAGAGTTCATGAGTGGCAGAATCCAGCTCTTGGATGAACTTGGGTGAAGCTGAATGCTTGCAAAATGGAAAGCCCTACTTGCACCCACATATGCACCCAAAGCAACCCAGATATAGACATCAATATATGTGCACCTCTGGGAACTTTATAAAAGCCTGACTCCAAAAGGCACAATTCTCTCCATTTAACTCCAGACAGATGAGAATATATAGAGAGGTATCTACCGAGCTTTTACCTCATAAATGAGTTAGACACTATACTTAAAGAAATTAGCTTATAGGTCTCCAGAAGGTGCAGTCTCTGGAGCTAGTTTAGATTACAAACATTTCACCCTCAGTTCTCCCATAGCCACATCAAGAAGAAAAACACTGACATAATAAAACACCTCCCTAGTAAATGATGCTGAAGTGGCACGTGTGTAGGGATTCGGATGTCACAGAAGAATGTTGCTTGGTCTTACATAGATCAGTAGTCCTGAACTCACTCCTAAACTAATTCTTGTATTTATCATCTGCCTCCATCCTGGTCTCTAATATGTGTTGTGCTGACTGAGGATGACATGTTCACAATGAAACACTTTCTATTTGGCTTCAAAAAGGGCTGCAAAAATGTTAAATGCTAGACATGTCCTTTTTCTGAATTCTTTGGGGTTCTTTCAGCAGTGTTGCTCTGCTTTCTTCCTTCTAAAATATGGAAATACCAGAAATAATCATCTTTATTTTCATGGTTTTCCCATCTGTCTTTGGAGAAAATGAAGTATGTAACATGGTAGGTCTCTGTTTCTGATGAAACTACCAGTGTAGTTGTTCTAAAGCAAAGAAATGGGGAAGATCAAAACAATTAGACTAGAAGATTGGTTCAGATGAATAACCTTAACTTAAGCTCATCCCTCAAATCTGGTGCACTGGTGAGGTCTAAGTTAGGAACCTAATTACCTGAATTCCTTCAGTAGAAGTTAACAGATAAGTACTTCTGGAAAGCTATTTCACACACCTAAGATGTGAAATGCCTTTGTAAGTGCCCCTTGTAAAGACAGCCTAAGGGACTAGGTTTTTCAGGTAACTAATAATGCATGGTCAATAATGTAGTCTTGGCTGTAATCCTCAGATATCCAGCTGTGAACTTTTTTTTTCCTTTTTTGCCTTTATTTAATTTTACTGCTTTACCAGTTTCTAATCTGTAAAAGAATTTTAACTTTCATGTGTAACTACTTAGGCATCTAAATAGTATAGTTTGAGAGGGACTTTGGAACTCCCAAAAAAGCCATATAAAGTACTTATGACTGCAAATGTGTCTTAACCTGTAAGATTGCCCTTTATCTCTTTTGTTTTCTGTGACTATTTTTTTCTCTGTAAAGCTCAAAAAATTATGGTAGGTCAGGTCCAAAATTTTAGAGGGAAAAAAATAACCAAAAAAAATGGGAGGTATTTTCTGTCCTTATTGCGGCATGGTTTATAATTTTCTTTTTAAATCTTAATTTCAGCAAATGTTCCAGGTCCTGAAATAATTTTGAACGACCTTTACTTTCCCTGGATATCCCTTTTCAAAACTATTGATCCTCCCAAGCTAAAAGTGATTTCCAAAAAGGTCTTCCAGAGTACTTCAAGTGCCTTCTATTGACCACATTGCAGGGAAAAATATCAAAAACAGCCTCTCCAAGTGTTTTGCAGTATCTATGTCCAGACTGTGTAAGCACAGAACATTTGAAACTGGACCTTAAAAATCATTCATTTGAATTTGAAGAAGTTACAATTTAAAAGAATCAAGATTTTTGGATTTGTCATGCTTCAGGATATAAGGAAATCCATAATTAATTGCAATAAGAAAGAAAACTCTTTGTGGGTAGGTTATTGTATAATTTGAATTTTCTGAGGCTTCTGACCTACAACTCTGAATTCTGTCATGAGGCTGGCAGGATACAGGTCTAATGGGCTATTGGCCCAACCGTATATGACTTCTGTTAAGTTCTGAAACTTCCATTTCTAACTTGACACATACTGAAAGGAAAACTATGCTACATATCCCCTAAGCTGTGTGTCCCTGAACAGGATATCCACTGTATCAGCCAGCAAAAGAGTATCCAACTTCAAATATGTCTCCCAGAGTCTCTGTTTTACAAGTAACACTTAAAGTGGTAACAGTTAATTCTTACATCTGACAGCCTTCATGGACTTTCATTTTCCCCACAATCTTATACTTCAGACTAAATCAATTTATCTTGTCCATTTTACTCAAACAACTGAAACAGATCTATGGTAAATTAATGTGCTATAGATAATTTGGAATGCAGTGCAAGAATTCAATGCACACCAGCACTACTGTATTACCTAAGGATATAAGATTTTAATTTAAAAAGTTAAAGGTCCATAAATCACATTCTATCTACACTTGTCCACGTTTCTGACAACCTATTTTAACAGCTAGAATTATTTCCTTCTTTATCACATAAGAGAGATTTTAGTTTTAAGCTACTTTATCCTAAAAAGTAAAGAGGGAGCCTAAATCAATCGGAAAAAGGAGGAGAATGTTGAAGAAAAGGAAAAGAAGCACTAGGTACTCACTGAAGACATTCCCAAAATATGGTGGGGGTACTCCTTGGTGAGACAGAAATGACTGATAACCCATCCGGTGAATGAGGAATGAGAAAATAACCTCTTTGAGGTATTTTTTATTACTTAGCTTATGCAGATGAGGCTAAGACACATGGGAGATAGGATTGAGAATACATGTGGGACTGAATGGCAGAAGATAGCTGGTGACATCTACTGCACCTCTGATAACATAAGTTTAGGAAAGCCTGCTATATATTTCAAGGTTTGGGGGCAAAGTGGTCACCTCATTCCAACTTGGGTCTGTAAACAGGGATTACAAATGACTGTAGCAGAATGAAAATGTATGAACAGACAAATTAACATCTATTCTGACTCAAATCTGGAAGGTAGTAAAGGTTTATTATGTTGTCCTCCTTCCTCTCTCAAAGGTATACTTTAAAGCCTACAGCAAGCTTTGTGTTGCCATGGCTGTCTTTCTAACAGCTGTAGAAAGTAGCTAGTTCAAAGCCGCCTTGCAGATGTCTCCAACACATGATAGTCAAACAGACATCTTGGTATAAACATAACCTAACAAACTGCTACAAAGGGTAGCAAAAAGGAGATGAGGTGTGGGAATTTCAGATAGAGAAACAATAATTTATAAGAAAAAAATATTTTTCTTAACTATTTAGGGCTAGAATCTCAGGAAGTGGAAAGGTGAAAGAAAAGCCTTCCCAGTTATACTTCGTGATACTAACAGGAGTTCCAGTCTTCAGTATCTTTTACACTTTGATTCATGTGTCACTAAAATATGCTGGTATGTAGTACCAGAATTGTAGGAGGCTTTCATGACACCCAAGAGAAGATTTCACAATAGTGTTATCCTCCCATCCGCTTCCCATCCATCCTTTCTCAGCACACCCTCTCTTAGCCTCCTATGCATCTCCCTGCAGCCCAACACCGTGATTTCTCCCACAAGCACGTGCCAGATGTGGTTGAGTCAGGAAATTTCTCCTAGTTCCAGCCCCAGTTGGGAGGAATATGTTTATCTCAAGCAAGAGGTAAAAATGTCTTTCAGCTTTTAAACCAACTTGTTCCCTTTTTGTATTAAACACTCCAACTGTGAACTGTTTAAAGCCCTCTGTCTCCCAAAGCCAACCCTTCCTGTGCAGCCCACCTGGGTTTATTTCTTGGCATTGTCCCCAGCTTTGGGAAGAATAAACAAAACAGCTGTATGCTTCTGCCACTTCATAATTCTGTATTCCCCCATTTGGTATCCTCTCTTAGAGTTTTTGCAGGCATGCGCCTTTCATACTACTCTTTCTGGAATTTTGGATACTAAGAAGTGGGAAGAAGGACAAAAATGTCGGAAAAGTAGAGGTAGTTCTGTACTGAATGTCTCCAAGCATGAAAGTTTCCAAATGTAGTAAAGTGCTGCAAGCTAAGTAGCCAACTAACCACAGATGCAAATTCAATGCAGACAATATACCGAGATTTTAACAATACATATATCAAAATGAATGCCAAAGGAAATAACGATAACTAAATTAGTCATGTTTTTAACCTACCATTTATATGAGCCACTGTTCATTACAGTTTGAAAAGCAAAGTATAATTACACCAAATGCATGATGGTAAGTACTTTTTTCATAAAGCATACCCTTTCTCATGGATTATTTTCCACTGAATTCTTTTTATGATGGGATTTATCCCACCTTATTTCAGCTTTTTAAAACTGGGCAGCTAATTTTAGCCAGCTGAAGAGAAGGAGAGATACTTTCAGCAAGCAATTTTTTCCACCTATTTAGGATGTTATGAATTGGCATTCTGCAATTACGCTGCTAAAATCTCTTCAATGGTGCTGAATGGAGGGAAATTAAGCTAATTTAATCTCTTGTATATAAAAAAAATGCGTCAAACCCTGCTACATTGCTACCAGCATTTTTTTTGTTCCTTTTGGAGCAGGGGGTAGAAGGTAAGGAAGTTGATGACGGCCTCACTGTGGTTGTTGATCTGCTTTCATGTAACTTTGTTGAAGCAAGGGGGTTTTTTAATTAAAGAGGACAGTAATTTTTTATTTTCTTCCTCAGCGCCCAAGCCCATGTCAAACATAAAATTGGCCTTCAGAAATTCAAAAATTCTACTCACTACTTTTTTTCCTTCATGAAGTTCATGTTCTAAATGTTCACTTTACATTAAAAACTGTTTAGCTGCAGTTTCAAGACTTTGACTTTTGTTGCGACTCCAATGTTAAAAAGCTCTTCAGTATCTTGTATTTTCTCCCTTTGAAAGAACATACACAGTGTGATCAAGCCACCTCTCATCATTCTTGTAGATAATTTAAATAACCTGATCATTTTAGCAGCTCTGTAACTTTTTTTTCTCCAGCTCCTGAATGATTTATGGGATTCTTTTCCGAATTTTCTTCATTTCTTTCAGTAGCCTGTTCAAAACATGAACATCATAGCTGACCACAATTGCCTAGTTTTGCTGCAGTAATGTCTTCTCATAAAGAGTTATGAAATTATATATATTCTAGACACAACCTTGGTTGATGAAATGTCTAGCATTACATAAATTTTTCTAATGTAGAGGATTTTTCTGGGTTTTTTTTCACTTTTACATATTCCCTATTTGCTAAGCAAACTGTATAAATTTACTCTGTATGTTCTCTTCCTTTCCTGCCTGCACCTCTTTGTTTCAATGGTTGTCTCTCACTCATAATAGCAAAATTTCCCTCAACATTTAAATACATTGTTTTTTCTTAGCTTTGGTATTGCTAACAATAATGATCTACTCTCTTGGTCAGGTCAGGTAATTCATGTGTCCAAAAATAAGTGTACTTTGAAATTTGTGTAAATAGAAGTTTTTTGATGTTGAGTCTGTCACCCAATATTCTCTCATGCAATAATATAGAAAAATTAGCTTTGATAGTTTCTGTTCTATCAATATATATTTAGGATACTCTCCATGATGGGTCTATTCCAGTGCCGGTCTGTTTGGCGTGCTTCTAGGTCTTCCTGACTCCTGGAAACCTGATCTCATTTCACCTGTGTGTGTTAGCTGTTTGATTTTGATATTTGATCTCTGAGTTGATCAGAGGATTACTTTATTTTTGTTTCTATTTTACTTTCTAGAGGAGGGAATGGAAAGGTAAAGGATAGAGGATACTGTACCCAGGTCAGAACATTGTCAAAAGTAATGATGTGCACCTGCTCAGATCACTGGAAGTCACTGAATCCTCATCCACCTTTTGCGGAATGATGTGTCTTGCAATACGTTGCAATAAATGTTACAATAATTCATGAATCAGTGACCCATGTCAGGATGAAAGTCATCTCACCGAAGAGTAGTTGAGTAAAGGTAGACATGTTCCCTGGTAGCCATTTAAGCTCCCCCTACAGTATTTGAAGACAAAGAGAACAGCATATCAATTGTAATTCAGATCACCTTCCTTACATGCCTGTTTCAGAAAGGGGATGAATAATTGTCCAAGACATCTGTCTTGTCTATAAAAAGAGCCTCACTGATCAACTTACTCTGGACACCCGACTTTCAAATTGCTAACTCCAGCCCTGCCGACTGAGATTCATAGTTGTAACCTTCAAGTAAGATTTCTGCTTAGCAAATGATCCACGTATTTCCTTCCTGAATTTTTTTTGTCTCAGTCTGAAACAGAGACACAAGTTTTCGGAAGATTTGTCCTGTTAAGCTAATTAATGCAATTACCATTCCCATCCTGATTACTGACATCAAGTCACACAGTCAAATACACTAAAGAATAGTTCATTGAGATGTACTAACCAGTCTCTTTTCATTTATTCAGCATCAGTGAGCACCTTTTCTTTGGATTGTGCTGTCTGTGGTCAGAGATCATGTAGTTAAAAATAAGTGATCGCATTCACAACCCAAAAGAAAACTAAGGTAATCAAGCATTCTCTGCTCTGAATTGGCCTCTGTGTAAGTTGTAGTCAACCTAAAGAAATGACAAAAAATTATGGGTATGTAAAACATTTGCTGATATTCCAAACCTAGTTAACTGTTAATCATTTCAGCAAACCTGTTGGCTTGCTTTGCATTCCAGTACAATTACATGTGTTAGAATTTCCCTAAGCATGCTGTCTTCACAGGCTAATTTATTTTTATGAACATCCCAGGGACACTGAAGACATTTTGCTGAACTTTGTTAACACAACTTGCTGTCAACCTGGTGCATTAATGAAAATAGTTCTACCTTTCCGATATGCTACCGACATTTAATTTCAAAAGCACAATTAATATATGCAATGTTATTGTGTCTCTCTCTTTTGTAAGCCAGTAAACACTAACTTGGGATTTATTAACTGCTAAAAGCAGTAGACATTCAATCAATACAGTATACTTCTGGCATGTGAATGTGGTAAGACCATAATCAATCTTTTGGGTGAGATGTAAAACTTAAATCCTGACCATCTGAGATGATTAAAATCTTAGAACATGGTTTTGTTGTGGTTTTTTTTGTTTGGTTTGGTTTTTGTTGTTGGGGGTTTTTTTGTTTGTTTGGGTTTTTTTGTTTGTTTGGGTTTTTTTCATAAAAGAGAGAATCAGCTAAGGAACTGCATACATTGGTGACATTTTGCATGGCAAAATACCATAGCCATGTCAAAATACCATAGCCACAACCAAATACCATGGCCATGTTACTCAGGATCTCCCACTTGAATTCACAGTCTCCTGCCATTTGAAATAGAGTAAAACCTTTGTTAGTTGCAGCACTCTAGAAATTTATAGTCGTCTCTACTGGATAGTTATCAGACCGCATTTGGGTGGCCCGACACTCCATCCTCCAGAAGTCAATAGAACGTAAACACTAGCTAGTACATTATATTGTGTCAAGACCAATTTGGAAACCTGTTTTCATCCTAAATTCCTGCTGCGTTTTCAGTATCAGAATCTCCAGGTTTTTCTCTTTAAAATCTAGCATTGTTATTGAGCTTTAAGTAGCATGAGAATCCTTTGTAATAAAATAAGCAAAATAAATATGACATTCTGATATAAAAGTAAAACAATGTTTCTTTCTGTGTTTTGGTTACCATAGGTTGAAAACAATATTTCAAAAAACCCCTTAATGGTCCATATTACAAAATATAAGATGTTAAAGGTTCATTTTCTGGAAGATAATATTTTATTGCATATGACTATTTTTTAACTGGCTGTTATCTGCAGATTGAATGAATGTCCTGAAAACTGAACATTTTGCCCATAAAAGAATGAGATAAGTTGGGTTTTTTTCTAAAAAATGATTGACACACAGGAACAAAACCTAAATCTTCAACATCAATATTTGTTAATGTCTAGAGTAAATTTTGGTATTTTTTTTAAATTTAATCTTAAAATTTATAACAAGAGATAATATTTTTAAAAGTCAGCTGTTTAGAACTGAATATGAAAACTGCTAGTCTTCTAATGAAAAATACGTTGACTTGGGTTTGCTCTGTCATGTTACTGAACATTCGGCAGTATCCAGATAATAATGCTGGCCAATAACAGACACCTGCACAAATGTCTCATTGGCTTGAAGTTCGTTGTTCATTATTAAAGCTAAGTAAAGTAATTTCTTTACTGAAAGAGTGGTGAAACATTGGAACAGGCTGCCCAGGGAAGTGGTGGAGTCCCCATCCCTGGAAGTATTTAAAAGACGAGTAGATGAGGCACTTAGGGACATGGTTTAGTGGACATGGTGGTGTTGGGTTGACGGTTGGACTTGATGATCTTAGAGGTCTTTTCCAACCTCAATGATTCTATGATTCTATGATTCTATAAAGCTTTTATTTTTTTACTGCAAAGCTAGGTTTTTGACCTAACAATATGCCTAATCATTTGTGTTAAACATCTACTTCCCTGCAACATTTAATGATTTCATTGAGAAATTAAAACCTCTGGTCTAGACTACCGGATCAGAATAACTCTCCCATGATGCACCACAGCTACAGTATATAATACATTCCACTCAGGGCCCTACAGAATCAGTAAGTGGTTCACTCCATGGAAGAGTTTACAAGGACATGGGCATAGTAGTATTTTTGCAGTACCCATGTCCTTCGTGAGCATGTTTTACTGATGGACTTTGAGTTCTTTTCCTTTTAAAAATTAATCATCTTCTGTTCTTTTTTCTATATAAAATAAGTTTTGCAGGAAAAGGCACTGCTGGTCTGCTGGCACAAGCTGTTGAGAACTAGACATCTCTTTTCTTCGTCAGCATAATGCCATCTGCCACAGACAGAAAGGAGGAGATTAAAACTGAGGAAGAAGGAAGAGAATGACACCAACAGGAAAGATGTTCATTAAGTCTCTGGTGATGTCCATTCAGTCTTCTCTAGTTCTGGTTAGGAAAACAGTCAGACTGTTCAAAACCTAGTGTGTTCCTAGAAAAAGAACTGCCTTAATTTTCTTTCCCCTTAATAATATAACAATTGATCCATGTGTACTTTTGAAGACTAAGAAGCTTTGAGGATATTGCAAAAAATCCTTTGCACCTTATAACAACACCTTTGAAATAAGGAACACGTATTTCGTGTTTCAAATATGGAAATATCACTCAGGGCAGGAAGAATACCAAGAAAACATCAAAACAAACCATGGAAAGTCCTCTCACATGTCTATTAAGAAAATAACAGACTGTCTCTTTATTTCTGGATTAGCTGTCTGAATCTAAAATACTAAAACAACAAACACAAGATATGGTTTCTGTTTATATAAGTTAATGAACACCATGGAAAAATGAAAACGACTTTGATCTTTTTGCATTAAAGTAACACAGGTTTTAACTGAAATGGATCCTCACTGAGCTAAAGTATTGCAGAAACACACAGCTAGAAACAGCCCAGTCCCTTAAAATTTACATCATACACAGAGAACATAAATCATGAATGAAGAAAAATTGTTTTTTTCTTTACACACTTTGTGGATTTGTACAGGGAAGCAGAAGGAAGAAATAAAAGGACTTCCAGTTTTTTCTTACAACTGCTCATTTATAGAAGCATAGTACAAGTAAGGTTGGTGTTCTCACTGCTACTCTAATATGTAAAGAAAACTGTTTTAGAATCCCTCCTTGAGCTCTGAGAGCAGGGCTTAGGGCCCC
The DNA here is from genome assembly GCF_000699145.1 of Aptenodytes forsteri. Classification (NCBI taxonomy): domain Eukaryota; kingdom Metazoa; phylum Chordata; class Aves; order Sphenisciformes; family Spheniscidae; genus Aptenodytes; species Aptenodytes forsteri. The sequence goes on along the minus strand of NW_008794723.1, from coordinate 2,292,618 downwards.
TACATCCAAACAGGGGAACTGGGCTGTGAAACCCAAATGGAGGAAAATGCATCTTAACAAGAAGGAATAATACATCTAACAAATTAATACCTAACCCAGACCAGTATTTCTTTGGGCAGCAACTTGCTTAAGGATACCACGTTGGTAGATTCAGTTCTCCATGTACACTGTATAGGGAGCCGAAGCACCTAACACAGGATGCTGGACTCCCTCTGGGAACCTGGAACGTAAAATGCTGTGATAAAGCCATGGTGATGCACAGCGGTACAGGCATGGTCCCAGGCAACAATGACTTGCACAAGGTCACACAGGAGAATTGCAGTAGATTCAGGCAAAGTCATGCCCTGTGCCATCTCTGTGAATGAATCCTTCAGTGATCCCACCCTTTTAATTGGTGATCCCTTTCCAAATACACGTGCCCAGTCATTACCAAGGAAGCTGCTAGCTCCTGTGCCACACTAGATAACAGCACAAACTGAAACAGGAGCAAGGAGAAAAAGCTAAACTGAAGATCTATCATAGCGTCAGAGATACTAAGACTGGAAGGTCATATAGCAATATACCTGCCAATACTGGAATGCTCCCAGGAGTATGATTCCTTGTGCTTTTTCAACACTACGCTATTGCATGTTTGAATAGATTTCACTCTCTGAAAGTTTGGCTTAATACTCAGCTTGAAGATACCTTTCTTTTTCTTCACTCCATTATTTCTAATTTCTATTAAGACTCTTTAAATGAGGCTCTGCTCAAGCTGAGCAGAAGAGATTCTGTCCAGGCTGTGGTCTGTGCTTCATAAAAGAGGCAGGCTGTAGAGGAAAACACTGAGGGTAAAATACTGAACTACATCAGTGACTTTCTGTTTGTCCATTTATCCTATACAGGTTCTTATACCCACTTTGTAGATTTTGCCATTTTAAATTTGCCTCCCAGGACACATCTCTTATTCATTCTTCTTCCTATTCTTTAAATACTATCAAAATGGTCTCTTTCTTTTCAGCCTGAAGACGCTCGAACCAATGAGAAAACAAAGTAGGCTTTTTTTCCCTTTCTTTTTTTTTCCCCTGACAGAATATATTCTTCTCTTTAACTATATTGGCCAACATATTTGCTGCTCTATGACACTCAAGATGAAATATAAAATCTCACCACATTCAACTCGATGGGAGTTTTGCTATTGATTTTTTTGTAACCAGGATATCAACTGTTAGCCATGTCTTTCAGTTTTCTACCCAACACTGAGTATATGTGAGGTGAATTATTTTTCATCTATACAACATTATTCTGTGGATATTTAAGAACAAAACCTGCAGACTAAACCCAGGTGCGTATTTACAGCAAGTTAGTAATTTGTAGGGCCATAGGAAAAATCTCACCCCCTAGCCAAGGTGATATTATTCAGCATAGCTCATCTGGGGCTAATACAGCTCTAAAATAACTTATTCATATAGTTTGACTCTTTCTCATATTCTTTTGTCACATTTCCTTCCTAAATCATTAATATCATTAATTTTTCTTATTTATTGCTGAAAAGTAAGAAAACACACGTAATACATAATTTCCATCTCACCTTTAGATGTCTAAATGCCTTTAAAACTGTAGCCCAAACTGATTTACGTGCATTCAAAACTGAGAATGGGCACCTTAAAAGGTTGCTTAATATTCATAGCCATGTACTTGTCAATTGTTTTTAATGAAAAATCACAGAAACATGCTACGAAATGCTCTAGTACTTATTGTGGACAGGGTTTTCTAAATGTATGTGTTTACATTTGAGCTACTTGTCTGGGTTCTCTTTAGCATCCCTAAAGAAAGATTGGCATTTGGGAGTATGATTAACCCTTCCTAAATTTGAGACCTAGTAAGATTAAGTGGATCATGTATTAAAATGCCTGTCTCTCCATTAATTTTAAGAGAAACTTGGAGCGATTTCTGAAGTTGAAGCCATCTATGCTATAGACATCAATATTATATGATTCACAAACAACTTTAATATGGGTGCATGTGTGAAAACTTGTGCCTGTGTGGGTTCATGTGTGTCATCCTATAATTTCATTGGAAGGTTAGTAGTGAGATAGTGGGATATGGATTCCATTTTCAGTTCGACTCTCTGAAATATATATATATTTCCTGACTCCACATTTTCCCCAGGGAAAATGGGACAATACTTACCTTTCTAAATCAGATGTTCTAAGGGAACTGATTCATAATCTGTGTGAAATACTTCTGAGATTTTGCACGGAAGGTTTGGAAAATGTTACAGTAGTAACTTGTACTTTCCTTTTTCCCACTTCTGATTCAAGTGTCTCTGCCAAACTCAGTTTAAGAACAATTTTAAAAAGGAACCAAAGTTTCACTGAAGTTAATTAATCCTGGACTTTAAGTGGTAACAATATCTACAGAATGTGCTGCTTTGGATAAGGCTAAGTGTAAAGAGAGATGCATTAATGAAAGGAAAACAACTTTTCATGTTCGCTGAACAACAAAATATGCAGTAGGCTCTCCTTTGTGTTTGATTATAAACTTTTTGAGAAGATAAAGCCTTCTGGCAATACATCAAACCGTCCTGCTTAGTTTCAGTCTAACAACTCCAGACCGAGTACTTCTTTACTCTGTTACTCTGTACTGTTACCTCCACAGTGCTCTTTAGAATGTCCTTAGGTTTTCCTTCAGGCAATGGCAGCTATAGTATGTGCTGAAGGATTTGTCACTACAAATATTAATACACCATCAAATAGAGAAATTCTTTTTAACTCTGTGTCAAATGCAAAATTATCGTCACTAATACAAGAACTTAACAGTGTTCTATTTTTTTTTAATCTAATGTATTTTCATTAATGTAGCTCATCAAACTTGAGGGAGACTGTAACAGACAAACTATGATGACCTTGGACTTATTCAGCACTGAGCTTTTTAATTTGAATACATAATATTGTCTGGGAATACATATTCAGAAAAGGATAGTATGAACTACAGGAATAATTTTTTTTTTTTTACACAATTAAGTTACCAGTCCTAACTAGTATACTAATTCCAAAATTAATTCTAGCCATCTAAATAATGTTTTACCTGTATGTATGTAGAGAATTATTCAAACACACAAAATACTAACCAGAATTTAAATTACAGAATTGCAGATGGTATCAGAATACTACTCGAAAACTACTCTTTTCTGTGTTAAGGTCTTTCTGTAAGTCTACATAGATGAAACTTTACTGAAATTAGTATATTTAATTAGCTTTGACATGAAGATCTCAAAACATGTTTAAAATAGATTTTAATTATTCTCTCACTTCCCAGGGTGAATGGAAAATATTGTTGTATTAATTTCTATATTAGTATTCTAAAAGGAAGAGTTTTGAGAGATTTGGTCTTTTCTATACTGTGGACAAATTAGAGACTGATTGACAAATCAGAAACTGACTGACAGCCATGTCTTAACCAAAAGATCATACACCTTCTGTCATAGGTATAGAGCATTTTCTCTTCTTTTTACATTACCGTGATCATTTTTATTATTGTTGTTATTATTCACAGCATGTGAGTTTAATCTTGCCTCTGATAAGCAGCAATGCACCGTGGGTTTTTTTGTTTGTTTGTTTCATTTTTTTCTTCTAGGAAATGATTCGTGCTCCCTCCTAACACTGCATTCACAAACAAGCTGTAACAGCTTAGCAAATAGATTTTCAGCTTTAAGCCTGGAGACTAAGAACAGGACAGGATCAGGCTTTAGGCTCCTTTCCTCCACATTAGAATATAACAAGGTTCCTGTCCTTTCAAAATGTACAGCCTATCCACTTCAGATGTTTATAAACCTCCACTTTTCTGTCCCTGCGCTAAAAAGCATGGTTTCCAGTGGAAGGACGGCTAAGTGCTGTGTAATGTCTGCCAGAACAGGCTGGAAAGCCTCAGATCATATTTCCTCCAAAGACTCTGCCCCTTGTCTCCAAGGTGATTTTGGGCAAGCTATTTTGTCTCATTCTCCGTAAGACAGAGATAATGGCAATGATATTCCTGTATAAACAACTTTGCTATGTAAGGCCACAAAGTATGGCAAAAGAAGTTATTAGTATTAATGGAACTGAACAAAACTGAGCTGAGCGCCTTACCAGACTGCTTGGGCTGAATTACGATCACCACTGAAAAGCCTCCCCTGCTCCATCCCCAACCTTCCCCCCTGCACAGGTGCAAAATCACCCTTCATAGTTTGGCTATTTTGTGATGCACACAAACTGAGGGATGTGCTGGCTGACCAACTCTATTGTTCATGGAAGCCTGCTGTAATTAAGCCTGACAAAGAAGTTATTAGCAACCTGTCTTTCCAGAAACTTAGAAATTCCTGTAACATCCTACTTCTAGTTTGAAATGTACCTTATTAGTGAATTAGTCTGGAAAGTAAGAGTAAAATCCTCTTAACCGCTTTGAAGTTCTGGAGAATTGAATGTGATATATATTTTTCCCTCTTTTAAAATACATTTTAAAATTACCAGAAAGCTTTAGGCTCAGTTTTTGACAAAAAAAAAAGGAATTGTTTTTAGAATTTTGAAACTTCTCTTGGGTAAGATCTGTGTAGATATGAGATTTGGACTAGAGACTTGTCAAGTAAAAACATGTTCACTGTTGCATAAGAACTTGAGACTACTTCCAAATTTTTTTACCAGATGTGACGAACCTTCCTGTAGTCAGTCAGTATGAAAAGAATTTATATTAGATCCCAGTTAATATCTTGGACTGAAATCTTACGGTGCTACCAGGTTTAGGTAAAGAATAAGTAATACATTTCAGAAACTGAGTTGGTCAGAGAACAAGCATATTGTCCCTAAAAGAGCTTCCAAGTGATTTTCTTTTAATGTTTTTGAAGGAGCTCCATTGTGATTGTTCTGAACAAGTTCTTGTTTCATTTTTCTTGTTTTTCCCTCCCAGGTTTTTTAAAAATCAAAAATATTATTAAAAATGTTATTGTAAATTCATCTTAAGCCAAAGCCCATTTTCCAAACTAATTTTTATGAATTTTAATTATTTCATTTTTAAAAATAAAATTAGGAAAAAAAAGGTTTTATTCTCAAATACTGATCCTTGTAAAATTAAAATAATTTTGTTGAAAAAGTCTAATTTTATTCACAAACCCAAACCACTTTCAGTTAAATTAACATGCACTTATTCTTTCTTTAATCTAAATGGAATCTATTTGGCTGTAAGAAGACAAAGTCTTTAAAATTTGCACTGTATTGTTGGAATACTGACAGTTTTGTGCATAATATACGTATTTCTTGTTTCACGTGTCCAGCAACTTTAAGAAATAAGGAGCCAAATTCTTTCAGTGTAATATCGTATAATTACATATGTATTTCTTGTTTCACGTGTCCAGCAACTTTAAGAAATAAGGAGCCAAATTCTTTCATGGTGTAATATCACTCATGCACCTATGTTTACATGAGCAATGCATTTGGTTTATGGCTTTTACTTCTGAATACTTTTAACAAACAGTGCAAATCCTGTTCACACACCTTACATACTGCTTTACTCCACCTAAAAGGAAAATACAATCTCCTTCTCACCACAAGTTACTGTCTTTTTTTTTTCTTTGCTTTTATTTAAGTAATAGCACTAGCACAGAAATCAACAAATGTACAGTTTTGCAAAGAGTATACACATTCCAATTTCACCTGAACACACAAAATAACACCCTTCTGTTTCATTCATGGAAAGCATACTCCTGACCCCAATCCCACAAACGCAGGAAAGTAAAGATGGAGTTAATAAGTAAAAATCACCTAAGCCAGCAAAACTCTTATCTTTTGGGGAAAAAAACCCAAACAAACCTAAAACACAGAACCAGAATATTATTTGTTCATTTTAAAAACTGGACGATTTCTTTGAGTTCTAATAGATTTTCTGTACTCCCAGTTGTTTTTCAACTTCAGCAAATATATCTACTTTTCCTGTTTCTATTAAGTAATGAACAACCTTACAGTCACCGAACAGTAAGAAACAACCTTACAGAAAGTGAAATAAGCCTCATAGCAAGTACATGGCATTTCCAGGCCTTTTTTTGGAACAAAATGCAGCTTGGTTTGATGAACAGATTTGGCCTAGACTGGGCCTGAAGAACGGTGTTTCACTCTTACTTTGGCCACTGACCTTCTATGTAATCTTCATAAAGCTTTCCTACTTCTGCTTTCTCTTTTCAGACTTTGTCCTCTGTGTTTGTGAGATCAAGTCTTGAAGTCAAGTCTTAAGTTCAGGGGCACTGACTGACTCTACGTCTGCACAGTATTTAGCACAATAAGGCTTTAATCTCAAATAGCTTGCAAAGACATGCATATTTATCCTTACAAGTGAATGATTTGGTCATGTTTGGTCTGGACACATCGTACAGTTACTCTTGCACAATGAACAGAAATAAAATATAGGATGTCTTCACGTTCATTATTCATAGGATAGAATCATAGAATCATAGAATAGTTTGGGTTGGAAGGGACCTCTAAAGGTCATCTAGTCCAATGCCCCTGCCGTGGGCAGGGACATCTGCAACTAGATCAGGTTGCTCAGAGCCCCGTCCAACCTGACCTGGAATGTTTCCAGGGATGGGGCATCCACCACCTCTCGGGGCAACCTGTGCCAGTGTTTCACCACCCTCAGCATAAAAAATTTCTTCCTTGTATCTAGTCTCAGTCTACCCCCCTTTAGTTTAAAGCCATTCCCCCTTGTCCTGTCGCAACAGGCCCTGCTAAAAAGTTTGCCGCCATCTTTCTTATAAGCCCCCTTTTAAGTATTAAAAGGCCGCAATGAGGTCTCCCTGAAGCCTTCTCCTCTCCAGGCTGAACAACCCCAACTCTCTCAGCCTTTCTTCACAGGAGAGGTGTTCCATCCCCCTGATCATTTTTGTGGCCCTCTTCTGGACCCGCTCCAACAGGTCCGTGTCTTTCTCATGCTGAGGGCTCCAGAGCTGGACGCAGGACTCCAGGTGGGGTCTCACCAGAGCAGAGCAGAGGGGCAGAATCCCCTCCCTCGACCTGCTGGCCACGCTGCTTTGGATGCAGCCCACGATACGATTGGCCTTCTGGGCTGCGAGTGCACATTGCTGGCTCATGTCCAGCTTTTCATCCACCAGTACCCCCAAGACCTTCTCGGCAGGGCTGCTCTCAATCCCCTCATCCCCCAGCCTGTATTGATCCCAGGGGTTGCCCTGACCCAGGTGCAGGACCTTGCACTTGGTCTTGTTAAACCTCATGAAGTCCACACGGGCCCACTTCTCCAGCTTGTCCAGGTCCCTCTGGATGGTATCCCATCTCTCAGACCTGTCAACCACGCCACTCATCTTGGTGTCATCTGCAAACTTGCTGAGGGTGCCCTCGATCCCACTGTCTATGTCATTGATGAAGATATTAAACAGTACCAGTCCCAATACGGACCAGTATGTACATGAGTACAGACCAGATAGTCTGTATTCATCTACTCAGCACTAGCAAGGATGAATATTTTATACTTGCAAGCACTTTAGTCTAAGTGCACCCCTTCACTTGCTAAGATACGACATTTATGATTCACATAAGAACTCAGCTTATACCTAAACATGGATTTTTGGGCATGCTGCACAAGAGACCTAATACCTCGGGAACTTACTTAACCTCTGATGTGAAATAGCCTGCACTTGTAAATCTTACAAACTGTGTCTTTCTTCCTAATGTATAAGGAGAGAGACAAGCCAAAGGAGCTTTACACTGATGCAAGGAGCAGCTTGTTGGGTCAGACCCTGAAGAATAGGTGTTCAAACACTATTGTGATGGGCAGCAGTTTTAAGCAGGCGTGAGCATGGAGCTAACAGAAATGTAAATATGAGCTCCATAAAGCAGAATGCCACCAGTGTTCTCATTGAGGGATAGGAAAAGGGAAATGAGTTTTTGAAAATAGTCATAAATAATAAAAAATGGTTGGCCTATAGCATTTTTCTTAAATTAACAAGAACTTGAACCCAGTATAAAGTGCCTTGAAGAAAACCTGTCCAGTCTTGAGTGATGGGGGTTTTGATCAGGATAGATCAAGTGTGTGAACAATTTTCAGATGCGTAATTTATTTCCTGTTTTGAAAGAAATTGCTTAGCCTTGAAAGGTTTGTCAGGAGCATTATCATGTTTTTAAGAGTGTTCAGGGAGTTCAGCAGGAAGAAAGCAATACATTCCTAGCAGATCCCTTCCAAACTAAAATACAATTCATAAAATATTCAACATCTTTGTGGGCTTATAGTTATACTTATAGGAACCCATTCTCCTAGGATAAGGAACTGAATCTGTTGCATATATAATGAAGCCATAGATAATCATGGTCATAACTGAGGGCAGAATCCATCCTTCCTTGCATGAAGCTCTTTTGGGGAACAAAAACACAAGGAGGTCTGCAGCATGTCAGAGTTATTATTTGAATTTATAAGCCAGTCACCAAACCGCAGTGCAGTTCCCATATAGGCTAGAAAAACATTCACGGCACCTCTAAGCAGGACCTTTGAGTCACAAAGGCCTTGGTTTTGCCTATGAATACTACCACAGCTCTTAATCCTCATCCCTTTGCAGAGAACTCTCTGGGAACCCTCTGTACTAGTCCCAGGTGCCTACCCCAGCTGGCTCAGAAAGCCTTAAATTGTCTGCCCGCACTCTGCCCAAAGAAGGGGGTGAGTCTCGAAAAGAAGAGGTTAGATCACAATAAAAAAAAAAACCACAAGGAAATCTGTGAAGGGAAGAAAATGAGTGAATGTATTTTTGTCTGGTGCTCGGTAAATGTGAGCGACTGCTCATCAGATTGGATGCGAGGGAGTCCAGCCAGCTCCGCGCTAGACTACGACCAGATGCACGGCTTTGGGTGAATCACTTCCATTCTGTTCCCTTTTCTAGTCTTTCATTTACTGATTTTTGGTCAGATTCAGCCTTCATAACTGAAATGCTCAACGTGTGCTTTATAAAAAAAAAAAACATTTTAATGAAGATCTCCTCCCCAGTAATGTGCTACCAACAATGTCTGTGTCACCTTAGCTGCTGTGCTTAGCAAGGTCCAGGTCGGGCTTTATCACCTGGGTAGGGACAACAGTCCAGTGTCACCCACCACCCCCCTCTGCTAGGGTTTTCCCCTCAAGGGAACCAGTGGGTTTGCATCAAACCAGAGACAGACAAATAAGGGGCATACAGACTGTGCTGATGCTCAGGGAGGTTAGGCTTTGGTGTGAGGACAAGTCCGAACTAATATGAGAAGATAAACAATCAGCCTGGTGTACCCTGCATTTGAGGCCCTCAAATACTTCCAAGTGGAGCAGAGAGCTTCTCACTTATAATAACCATAGCACAGCCCAGATTGGAAGGGACCTTGAAAGATCATCTGGTCCAACCTTTCGTGAGAAAGGGACCCTAGATTATCTAGCACCCTGTCCAATCGCACCTTGAAAACCTCCAGCAACAGGGTCTCTACCACATCCCTGGGGAGGTTGCTCCAGTCTTCATGGTACTTCCCACTGACTGTGTGAGGAAGTCAGGTATTTTCTTTACTGCGTCACTATATGCTTAAAATGCACATCTCTCTGGGGTGTCCAAGACTGGATCCCACTGTTATCAAGCCTTCAGAATAAATATTGTTTCTCAGCATGAATCTGTGCTAATAAAATAGAGCTCTGGTTTCATCTAGGTCCCATAGCTATTGCTGTAATACAAATAATCACAAATACAAGATTGAGATTCTCAGAAGGGCTTGGGAAAATAGGTTTAAGGCAGTAAAACTTATGTAAAGTATGTCAAATAAGGCAGACTGAAAATCTGTGAGGAAAATGTTGAAGAATGAGCTAAGTAGAGGTGGTAGAAAGGTATAGGTAGAAAAAAAATGAAATAGTTAATTTTACAAGAGGATGTTATTTGAAGATATGAAACCTTACACACATTTCTCCCTGGCAGATCCCTTCCAATGAAGACTATAAATCAAAAAGACCTGATATTTCTTTGTCAGGAATTCAACCAGAAAGCTACCATTTTAGAAAAATTCATAAACAGGAGGGTTAGAATAAACATGTAAAGGTATGGTCACATGGAAATGGAAATTTGTTTTGGAAGGAAATAGCAGAGTGGCATATGGAGTAACGTACAGTGAAATATTTAGCTACAGCATGCTATTTTTTAAAAACAGTGTGTTAAATTATGAAGTAAAAATTAGAACAACTTGACAGAATAATTTATTGATAGTGTAAGAAACTTATTTTCAATCCACCCATGAGTGTGTGAAGGTGGGTGCATATAGCCAATTAGTAATGAGAAATGCTAATAATTCAAAGTTAGATAGACGTGAAAGAGAGACATGAGAAGAAACCTAGAAATCCTTTAGTAAAATTTGTAGTTATTATTCATCTACACACTGGAAATTTTGCAAGCTGTTTTATACAGTTCTCAGTGTCGTGTAAACATGACCATCTGCCAAAGATAACCTGCTTTTCCTAAAAATCTACATATTAGCCTAAGATATAAGAGCACACAACATATTCATAAAGCAAAATCTCTACTATGAGAGAAAAACTATATATGTGTGAGTGTAGGTGCATACACAGATCTAGACATACATTATTATCATGCTTTTTTTTTTAATGTTTGCTATCATACAGACATTATTTGCACACAATTGTGTTATGTGTCTTCTGAACCTTTAGAAAGTTCATTCCCAGGGAGGGCACAAGGGGACCAAGAGAGATATGTAGGAAGTAAAATTGCACAAAGGAGACAGACGTCATTAATCCATCGATCTGACTGCCTGGGTCTGTCTCTCTATGCATTGCTAACTCCCTGGCAGGCTCTAGCCAGGTAGCATAGGAAGTGCTAATGTGATCCGACTCGAGATCAATACTAACATGGTCTTAGATGCACTGTTTGTGTTTGCCAGAGTACTAGTTTGGAGACAGTACTGGATTATGTTTTACACCTTTTTAGCATCTAACAAGCATTCTGGGCCTCTAACAGAAACCAAACACAATTAAGTATCAGAAGCCAGAGAAAGGCTGGAGGACTTGGTGATGTTGTGATAACAGAGTGAACCTTTGACCTCTGGGTTAATAGTCTAGAAGTTGCTTAAATTAGTCATGACAGAGGGCTAAATTCTGCACTGACTTTTACCCTTTAGAGCCTCATGGAAACAAGCAGGCTTGCAGGTATTCAGGCAGATCTAAAATTTGGTCTTCAAACTGAAAAGCAATTAGAAATGAATTGGGATTCTAAACCCTGTTCCTGTGATCAGCTTAGACATGCAGGCACACAGCAAGTGGCACCAGTAGTGTTTGCTAGCAACCTCCACGGGGATGCTGCAACTGCAGACTTCATCTTCCCCATCTACAAAGAGACCTACCCAGCTGGTGCCACAACCTGTCAGAAGGCAGTGTGGGGTGGTACTGCTGCCATCCGTCCTCTGCATGAGCTGTGGGTAAGGGTCTTCTGCCTCCAAAAGCAAATCCAGCTGCCTCCAAAAGTGCCAAATCCATCTGACAAACAGAAGGGTCTAAACCAACTTAGAATCATTTAGTGGCTCTAATATCTGTTCACTGCAGAGATTCAGAGTTACAGCTCCCATTCTAGCTACAGGATGCCATATAGACATTATGGTATGTAATAATTTCAGATAGCATATTTATGCAGAGCCATTTAAGCTCCCTAAAGCACTTCATATGTGAGGCATAGACAAGCATTATTTCATTCACTAGCAAAATGAAGCCACCCATTCACCTGAAATACTCTTCTGTATTTCAAGTATGTTAATCTACTGAGCAAAAGTTAAAAAAAGTAGCAAGGAAACCTATGGAAGAAAGGGCATGAAAAGTGTAGTTCACAAAAGATAAAGATAACTTAGCTTTGCTTCCAAGTGCCTTCTGATAGTATGGGAAAAATTCATCTCCAAAGAAAAAAGTCCATCAAAATTTATGTTCTCTTTGACAAGATTGTGTGTTTTGCTTATGTGTATTTCTCCGTCCTCTTTCTGATTTTTAAATTATTCAAGGTAGAACACTTTCATCAATTCAGACACTTGAGAAAATCTGTCCTGTTCAGACTTTCTCTTGGTTTCTTTGGAGAGCGGATGGTCAAAATGTGTGGACAGAAGGCCTCCTCCAGATCCAGCTACGATGCTTCCATCCCCACAGAGATTCTGGTGAAATTTGTGATCCCCGTTGGCTGAGCTCAGTTCAAATAGATCAGAGTTGACATAGGAAATGAGTTGCTAGCACTGCTTTCTGGTATGACAACCAGCTGGGAAGAAGTCTTCGTTTGCCATGTTGCTAGAAAAGTGGATATCAATTCACCACCAAAGGATTCCTGTCAAGGACACAGACCTATTATACTGTGTGCTGTGACATAAGACAGGCAATTTATTACCCAGAAAATCTTCAGAATTAGACTCACCAGAAGTACTACATGGATAAAAGAGTATGTGAAAATTGTCGTCCGCTGTTTGAAACCACATAACTGTTTATACTTCTGTTTCTTCCCCTGTTATGACTGACTTCAATATCAGCATTTCCCTAATTCTTTTCTGTCTGAAAAATTGTTACTGGAGATGCTAAGAAATGAGCATGAATCGTCGATGGGTCTGAAGCAACGTGGAATATCTGTGCTGCTGTTTTTCTTTTTAACAAAGCAAAGGATGTGTTTAATTTAAAGACGACTTATTTTTAATGCAAATAAGCAAATGCTGTACATAATCTACACAGTTCTGGAGCGTACGGATAGCAAGTTTGCACAGCACAAGTAAGGCAGCTTTGTTTCTCTTTAGAGCTCAGGAAGGCGAAGGTCGGACAAATCAGAATATGGAACATTTGGTTCCTCATTGGCCTCCCTGGTGCTTTTTCCTCTCAGTGCATTTCATTTTCTTGGCAAATGTCTGTGACATATCAGTAAGTCATTTTAACACTTCTTCATGCCCTACTATTTCAGTTTCAAGATCATTAATAAAACAGCAGCTTGAAAGGTGGCACAACAGGCATTCTAGTATGCTAGCAGGTAGGGTGGCTGTCTGATTTTTTTTCCTAGCTATTAGCATAGCCAGACCTCAGCCTCATAAATAAACAGCACATAGTCTACAGAGAGTTTCATACGAAAAAAATATGCACAGTATGCTTTTCACTGACTAGCTATGTGCTATTGAACCATCTATTAGACAAAATTTACCCTGGAAATTCAGGCCTTACAATTTTAAAGTTTTAAAATGAAACCCCCTCAGGCTAGCCCAGCATAAACAATTAGTTGCTCCCTGTTAAACTCCATATCCATAACAGCCCATTTTGAATGTTTCATAAGGTACACTAAGGGACATCATTAGTATGTGAATTTCTTTCACAAAGATCACAATGAGGGCTTTAGGAAGAGAATGCACATATCCAGGGAAGACTGGCAGACAGAACGTTGCAAGCTGCTCGTGCTGAGTCGATTTAGAAACATGTGAAAGCATTTGAGCCATTTAACTCTATCTCTTTTGATCCTCAAATCTCTACCTTCACATAATCTTATGAGTACAGTTTTCTAAACCCAATTTAATATCCTATCTTGATATTCCCTACTGGGTCTCTGGATTATTTCTTTAACTGTTTTTTCTTCTTTTCTATTTTCCTTTTTAAACTTTTATGATTTTTTTTTTGTTTTTTTTTGTTCTAATATGAAAGCATCTGATATTTTTGCCTTTTAACCTATTTGCTCCTGACACAGTTCGGGGTATCCACCATACAGTACATTTCCTCATCTATCTTTATAGGCAAGTCTAATGCTACTTCTGATCAGCTACATTGACTGTTGCATCCATGATGCTGTACTTGAAATAGCATGAAATACACACCACCTCCTCATTGATTCTGAGCTCAGAATCCAACTCCAAAACTTGAAATCTAAGAATAATTTTTCCCCATTTTTCCACATAAAGAAATTCTAGGCACCTTAACAGAAATCTTTACCTGCAGATAAACCTTGGACTTACTGAAATCAATGGCTGGAATTCTAATAATGCATCAAAAATAATATCTGTTAAAGAAAAAATAAATTGAACCATTGTGGCAATTAGGCTGAATTAACGTCATAGCAGGACAAATCATTTATTTTAGCTCTGCACCTCAGTAGCAAGTATTGTATTGGAAACAACAGACAAATTCAAATACTGAAGGTTATCCAGGTTTCCTAAATCCACATACCTAATTGTCATGAGAAAAAGCAGCTAGCGATTCTTCAAAGGACAGAACTGTATTGCCGATATAAAACATGTTCTGTCTTACTCTGCATGGACTCAGGTAATCACCAAATCCACGTGAAACATTTGAGGGCCATAAAATCAGAAACTTTATGTCAGTCAGGACAGACTCCACCGAAATGCTCTGATATGTTTTATAACAGTGCGGGTGCCCCAAAAGGAACAAAATAGTTTCTTATCAGTAACAATTCATACTTTTTCAAAGAAATCAATATGTGATGAAATCTGATTATCGGTGCTACAGATAGATGGAAAGCTCCAATGAGGAGCAGAGCAGAATGCAAAACATGAAGCCTCTGTCGGATGCGTTCTTCTTTTGTGCCTATTCGCCACTAATACCCACTTTAATGATTTTGGCTTTATCTGCAGCATTATTACTGTAGTAATAATCTCAACAGTAATTCACATCTTTTCTTATTTTGGGTTGAAACTTTGTGTGGACACTTGTTTCAACATAAGAGTGCTTTTATATAAATTTAGCTAAATTGGAAAGGAATCAACTTCAAGCTGTATCAAATTAGGTCACTTAGACTGAAATAATAGTGTCAGCACATAGACTTAAAACAACATAATGAAGGGTGTGAATAATAGCTGATATATTTATTTGGATTCCATTAAATACACAGTGTTTTATAGCAGAAGCAGCAAGTGAGGGTTATTTTTAAGATAACTGCACTGATAGTAGAAAATAAAAAATAGAAAAGTTTTTAAAAAAATCCTGATACTGCTGTTTTTGCAGAGTGGCAGGGAGCACTGTTTCATAGCCTGAACTGATCACTGGATCAACAGAGAAATATAATGTTAGAAAGAAAAGAAGGCATGAGGGTCTGAACTGGAAAAGGGAGATTCCTGATGTGCAGCACAAGAGATGCAACGCAAACTCGTATCAGGGATACGAGTAATTTATTTAAACAGTCGGTTCCTACTAAGGTCCCTCTGTTCTTGTTGAAAAGTAACTGCAAAATGTACGTATATATATGCTCCTGGATCTGTCCCAAGGGGTTCAATATTAAGCAAGGGTTTAGTTCAGTTATACTCGGGAGGATTACTCTCTTGTTTGTAGTTATGCCTGTGACTCTCGATTTGCTGAATCAGGGCCAGGAAAATCAACATCTTTTAGAACTGAGCCCTGATTACACTAACAGAATAATAGCTATGATCAGGCAGGTTTGGTCTCACTATTGATCTTATTGGCTTTTATTTTCTTGCAATTTTGAGTGATTTTTTATTTTCTCACAATTTCAGGTGATTTTTTTTTTTAATTTCTAGTTACTGAGAGCTCATTCAACTGTAGTTAGAAAGTGAATGCCTTACAGGTTCTCTATTAATTATTTTCAATGTAGTAATTTCAAAAATAGCTTTGTGATATTAGAGTGCACTTTATAAATTATGCCACACAGCTTCCATATTATAGAAAATGTTGGGAACACCAGGGTGCATATTTTTATTGCTCTGTCTGCCTAGATAAAAACTGACATTTCCTAAGGGAGTGCTTCAGCCAGGGCTACCACAATGTTAAATGAGGCCACAAATTCATAATTTATTACTCCAGCTTAAAGCAAATACTTCAGCATCCAACATCAATCCATGATACTAAAAGTTAAAATTGTCTTTCAGTCAGTAAAGAGAAAGCTTATGAAAAAAAGGGTTTTTTGCTTTGCATTTATTGTTGCTTTGTCAAGTTTCATCATTATTTTCTTTTAAAAGTGAATGTTACTGAACTATCAAGTTAGCAAACAATTCTGGTTTCAATCTCAACTCGTGCAGCATTAATAAAGTCCCCTGTAAACTGTGTTGCATGATTTATTTTACAAACATAAAAACTGACACACAATGGATTGCTAGAATAAAATCTACCTCTTAACTAAGTGGCATATGTCTAGGTGTTTTGGGGGGGTTTTTTAAATGATGTACAATTGTTGTACTGTCTGTCCTCAAGACCGACTATACTTCAGAAAAAAATATGTTTATTGAAAGCAACTTCTGGTTTCATCTGTGTCCTGAAGAGACTTTGGTATGGTAAGAACATTTAAAATGTCTTTCTGGAAAACAATCTAATTTAAGTTGATTTGAGAACTGTAGAGAACAGGGGAAACAAGCTCTTGGTAGCAGAAAATAAGCTGAGAGGGAGGAAAAAAAAATACCACTCCTCAACTTCCAAGGTTGCTGCTGTCCACTTATATGCACAAGTCTGAATGGCCCCAAACAGGACACTTATGATATAGAACAGAATGTTCTCAGTACTAAAATTCAAATTAAATACTGAACTCATACTGTAGGTCTGTATGGCTCCAAGTCTTTCCAGCTCTGAAAGTAAAACTCATTTATTTGATAAGACCTTCCCATGGAAGTGCTTTTTGTCTTTCTGCTAGTTTCAGAATAAAGAGAAAAATAAAAATGAGGGGAAAAAAAAGGTATTGTTACTTGCCATTTGTAAAATTAATAGCCGCTTTCCCCAAAAAAATTTCCTAGGAACGTATTCCCCTACTACATAATGTATTATACAACAGGCAGGGGCAACAGCTGCTGAAGAGCAACATATCATTGGGATATTGATAAGCTGGTTGTAAGAGAAGAAAGAATGATACTAAAGAAATGAAGTCTGCTTAAAATCTGATATCAGGAAATGAAGGGCTAAAATGCTGCCTTGAGAAACTGAAGCCTGGGACTCGAAGAAATCACCTAGATCATTGAAGCCAGTTCCTTGCAGTCACATACATTCATTGCCTCATCCAACTTCGGCCAGCTAACGGCTATAGCTCTAAACTAAGCTATTTGTCTGCGGACTGCTACTGTAAACAGAGAGATGGGAAACTGTAGTGAGGAAGCAGTCTGAAATAAGATAGGTCTTGGAGTCCCAAGTTCTAAGAACTAGCACTCCAAACACATCCCCATCCACTAAAACGCATCTCAGCATCTTATAGATAACTCCAGGGCATTAGGAAAAAGATCAAAACAGTACAAATTTCAGGCAGTCAGTGACACAAAAAGAAAAGGAGAGAGCAAGAATATTGCTCATATCCATATTCCTGCAATAAACAATAATTTTTCAGGAGAAAACCCCAGCGGGCTCTAGGAAAACAGAATACACTAGTATCTTTAGCTGCTGCTCAGTTCTGGGATCCCACTGTTCAGAGCACTTTAATAATGCCTGAAATATAGAAAAATTTAGTGCTGATCATCATATATGATATAGTAAACATATATATGTACAGTAAATAGATATCTATATAAAGTACAGTATATGATAGAGTGAATCAAATTATAATTTTTATTCTGCTAGTTGTGGGGAAACCTCATTATAATAAAGAGGAGGAAGGAGAAGAATAAAGTAAATATTCAACTTGTTTGACAAGTGGGGTTTTTTATGGACAAAAGCAGATAGAGCTAAGTAAAAATAAGAATACCTTTCCTGGAGAAAATTCCATTATAACAGCACTTAAAGCTTTTTGTTCATTTTTGCCTGAAAGACAATGACAAGGTGAAATACAGAAATTCTCAGCAAAACAAAATGTTCAATGTGAAGTATTTTATTTTGCGGTGAGATGTTTGCTGTGAGCCAGTTCAGCATAAAACATCACCACCTGTGACTCTGCATAGCCTGCTGGGAGCTGTGGTTCAAGAGTCTTTTGCCCCAACTCTTGGCTATAACCTGTGCCACCTTGCTCTGCTGTGAGCTAGAAGACAGCGGAGGTTTCCTACACTGAACTGCCTGCCTGCCTATATTGTTGCCTATATCTCTATATATGACAGTTTTCAACTGTATCATTATGTTCTATCTAAATTAAAATGAGGTGTCCACAAACGAGTTCCCACAAATGAGAAAATACAATTTATGTGATATCAGCTGAACAAGACTATCAGCTTTAGACTGCAATTTAATGTTTCATATTCTCAAGCAAAATTTTTCTGAAGATATTTGACAAAACCCTGAATTGTCTGAGATATCACATTGTTGGATTCTTGCGACAGCTTATATGGTCTTTCAAATTCTGTGGCATTTTTTTTATCCACAAAGATACAGTTATATTTGAAATGCCATTAAATCCAGACAGTGTTTTCTGAGTTAAGCCTTTTCTCATGCTCAGTTGCCCTTTCTTTAAAAATGAAGTCTATATCTTTCCTTATTAACACTGTCAATATTTTCCCTTTTAGAATAAAAGTGTTTTAATTTAAAAATTAGTAAAACTGTTATCAAAACTTTCTACCTCTTCACAACTAGGTTCACAATAAAAAGAAATGTGAATAGCCAAATTGATCAATTAACACTTCAAAAGGCTAAGCAGTGACAACAATATATGTCACTCAGTCATTTCCCATTTATTAATTACAATGACAAAACCTCAACAGAGAATGAGAAAGAGGAAACTTTTGATTAACTGTTAAAGAATGGCCTGTTAAAGATCTTTGTTTCCTGATATTTTAAACTTTAATTTTAATTTGAGCCAATCTAACTTCTCATCTTACTGAAAACAAAAACATATAATTTTTTTCAGGGCAGCAACTTAATATCATCCTTAGAGACAGACAAATAGACACAGAGACAATGCTAAGTAAATCAGCTGTTTACACTCAACTCTAGCGGGTCTGGCTGGGATGGAGTTAATTTTCTTCATAGCAGCTTGTATGGTGCTATGTTTTGGACTTGTGACCAAAGCAGTGTTGATAACACAGGGATATTAACACTGGGTAGGGGAGTGAGCAAGTGGCTGTGTGGAGCTTAGCTGCCAGCTGGGATTAACCCAAATCATCAGCTCGTCTTTCATTATTTTAAGGGTTTTTATCGTTATTTTTCTTAATTCACTACATTCCATATATAACATCTGCAAAATCATAGAATCATAGAATCATTAAGGTTGGAAGAGACCTCTAAGATCATCGAGTCCAACCGTCAACCCAACACCACCATGCCCACTAAACCATGTCCCTAATACTATATAAATTAATGTCCCACTGTATCAGAGATTAGGCAAATGTGAACAACAGGCAGAAATTCAAAGAAAGCTAATGCATCCCATCAGAGACAGGTATTCCAAGTTTTCAACCCAGAGGTATACATTTTCTGCACAACTAAAAAGCCCCAAAATAGTCAAATAGAGTATGTTACAGTAATCCAGGTTACAGTAGCAAAGATATGGATAGCAATGACAGACTTCGACAGGAGAGGAAAGAGCAACCCACATATAATAGAAAGAACTTTCTTGAGACTAGCACTATTACCCGAGACATTTTTGTTGACCTTATTTCCTCATTCTCCTTTAATTTTATTATGAATAGATTTGAAGATGCACACACTAAGTTGTTAGTTATAATACTTTCTGCAGTTTAAAGTTTCAGCATTTTCCATTGTACCCTCAACTCTGGCATTTCTTGAAAGTTTTTCCTATCTTTCCAAACATGTACTGGCCTAGTTTTGGTGGCTGAAGGTCAGTAGTAGCAATCAGGAATTATATAGCTCAACCTTACCGTGCTAGGAAAGGCTAAAATATCTTTTCTCTTTCTTTCTGTTTGAAATGTCATTATGAAACATTATTTCCATGTCTTCCATTTTGTTCTAGCTTAACACAGTATTCTGCTCACATTTAGGTTGTTGTGCTGGTTTTGGCTGGGATAGAGTTATTTTCTTCATAGTAGCTAGTATGGGGCTGTTTTGGATTTGTGCTGGAAACAGTGTTGATAACACAGGGATGTTTTCATTACTGCTGAGCAGTGCGACACAGAGT
>NW_008794723.1:2267163-2272353 GCF_000699145.1 Aptenodytes forsteri | reverse complement strand
CCTGCTGGCGGGGGGGGTGGGCGAGTGGCTGTGTGGGGCTTAGTTGTCAGCTGGGGTTAAACCACGACAGGTGCACTTAGACTTATATAATGACTATATTTAGAAAACACACCTTCTATTCACCAGATCTACTACAGAAATATTTTCAGTATCCTTAACTATGTGGAGGCATTCTGCATGCAGGCAACTTTTTGTTCTTATTCATCTATTCCTCTACTCTCATTATTTAAAACAATGTTAGGCAAGCAGTATATTACCTCCACATTTCTGCAGCCATCCTCAGAGGTCTCCTCATCTCTTATCGCTTACCTAACAACCAGCAGACAACTTCCACATGTTATTTGAACTATTACTTGCAAACACATTTCATTTGCTTAGTTTAAGAGCTAGAACACAAAATACTTTATTTATTTGCCTGGTTTAAGGTATTTCACATAAACATCAGACTTGGAATTTAGTCAGACTCCAGGGATCATGCCTATAAATAAGGTAGCCAAGAGAGCCACTTAATTGGGATTTGGATTACTGAGATGAAATGTGGCTGTTGGCGACAGTCCAGATTCTTAACACTTTGCAATATTCTGTCAAAAAAACAAAACAAAAAAAAGTTTAGCTAGTTTTTTAGCATGTATGGAGACAGCTCCAGGACAGCATGAACAAACGTTTACTTTAGAGTAGATTTTCTGGTTCAACCGGGAGTTGACTTTACTGTAATGGTAACTCAAGCAAACATCCCTAAGGAACTTAGGAAAAAGAAGTGTTTACAGTTAAACTCTTATTTCTTTACCATGATTTTAAAATGCCACATTCGTCAAACAAGGTACTGTTTCTTCCTCAGTAATTTGGAAAGGACAGTAATGATTCATAAAACAAGCTGCTACTAATGCTCTGGAGGGCATAGACATGATTTTGTATTAGTTTTGTAATTTCTTCTAGATGAGATAGATAAGACCTTAGCTTCTATAGATACCAAATCAGATATTAAATATTAAAGTTGTCAGTAATTTTGTGGCCTACCGTGGGCAATTAAACTGTGGTGCAGGGTTTTTTTACTCAGTCTCTCTACCTTTATTTACTTACATGTGATAATTCTGGTAGATGAAAACAAGTCTGGAAAAAATGCCTCCTTCTGAATGAAAAAGTGGAACTAGATTTGTATGTTTAACCTTTTGTAAACCTGAGAGGTATTTCAAAATGGCATCAGGCTAAATCTCTTAAAATTGCTGATCAATTTTCTGTTAATGTTTTTTTCAGTAGAAACAATGCTCTCCACAATTTTTTTTTTTTTTAAGGGGGAGGGGATAATACCAGATTTGCTTAAAATATATTTTCATTATTTAAGTCAACATAAATTCTAGTATTTTGGGGTTTTGCCTTTGTTGGGGTGGGGGTCTTTTTGTGTGATTGGTTCTTGTTTGGTTTTACTAGATCAGTCTGATATTAAGCAGTTTCTATTTGAGCTACCACAGGGACTTTGTGAGTGCTATAATTTAGATGTGTCACGTCCTCATTCTCTTTCAGGTCTAGCCTAGATTTTCTATATGTATTGTATTTGTTGACACATAGAAAGTTCCCCTTTCTGGCTTCTGACAAACTGAAAAGAAAAAAAGAAGTCTTCCACTCTGTTGTCTAGAACTCATACAGCATACCAGGGCCACTCAGTTTTGGAAACCAAAAATGTTTCCTTTTTTCAGCAATGTGTAACAAGCATTTTGTTATTTGTTATTTCAGAAATATTTTGGAATATTTTCTTTTACAAATAATTTTATATGCTCGTTTTGAGTTCCACTCTAGGACAAAACCAATTTTGATGTATGGAATCTCTGTATCATATATACAAATCTCATTATTATATAATCATAGGTGTATGAATATTTAGGATGTAAGGGGTTGCTTGCTTGAGCAAGAAACTTTTTCTAAGCTTTCCACAAATATCTCATGATATTTGAGAGAAGAAAGGGTAGGTACCACCTAGCAGGGAATGCTCTGTAAGTCCAGGCCGCCTTTTGCCTTGTGGTGTGTTTATATAGCTCTGCCATCTGTTTTAGCATGAGGCACTTTTGCATTGATATAATGACATCCATAAAGGGAGTTGTTTCCTTATAACTACATAATTAGAAAAAATCACACTGCTAACCAATGTCATTATACTAATACACAATCAATGAGTGGGCAGGGTCTACTGAAGCATAAGGCTGCATTTAGATGTGCTCTTTGGGCATAGATGAGTCAAGATAAAAGAAAAGCATTGTCATCTTGTTCTCACTGCTCCCTTACTTCCTCAGCAAAGATAATCACCATCAAATCTGCTGGAAAAAATCCATGTGTGGCCACCCCTCGTCAAAATGATAAAAGTGAAAACCCAGCAACACAGTGACTCTAATATCAACAGTGATTGCAGTTTTCTATCATTTTGACATAAGCAGGTTGGGAGCATAGTTTTGCAGACAGGTCTAAGGGAACAGTAATCCCCAGGTAGGGTGGAGTGATGATCAGATCGTAACATCTCAGTCCAGCTCAGGTGCGACCTGTGCAGCATGTCTGACCATGGCCTGCGTGTGTGCTTATCCTCCAGCTACTGATACAGGTGAAACTTCTGAAGAATTATTCAGCTTCCTTCAAACTAGACAGGTGAGGTCCCAGTAGCCGTGGATCCTTGGTAACTGGGAATTAGAATAGCACCCAAGTATGGTATGAGTGGGAATTACACTTCTTATGGACAACTGTCAACTCATCCCCTAAGAGGAACTACTTTATACTGTCTTCTGCATCATTTTGGACTTTGCCCATCCCTGGAAGACTTTGAAAAGCAGCTGCTCTAGAAACTGTGTGTTCTTCTGTTTGGATTTCTTTCCTCTTTATTATTGATCTTTTCTTTCCAGTTTCTCTGCATGTGTGTTGGTCTTTATATATTCTCTTTGACAGAGCGCAGCTCTTTTTTCAGTGCATTTATTTAGTTTGTTTTCTCCTGCTTTTCTGTCTGTTCTTCATCTCCAATCTCCTGGAGATGGAGGAGAGAATGATCACAGTAAAGTTTGACTCAAATTTTCCAACATGCAACAGGCGAGGGGGTTCAAAATCAGGCAAAACTTGCTTGACCGTCCATATTTAGAAAAGACACTGAAACAGTTGAAATAGACACCTTCAAGAAAATATTTTAAAAGTATCTTCTACTTAGATTGATAGATATGCCAGGTATAGGAGTGTATAATGTTGAAAATATTATACTGCATTAGACTCCTGTGCTCTTAAACATAACTCACACTCCCTTGACATGAGCTGACTTTTAAAAAAACAAAAATACTCTTCACATTTCTGAACATCCAGTACTTCTTAAACCTGGCTTCCCTTTGTAAATCTTTCTTTTCCTGATTCTTTGTATGCCTTTGTAAAGATTTCATTAAAAGAAATAAACATACGTACATTGAAAAAAACAAAGCCCTTCTATTCATTTCCTTATTACAGCATTCAAGCTCTCTGTGGCACTGTGCCTAGTTTATATTACCAGGACTAGGTTTTTGCAAATGAAACTCTTTCAATTAGTGTTTCAGGAAGCAATTAAATTGTCTAAAATGTATTAATGAATACATTGAAATCTGGAAGAGTATCCTTTTTCTAATACTTCCATTATTAATGCACCATCTGTTTTGTTTTGTTCCCTCACCAGTGTACAGTTTCAGTAACCTCATGTCCACAGAAGACAGTACTCTCAAAAAGCAAAGCCAAGAAATTTAAGCTGATAATCAGTCTTAATTATACAGTATACATTCCAAATAATTTTACAGATACAATAATCGAGGATGATTTTTTTTCTCTCTTTTATTTAAATGTTCTGTATGGCAAAGAAGCTCTCTGAATAACTGTGGGTTTGATCTTCATTTTCTTACAACAATAAAGACAGTTAAATATTTGGCTTCAGTATCTGGGGTTATTTCTATAGCAGGCAAAGAAGCTAACTTTTGCACAAGGACATGTACAATAATGAGGTGTAGGAGCAGTAGAGCTTTCATTAGAGAAAAAACTACAAGCATTAGATGCATTTGGGGTATTATTTGTGTAGAGTACTTGAAAGAATTTGAGCTAATCGAGATAGTGCCATGTGCACCACCATCTGTAGAGAGCATCCATAAAATATCCTGAGGTGATGACTTAAAAAGACGTATGAAAAGTATTAATTTATTCAGACTGCCAGAAGTATTTCTTTCTGTTTTAAGGGTAGGAATAATCTCATTTGACCTCAAACCAAACTAAAACATCAAATAGTTTCAAATCTGCTCTAAACAGGACAGATTGCTCACTTGCACACTTGTGGCTCTTTCATGGGGTGAAACAAGGTGCAGGGCCAGACACCACACAGGATGCCGTTACAGTGAGGGGCAGAGCAGTCATCAACCTTCCACTTCAGTATTGAACAGGTAATTTTTAAGGATCAGAAGCAACTTTAATGTTTCCAGCCCCACAGTAGCTAATCCTGAATATGTGTTTAGTTATGGAGATCCTGAGATACATTGCCTCATCTTTCCTGGTTGTATTAGGAACCCAAACGGTTATCAAACTAGAAGATTGCAAAACCTCCCTCATGATAAATTTCTGTGGGCCCTCCAACAGTTTCCACAAAGAGTATGAGGCATACCTGTTGTTTAGGAAGAAGGCTCTTGTTTTTTAAAAGATGGGGCCAATTGATGGCAAAGGGATTGTGGTGGGATTTCTTTGGAAACAGCTAGACCTTTAGACGTGAAAGAGCCAAAATCTGTACAGCTTCAGGGAGCCAGCTTCAATGTACATTTCAAACCCATGCTTTCAGAAAGGCCAGAGGTGATGTGCATCCAGAAGGACTGGCAGTGAAGGGTATAATTTTGTTTTGATTGGTACCTCTGGTTGCTTGGGTTTGGTGTCGGGGGGCGGTGGAGAATGAGGAGATTTACCATTTTTATGTATTTAAATTATTTCTAGAGCCCAAATTTGAAGTTTTAGTACCTCTTTCATTAGATTCCTGTGCAAACTTGTCATGGTTTAACCTCAGTCGGCAACTGAGCACCCCCCAGCCGCTCGCACACTCCCCCCCCCTCCCTGGTGGATGGGGGAGAAGAATTGGAAGAGTAGAAGTGAGAAAAACTCATGGGTTGAGATAAAAACAGTTTAATAATTGAAATAAAATAATAATAACAATAACAATAATAATATTGTAAT
>NW_008794723.1:2228161-2267066 GCF_000699145.1 Aptenodytes forsteri | reverse complement strand
GCCCCCCCGGCCAGCTTTCCCCCCGTTTATGTACTGAGCATGACGTCCCATGGTATGGAATGTCCCTTTGGCCAGTTTGCGTCAGCCATCCTGGCTGTGCCCCCTCCCAGCTCCTTGTGCACCTCCAGCCTTCTCAGTCGGTAGAGCATGGGAAGCTGAAAAGTCCTTGACTAGTGTAAGCACTGCTTAGCAACAACTAAAACATCGGTGTGTTATCAACATTATTCTCATCCTAAATCCAAAACACAGCACTGTACCAGCTACTAGGAAGGAAATTAACTCTATCCCAGCCAAAACCAGGACAAAACAGTAACTAGTCCCATGGCTGTGCAACACAGTAAGACTGGGAAATGGATTTGTACACTGCAAGTTTTTTTCAGATATGCAACAGTTTACTATACTTTGCTGGTTAGTCTGCCAGCTGAAAGTTAATGCCCCTTCCCAGGAATAAAGAAAGCAACATATAGATCATGTGTGAGCAGATGAAAGGAGTCCACTATCAGTGTGAGGATTTTTTTATATCACATATGTGTGACTGAAACAGCATAGACAACTACAGAATACAAATCCAAGGTCCTCAGGTTCCACAGGCTGCACAGTACTTGTTACCATTTGATAATTTAAAAATTAGCTTGGGTGCATCCACCTGTGCTGCATTTGGGTCCGAGGCCTCTGAGAAACCTCTGCTCTCTTAATACGTAGGAGCTTGAAGAGAAAAAAAAAATTGTATTTGTGTTCACTTTAAGGAGGCTTTTTATTACCAGTGTGAAGGGATCTAGTATAAAGGAGGTTTAGTCCTTAAATTTTAAACATTATATAAAAGTTTAAATTAGTCTCTATTCTTCAGATTGTTGTCATTATGGAAAGGTCAGAGATGATGAATTGTTTGTTGCTGCTGCAGATATAATGTACTGTACAGTTCTATTATTTGCTGTTGAAGAAAACATGATTTATTGGATAGTGTCAGAAAATATTTGCTCCAGGCCTGCAGTATATGAAATATATAGCCTGTATTCAGCCATGCTGCTTAAGGGAACTACCATACAATCCTCTGAGGCTAAAAATGAGATCTTTCTACTAGTCTAAATCATTATTTAGTGATTCAGCAGGAACACTATGTCTTCAAAATAGTTTTTACAGCTACACATCAAATGGTCTAATTAATAAAAAATAAATCAAATAAACTAAACATGCACTAAGTGTCATTTCAAGTGCTACTGACCTTTACAGTTGTTTGAGGAGGCATTCTGTATGTCGCCACCACAGTCACGTGATGGGAGCTACAGTTAGAAAGTCAACAAAAAGCTGTGGCTGCTAATAAGAGATAGAAACAAGATGCAAGTTTAAACACTAACTTGTATAAAAAACCTATGTAGAAACAGTATCCTCATCTTATTTAAGCATTTTAGATTTAATTTTTCTGCATTCCCAGATCAGAATTAAAAAGCAGAAATAAACAAAATGCTAAAAACTTAAAATGTAAAGTAACATTCAGTTTGACTTGAAATTGTTTGCTTAGTTCTGATAACTTAAAAAGTATGGCATTTAACTCAAAGTTAAAATCCAGAAGGAGAATTTAAATCACAACACTGGAGATATTGGAAGAACATGGAAGGTTTTTTAAAATAAATTAAATCTAACCACTTCCCTCATAATGTACTCAGTTTCAGGAAACTGGCCCTTTCTAGCAAATAGAAGTTGTAGAAAAATTTGTAACCTGCTTCCGTTATATGTTCTGATACATAATTCCATCATTTCATTTCATATCATCAGTGGTTTAGCAATGTCCAAGCAATGGCTATTTTGAAAAACAACATCTTAATCCAGCCTGTGCCATGAGACCTTTTTTGAGCAATGGGACAAGCAGCCATTTTCAAAATGGACAATTTTTCATGAGATTCTCTGAAACAGGTTTCATTGTTCAGTCTCTGCTGCTGAATTCACCGTCATGTATGAAAAATAAGAACAGTTATAATTAGCTCAACACAGTTATTTTCAAAGAGTATCTGGTGCATCATATCTGCTCAACAGGAGAGCCTCAAAGAGTGTGGGGAGATGGTGTGAAAAGAAATGTAAGGAACACAAGAAGCTGGGAAAACTGACGTGCACGAACACACACCAAGAAAGGCAGAGACATCTTTCCTAGGGTGTCTTTCGAGAATTATGACATCAAATTTTAAAGTGCTTTACAAAAATGTGGCAAATTCATCTCAGCTGGTAGCTCTGTTAATGTCAGTGGAGTTACAGTGGGAATGAATTTGTTCCAATGAGAGCATCACAAGGAGTACGCCACTGTTAGACTGTTACATTGGTTATTAACTTGCTTTCCTTTCAGTGCTAAAAAGTATAGCTAAAGCTTCGTGGATCTATTTTTAAACTATGCAAAGTATTTGCCTCACGGATCAAAGAAATATGAAGGCAAACTCACCATAGAACAGACTGGTGGAAAAATGAGCTAGACTGAAAGAAATGTCTTTGAAATATTCTAGGGACCCAGCATGAAACCTGGTTAAAGTTGTATAGCTTTCCATTTGAAAGGTCACATTCAGAATTGGCTTATAACTTTGTGAGAGTGTTACTTTTCAAGCTGAAATTGTCCATAGGTATTCTCAGTCAGAGACTTCTTTTTTAATAATGAGCAAATAAGGGGAAGTGATTTTTAAATTTTTACTTTTGATTAATTGCCTTCAGTGCACACAGGAGCAGAGACTGAGCAGCTGGTGTGTATCAGTATCAAGAAGGTGAAAAATCTGGTTCAAGCAGATGAGAAATTTGTCTCCCTGAGTGCAGAGAATGACTTGGGAAGCAGTAAAGAGATTAGGGACTATACTGGGACTGGAGAAGGGGAAAATGGTGGCCAAACGTGTGAACTTCTTTTTAATTTTGTTTCTTTTTCAAAAAAGTTCCCTTGGCATCTCATTTTCAGTCTCTCCACAGTGGCTTTTCACTCTTGGAGCCCTCTGAGCAGTAGCCTGTGGTGTGCAGCAAGCAGAAAAAGTAGCCCTGGGCTGGATGGGGCAGAACAAGGTCTACCTGTGCTCTCTGTCTTCTCTCAGGATCAGACTTGCACAAAATAACCCCTCAGGTCTACGCACAGAAAGAGGTCACCTCAGTCCTCCTTGAGTAGTTCTGTTTCTGATATGCCAATTGTAAAGTCTGGACAGAGCCCTGGCTGAGGGTGCTGAGCTAATTCACGAGCTAGCAACTACCCTGTCATCTGCTCCCCCTAAAGACACGGTGGGTTTCCAACCTGAGCTCTAGATTAGGCATGTGGTGAAAAAGCACATAGCTAGTGAGGCTCACACAGCCTGTGCTAGATCCTGAGGCATCATTCATTCAAGGGTGCATATAGCCAAAAATGAATTTAGGAAAAGGACCTTCTCCCCTAGGTCCATGAAGGTTATCTGATGGACAGTCTCTAGGAAACAAGCCCAGCCAAGGCAGTCCTAAGTGAAGATCAGGATCTCTGCCATGATTTGTGTACTAACATGATGGAGGTGTTCTATCCGCAGCTGTTGGATGACCTTTGGAATGAATTGAGAAAGAAGAACACTGCTGTATCAGATATTGTCCTGGCCCTCCACCATCACAGAGAAGCTTTGTCCTCCTTCCCTCCGTGGCCTCCCCCTTCCCTAACTCAGGAGACAAGGCATGCACCTTTGCTGTTCTCACAGCTGTCCTCTGATTTCTCATGCTGCTCCTGCAACAGCTGGAAACACGAGTGGATTGTGTCCTGGCAGAGGAACTGAAGACGGGCTCTACCGATGAACCAGGTGCCTCCTTCATGGCTTTACCCTAGATGAAATCCATCCTGTTCACCTACCAGTGCAGACACAATCTCAGGCTAACCCCTCTCCTTCCTTTTCTGCTTAGCGTTGTCCTGAATTAGCTGAAAATGGAGCCCTGTTTTCTGCTCCATCCACCTGAGAGAACAGAGAAAGGCCTGCATGGGTGCCTCCTCAGCGTTGCCCATTTCCTGGCACCAGAGAACCCTATCCCTCTCCTTGCTGTAGTCTTTTTGTGTAGAATAAGATGCAGCGGTAAACAAAGAATAAGCTTTGTCTGTTCAAACACGTTAATGACCAACCAGTCAATACTACCTTATTCATTTATTAGAAACTGAGAAAATGCCTGTTACCTTTTGAGACCAAACTACTGCAGGTGGTGCGTTTGTTTGTTTAGTATATAAGAAGTTATCGATCAGAATATTTAGTCAAAAGTTAGAATGCTTGTTGTGAACAGTTGCTGAGATTTGTGGGCTAATCTAAAGCAAAAATTATTAAAGTCAGGTCAATAATATGGATTGCTCCCTTCTTTAACATCTTGCTCAAAGAAATACAAATGAATTTATTTATATCCATTTGTGATATAGATTTCTGCATCCATTTCTAATAACTAAATGTTTATTCTTGTGGGAATTCAACTGATACGTCTTTCCTTATCATATTTACTGTCATTAAATATGTTGAATAATTTTGATACATGATTCAATGTGTACATCCTGTAAAACGGCTTATCATATTTAATTTCATTAAATATGTTGAATAATTTTGATACATGATTCAATGTGTACATCCTGTAAAACGGCTTAATAAAATCAGTGTTTAAGGCTCTTCCAAAGCTTTAAAAAACATTTAGAAAGCAAATATATTATGGGTTCTTGACTCAGCTTGGGAAATATACTTTTATATTTCCCAGCAGTATACACAGCCCCTTTTGCTATATATCAAAAACAGATTTCCTCCCCTATATCTTTCAAGTTTCCTATAGAAACATGTTTGTCTGCATTAGACCTTCACACATTGTAAATCATATCCTACTTACATACTGTGTTTTGTTTGTGACTACAAACAGGAACCCCATACTTCCTTTCTTGAAGTGAAGTCATTTGTACTTTGGTAACCAGAATTTAACGTATGCAATTTCTGTTTGAATAAGCCTATTGCAGCTTGCTTTTATATTACTGATCAATTATAAAGCACTCCAAATGCATTATGAAAACTTTGAAGGTACAGAAAATAAAAGATCATGTGCAAGGAGAACATATACAAAAGGTCACATTTGATACTTAGATATGATTGATGCTTTCCTGCATCCCAACTACTCCTCTTTTGAGCCATGGTGCTGTATTGATAAGCACACTTATCTTTCTCTATGGTAAAAATGTTCTGCTTTCTAGAATCAGTCAAGTACTACAAAAACTAGTGGGGTCTCCCCAGAGGCATGTCCTCATATTTGTGTTTTTCAGCTGTCTCGCACAAGCATAGCGTCCACATTCGGGCACATTCATCACTTCAGCATTAGGAGGCTTATCACTTGCTGTCGTAAGGTGATCCACTGACAGATGCTCAGGCATTTTCATCACCCTCGACACTGTTTCCATTATATCTTATATAGGTTCTCTGAAGGGAGATGACAAGCACATGTGGAGACAAATTCTTTGAAACACTGAGTAAACCCCAGTCTTTCTTTTCAAGGAGTATTGAATATTTCTAGCTTATGTGAAAAGGATTTGTGCTTTCTGAAGAATTTTGGGTTTGAGTTATTTTGGGAGGGGGTAGACTGTGGTGGTGGTGAAGGTTCTTATCCATATGAATAAAATAATTACAGTCCTTTTAGAGTATTTTAATTCTTCACACTATATTTATTACAACTCACCAATCTCAAGGCCCTTTAAAACATATGCAATAAATTTCACACATGCATCCCTTTGTCATGTAATTAAACCAAGTTCCAGAGAGCTGAAGGATGGCATGTCCAAGGTCCTATCATAAATTGGAAAGCCTCTTTCAGCACATCCATAGTACCTCATATTATATCGCTAATAAATGTATGTGCTGGTTCTTTTTTTCCCCAGAGCACTGGCAGCCAGTCTGGAGTGGTCTGTAGGTGGAAACTTTGGAAAACAATAATGTGGCTTTAGAAATTATACTGCTGCCTACCTCCCTTGTAATAACCTTTCTTGTTCAAAGCTAGCAGAATAAAAAAATAAAAATCACTTGTGTTGTTATGTGCCTTTTTTTGGTAACTTGAACTATTTACTGTATCTCCATTATTTTCCTTTTCTGAAGGGAGGGCATACAAAAACATATTTATTGTACTGTCTGTCTTAACCACAGGGCTGCAGGTTTAATATCTCGGCATTTCACAAACCTCATGTTTACAACATCCATGAGGTAGTGAAGTTCCACTTGTAGATGGTATTATATGAATTTTTCAAGGCTGGAAGAGTTTAGAAATTACTTGAAATTCTACGGTGTACATTATAATGTAGACAATCCTTCCTTTGCATACAAGAGCGACAGCAATTATCTCTATAGAAATAGTCACTGAAAATCAGAATATAACATAATACTATGTATATGCTTCTGTGGGAGTGAGTCTGCTACCTGATTTGCTCATAAACCACTGTAACCATCCCTCACCCTATACTGTGTTGAAAGGGAGGTTGTTTTTATGCTAGGGCATTGCTGTTGCCCCTCAGTGTGAGGATGTTTGGTGAACGCAATCTTCAGGCAATATAGGATAGCGATGTCAACACCTGCGTGCTCAGCCAGCATATGAAAAAGTGCAGAGAGAACAATGTTCACAAGCTGTGAACAGGAAAGCAGCTATCTGGGTGGAAGAGAAAACCATGTTTTTTCTAATTAGGTCAGAACCGAATGGTTTGAAAAGGTCCCAAAACTACTTTTTCACTTGTAGTTGGTCACTGACAGTGTGTATGGGATGTCTGGCAGCCTTTTTACTTCAGGCTGGGATATATGACAGTAGTTACTGCGGATGAGCATTTTTGTGGGTATTTTTTCACATTGTTGAACCTGGCAAAAAGAAAGTCCTGAGAGAAGAGCTTAAAGGAAATATTTGTCCTTTTCCCTATTAAAAAAAAAAAAACCATGTGGTAGTTGGTCACTGACAGTGTGTATGGGATGTCTGGCAGCCTTTTTACTTCAGGCTGGGATATATGACAGTAGTTACTGCGGATGAGCATTTTTGTGGGTATTTTTTCACATTGTTGAACCTGGCAAAAAGAAAGTCCTGAGAGAAGAGCTTAAAGGAAATATTTGTCCTTTTCCCTATTAAAAAAAAAAAAACCATGTGGGTAGTTGCTTTAACATACACTGTGTATGCAAATGTATTCTTATCTAGATCCTTTGGGCTGGGGATGGTTGGTTGTTTTCATCTGGGTTTTGGCTTTTTGAGTTTTCATACTGTTGCTGTTCATTATTTTGAAAAACTGTGGAAGTAAACACTTTCAGACAATTCATGGAAAGCATAACCAAGGCTTCTGTATGTTCCTTCCCCATTTCATTTCTCAAAGACTCCACGGGATAGGCAAGAACCCAACTTCTGAAATTTAGATTTATCACCGAGATGCCTGATCAATAGATCTTTGATCTCAGTAGGACTCTCCCACTGGGAGCTGGACTAGGTGCAGATTTATTTAGAACAAAGCAGCCTGTGTGTGGCTGTTCCCAGATGACTTTCTGAGCACTGCACATTTGTAAGGATTAGTTTACAGGCTAGCTAGCTCAACAAATTTTTTTCCCCATGGTTATTTCAATGTATCAAGCCATAAGACCAAGACAGTCCAGATATGTCAGATTACATATTCTCTTCTCACTGTATTCTCTTGTTTTTCTAGTACATTTTCCGGGCTAGTTGTATTTGTTCTTTTGTTTGCCTTTATGTAGTTGTATTCTAACATTTGAATTGCACCAGCAAGGTACACCTATTCAAAACAAAAACCACTAAATATTCCAGGTAAAATTCACCCATTTTAATTATAACCTCTCTGGTAAGCCTGAGAGGTGTATATATTTTTTTTATATTTACGACGAGAGGCTTATTCATGAATGCCATTAGTACTATTGCTCTCTGCACTTAGGAAAAAAGCAGATTCCAGTCTTTAGCATAACCAAATTACAGAAGTCTAGTGAGCAGTGATATAAATAACAGCACTGATGTCTTCAAGCATCAACTGATGTTTTCTAGACTTGACAGGTTCTAGTAATTGAAGAACCTGTGATTGACTTAGTGATGCCTGTGCCACTGTATGTTGCTGTAGAAAGAAGCTTTCTCTGTGTCTGTGATGAGGGGCAGGGGAGTCTAATGTAAAAGAAGAAAAGAAATGGTTTTAATTTGTTAATCTCAAATGTCAGAACCACAGAGACTTTAATAATTGTTCTTTTTAAGGTCCATCTATTATTACTGATTTTTCTTCCCATATTTCCCAAAATCTGAAATGAAATAAGAAGAGATAATTGGCTTTCTACTGATAGCCACTTCTCTGCCCGTTGATCGATAGCTTATGGGTATTCTTGGATCTCCAGTGCTCTATGGGACCTGAAAAGTTTACACAGCACATGGATAGCTACCATGATGCTTGTGCATCCCTGGAGAACTTTTTCTGTAAACCCTTGTAATTGGCTACGCAGCTGTGGTTCAGAGCATTTGTCACAAAGCAGCATTTAAATGATTCATTTGACTTTATAATGTCTAATTTGTGCATGTTTTTATCAGAAGGAGACGGTTTGACATGAGCACAGGGGCAAAATAAGACATAAATTAGGACAGTGACTTCTCATAATACCCCAAAATTCCCCTTACTCTTCCATTTTTTTCTGACACATCATCTCTCCCGGATGCGATGAGAGTGAAGCACCAGCTATGTCTGTCAGCAACAGAGTCTTAAAACCCTGTTAAATGTTCTCAAACAGGAAAGTTTTAGTGCTTATGACTGGTAGAGCAGGGGAGGAGAGCCGTGTGACCTCCTTCTGTCTGCTGCTCCTCGGATACTAATTTCAGTCTGCTGACTCTTTGGCGAGTCACAAACCTGTTAGCAAGAGATTCTTAGCTGTGGGATCTGAGACAGGGTTGTTTAATAGTGTCTAGGTCCAAAAATGAATTTCTTCAAAGTTCTGGGAGGGTTTGGGTTCAATATTCATTTCAGTCCTTTCTGTCGTTGGAGGTTTTCAGGAACAGATTACGCAGAAGTGTATCAAGAATGGGTAAGGTATAGCAAAGCCTGTTTCTGAGCACAGGGTTGGAATAGATGATGTCTTCATATGTCTTCCACGCTTATTTTATAGGTTTGTGATGGTAAGCAGATCTAAGCCACAAGGTTCTGATAAAGATGCAAAAAGTAATGATGCTTTGGGTTAAAGGTTGAAGAATAAATCAGATCTTATGGTCCCATCGCATTGTGTAAAATCAGCCTTGGTAAAGAATATCCCTACTAATGGATTGAAGCATTTAGTCTGGTCCTGCTGGACCTAGATAAAGCCTTTTCCTTCTTTTTAGCTCTTTAACCTATCAAGTAAATAATCACAGCCTGTGCTTCCTAATATCTACATTTCTGGTCTCTGTAGTTCCTGGCCTGGTCTGAGCAGCCAAAAATGGTCTTTTTACAGGCTCTTCTCTGGATTAACATTTTCATGATGTAGGAGACTGAAAATGTTCTGACCAGACTTTCTCTCTGCTGTAGTTGCTGCTCACAGCATGAACGTTGGCTGGTGAGGCTCACGTCCAATTTTCCACAAGACTCAAGAACCATGTGTTCTCCAAGGAAAGGCCACTACAATGGCTTTCATATGCCCACAGCTCAGGTTTTGTATTTTCAGAGCACAGTACATGCTTAGAATTATTTTTCTTTCTTTTTTTGCATGAAGCCATTTAATAGGTTACTCAACACATCTCTTCATACATCCAGCAGCTGACATTTATCTCAACAGTATAAAACAATGAACTGGAGACAGTGAGTGAGAGAGAAGAGAGAACTCCTCTTCATAGGATTTTGCTGACATTTTTAATTTTGTAGGATGACCATCTCCCATGCCAACAGATGCTTTAGAGAGGAGTATAATAATAAAAATCAGTGTTAACATAATTCAGCTATATGTCATTATTATGAGCACTAAAAAGAAGGGGCTAACAAAGAAGCTGGATTATATTGATTTATGATTGTCCTCATTTAACTGAACTCTCCTTTGAGAAAGCACTCCAGCAGAGTTAAATTGCTTAAGTATTTACCCAAAAGACCCAAAAGAAGAAATAAAAAAAAGAGATAAAGTAGTTGTTTTCAGTGTGTCTTTTTCTACTAAAGTTTTAGAGTTATTACCCTAATTGGGACTGTTAACAGGAGAATGAGATGCCAGCTGTTGGAGAGGAGGATAATGGAAAAGGCTTTTGTAAAAGAAGTTTGCAAGATCAAGCCTTTTGGAGGAAAAAATATAATTTATCTGATGAGAGTCTCCAGTATGTTTGGCTGAACTAAAGATACAAAGAGATGACTGTTTGCTTTTTGTTTTGTTTTGTTTTTCATTGGTAATACATTTTAACTTGCAGGAAAAACAAACCTGTTTTTCTGCAAAATGAGAGCTCCACCAGGGACACTGCAAGGAGTGAGCACTGAGTGTGATGTCTTTGCCCATCCTGGAGGTGAACATGCAAATACTTGTTCCCGCAGCAGCCAGAGGGATAACAGGGATGCCCGTCTGTGGCCCCATTTCTGTCAGCACAGGACAAAACTATTTCAGGAAGATCTCACTGAGTGTAAACACTTTCCGCACATTTTCTTTGCCTTACCGCTGTGAATGTGAACACTGTATGTCATCCCTTAAGCTTTCTGAAGGCACCATGAGTGTGGCAGTCCGTATTTCTTCCCTGTTCTGTGTTTGCAGCGTGTGACGCCACAAAACCAAATGAAGGAGGGAAGAGGGGGTGAGGAAAGCCAAGGAATAGCGGTAAGAAGGAAGAAGCAGTTAATACAGCAAATAAAAACCCAAAATAAAAGCTGTGCAGACACAATAAATCTTCCTATGGTATTGTTCATGTTCCCAACATACCCAAGGGTGATACAGGGGTTGCTGAAGGATGAAGAGAAGTCCGTTGGTTATTCTTTCCACAATATCTCTTGGGAACAACTGGTCTGATACTGTGCCTCTTTCACTCATCCCAGTTGTGACAGCATTCTCTGTCTAAGAGCTGAAGACTAAAATGTTACAGACATCCCTATTGTGGCTAGTGCAGAAACACTGATGAAACTATCGGGTCCAGACATATCTTGAAGTGCTGAAGGTGAAATAAGTCCCTTCTCTGACAACATCTTTATTTTTGAAAATACAGTACAGGACTCAGAACAATTCTTTATGGACTACTCTTTGTACAACCATGACCATCCCAAACATCATGTCAGAATATTTAGAATACTTATAAGTCACACTTTGAATTAAAACCTTTTTTTGGTAACCAGTCAGTGGTGAGGGTCGTGCTAGTTCTTGAAGAGCAAAGAGGAGAATATATTAAGACATAACTGAATGTATTTTGTGTTATATTTCTATTTGAAATATTTGGCAGAATCATCTAACAGCATTTCAGATGCCCTCAGACACCTGAAAGTCCAGATGGGGCTGGCAGATATCCTGCATAGTCTACAGGAAACGTGCCTTCTTGAAGACAGCTAGAGACACCATAGGACTTTGAAAATGGTTGTAGATACCCATGTGTGGGCAACGAAATCAAATTCATTTTGCCTCATTTAAGGCAAAATAAATCTGTTTTTAAGCTCCACTAACTGTATTGACAAGATGCTTGGTTCAACTGTCTCAATTCAACTTGATTCAACTGCCTTAAACTGTCTCCCACTTTACATTGGACTGGTGCAGTCCCACCTCGGGTACTGTGTGCAGGTTTGAGCGCCTCATTATAAGAAGGACATCAAACTATTAGAGTGTGTCCAGAGGAAGGCGACCAAGATGGTGAAAGGCCTCGAGGGCAAGACTTACTAGGAGGAGCTGAGGTCACTTGGTCTATTCAGCTTGGAGAAAAGAAGGCTGAGGGGTGACCTCATCGCAGTCGCCACCTTCCTCAAGGGGGGCAGTGGAGGGGGAGGTGCTGATCTCCTCCCTCTGGTGACCAGTAACAGTACACAAGGAAATGGAATGAAGCTGCGTCAGGGGAAGTTCAGACTGGACATTAGGAAAAGGTTCTTCACTGAGAGGGTGGTCGGTCACAGGAACAGGCTCCCCAGGGAAGTGGTCACGCGACCAAGCCTGTAAGAGTTCAAGGAGTGTCTGGGTGATGCTCTTAGTCATATGGTTTAGTTTCAGGTAGTCCTGTGAGGAGCAGGGAGTTTGGCTCGATGATCCTTATGGGTCCCATCCAACTTGAGATATTCTATGATTCCACTATTCTAATGTAGGCACTTGCTGTCTTTTTGGAAGCTGTTTTTGGTGCCCTGACCTCCAGCTGCCTTCCAGAAAAGTTTAACTCTCCCTCAGCACCTGTTTTGTAGCTATTATCTCCAGGTATAAGACTCGGAGGTACTGGCTACACAGGGAGCTTAGGTACTTAGTACACATTTAGAAGCCACATGTGGTTATTTGCATGTTGGTGCTTTGGTCTCAAACTGGCTCCTGAGTTCCACGATGTCAGGTACAGAGCTGCAAACACTGGCCCACACTGGCTTCTGAAGACATTTTTATACACCTTATTTCAAACACCTATGCATGTTTGAAAGATTTGTATGTAAAGGGAATGAGACAATGCCAATTGCTCTTGAAGTAGGGAGAAGACTGTCAGGTGGCCATTAGCTTACGCTCACTCTGAACTCATGAATTTAAAGACTCAGGGTTAAACTTGGTGTGTGCAAAAAATATGCAATACAACTGCGTATGGAATCTTTAGTTTCTGTTTATAGGTTTTTTTAATTAAATTTAGATTTGGTTGTGGCAGGTCAAATGAAATGCAAATATTTTTCGCACCATAGGGAAGGAGACCTTCTGACTTCTAGCTTACCTTAAGAATAAAATAAATGACTACACAGCACCCACATTAAGTGTCTGAGGCCACAGTCTGCTTATCATCTAACTGTATGGACACACAGGAAAAGGTTCTAGATATCTGAAGTGCTGTCTATTCAGCTAAAAATCTGATGCAAAACAGATGGTGAAGTTTGCAGCAAACTAAGTATAAAAGTGCTTACGAATGCTGCTAGGTATGTCACAGTTTCCATTACAAAAAATCCATTGCTACCAAGGATTTGAAAACATGCTTGTAATGATCCATTCTGCACAGCACAACTTAGTGAGTAAGTCTGAAGCAGAGAGCAAATATTTTATTAATTTCCCTATATTGCAACCAGAGCAAGTAATTTTGATCCATATCTGACACAAAGTGGGCAGGGACACGTAATGTTTTCTCATTCTATCATTTGCAGATATTTCTCAGTTTAAACTATTCATCCTCACTAGTTTGGTTTTTTTATATATTATTTCTTAAAGATCTGTGAAAAGATTTCAGTCAGGATATTTCTTATTATGTTAAATGCCAGATAAAGGTAATGGTTGCTGTCCACAAAGAGCTTACAAGTGTAGGCTTTAATCATGCGGATTTTCTACACACACCAAATTATAGACAGGACTGCTGACACTGCCTATTAGTAAGGGGTTTCTCAACACTTTCTGTCTAAAGATTCTGTTTACAGTGGCTGAAAACTTTACCAAAATTTAACTAGTTCAAGTAAAATGCATGCATGTTAGCTGCCCTGGAAAGTTTAAGCCAAGAGTAAGAGTGGATACAAGATATACTATTTTGTTTATGTGCAAAAAATGCTTGTGACCTTTACTTCTTTTTGAGCTTACAAGTGTAGGCTTTAATCACGCGGATTTTCTACACACACCAAATTATAGACAGGACTGCTGACACTGCCTATTAGTAAGGGGTTTCTCAACACTTTCTGTCTAAAGATTCTGTTTACAGTGGCTGAAAACTTTACCAAAATTTAACTAGTTCAAGTAAAATGCATGCATGTTAGCTGCCCTGGAAAGTTTAAGCCAAGAGTAAGAGTGGATACAAGATATACTATTTTGTTTATGTGCAAAAAATGCTTGTGACCTTTTTACTTCTTTTTTTTTTTTAACACTCTGGCAGTCTAGTGTTTTCCATTCAGCACTTATTCTTTTTCCAGTGACTGTGATACTAGAACTGCATCTTCTACCAACGCAGCAGAAATCCACAAGTCAACAGTCAGCTTGGGGGAAAAAATGCATGTTCACTCCAGACTTACTGAAGCTTCCCCACAAATAACTCTGATGGCTCTGAGCACATTCGGGGGGGAGGGTATTCACTGAAATTATGGCAATTTTCCTTCTAAAGTCAGCCAGAGGAAATGGCTACAGGGTTATTGTCTCTTATGAGTCTTCAATGATTCTTCAGCTGTACAAACTATAAAACACAAAGGACAGCAGCTGTACCACAGTAAAAGTACAATAAGGCAAAGAGAGTAGACTGAGAAAAAGAATCAGTCTGGGGACATTATAATTAGAGGATTTGGCCTTGGTAAGAGGAAGACAGATATAGCAACAGTGGAGATAGCATACAAGAGGGGAGAATGTGATATAAAAGTGAAAGAGAGAAAGAGAGATTGAAAGAGGAGTTGAGAGGGGGGAAAAGTGAAACTGGCCAGGCAATGAGACTAAGAAAATGGGATAGGTATGGGGGAGAGAGGTCTGGATGTTGCTGGGGCAGAGTTTGAAAGCAAATGTCATGTCCTCAAGAAGGTGACAAGGTACCATTGCAGAACTGATCACTCAAAAGTCAGGAATAGCAGAATTCAGGTTGCTTAAGTGACATAGAAAAGTGCTGTAAGATGCAAAATTTCTTGAAAAGAAAATAATCAGGGCTTTTTAATGACTTTCAAAAACTTATTTAATGCTGCATCTCACTGTCAGTAGAATAGGAATAGTACCATATCTTCCCCCATAGGAATATGAAGCAGAGTAGTTAACATTTTCAGATGCTCAGATACTACAGAGACATGTGTAAAAGATAAATGAGGAAATTGATCATTCTGTCCCTAGAGAGCAGATTTTATGTTCCAAAATTATTTCACTGGATCCAGAACCTTGATGCTTCTGAAAATCTCACTCGAAGCCTGATGGTATCTTTAGGACCGTAAATACCATAGAACATTCTAGCTAGATTTGTACCTTCTTCGATGGCAACGCCTAAACTCATATTTGAGTTACCTTGATAAGGAAACCAGCTGCTACACCTCAGTGCACATAACAAAGTGGGCAGTGGGGACTAAGACTTGTATGAGAATATACAAGATACCAAAAAGGCAATATAAACTAACCCTCAGTACCTCAGATAAGGGGAACCTTGCAGTTTCTTATGCTGCTGTGGTGACAAGTATAGTTTGAGGCACCTAAATATAAAGTCTTGGGAGCAAGATAAACATTTTAGGGAGATGTAACATAATTTGACACGAGCATCGCTGAGTAAGAAATTAAGTCTGAGAACAGAGACAAAGCTGCATATTTCATCTGTTAATGGAGGTTCTTATTCTACACTCATTACCACAGCTGACTGACACAGAGAGGATTTAATCATCAATCAATTGTTTGTGAATAATCTTCATCCTCACTCTCCAATTTGTTGAAGAATTACTTTGTTTGAAAGAAAAGAATTGAATTACTATTATTAATGAAAGAAAGTTCAGTTAAAGAAAAATCAATGCCTCACTGTATTAGACACAAAAAACTAGCATGAAGGCATTATCTATCCAGAGAGTCTGAACTCTGGGAGTTGGATAACATGCAACAGGTGAATAAACAAAGAAAAAGGTACAGAAGGCAACAAGAAGGGTTTGAAGAAAGTTAACAACAAATACAGATGTGACTGTGTAGTATACAAATAACTGTAAACAACAAATACCTTTGAGAATTTTGCAATTTCCTCACAGATAATTAATAGAAAGAGGGAGGAGAGAAGTGATATAGAGATTATCCAAGTCGATCCTATTTGCCATTTTCTGATTTAAAAAAAGATTATGTCCAGTAAGCACAGCTGAATTCATGTCACACTCTTCTTATTTTGGCATAATTTGTGGTGTCTAGTGCCAGAAGAGATCAACAGGCCATCCCATGTAATCTCCAGCCTACCACATGTCATCTAACTTCCCCCAGTTACCCTTGTACTGAGCTCACTAACTTGCTTTCAGCAAAAGCATAACTTCAAGAAAGGTATCCTGTCTTAATTTGAAGACTTCAAGGAACACGGGCTTCATCAATTCCCTTGGTAATTTTTCCCATTAGTTAATCAAGAGAGGTTTACCACGTAATATCTAAACTGAAATTGTCAATTCTTTGTTTCCACTTCTTCATTCATCTTCTACTTTTCAGTTATTTTAAAGTACATGGTACTTTCTATCTATTGAAAATATTTCTACTCTGTAATCACATGTAATCAGGTCATCGTTCTGATAAACTAAAGAGATTGAAAAAACTTTTGTATTTTCTCTAATTCAAAAATAGGTAGCTGCTTCTGCAATTTCTACAATTTTTCAATATCCCTTTTAAAATGGAAGATACCTAGGGCAGGATTCAGCTCCACCTTAAAATACATGACTTGACTCATTTTCATAAATATCTAGCACTATTTGTGATATCCACAAGCATCTAAGACATAACACAGTGCAGGCAGAGGACTTTCAAAAGACACACAGCCCTTCTGACAGGAAATTAGAGTCCAGGTAGGATATCCTAGAGCATCCCAAATGGCAATAGACACTAATGTTTAGGCAAAGGAATCATGCCATAAGTTCCAGACTTAGTCACCTTAATTGCATAATTTCACATGCACATGTAAAATACACCTTACATGTGCACAGGTATTTCACATGCATGTTTAAACTCCCTTTACAATCAACAACAATCTGGTCAATGCAGTCAGCAGTACCTAGAGCGAAAGTCAGCTAACTGAAAATAGGTGAGATGAATCACTCCTTAAATTATTGACTGTACTGAATAGGGTCTCAAATGAGTAGCTCACATACCCAGACATTTATTGCCACTTAAGATATTCTACGGTATCCTCCTTGGCCTCCAGCTGCCATACTAGACAGACAAGAGACTATCATCATCCTGTGTCAGCTGTGTGGGGATGTCTTGGATACCCTAAGACATCTCAAGTAGCCCAAGGCAAATATGTTTCATCAACAGATTGAGACCTTTCCTTCTGAATATGAAAACAGAACTATACTCCAGTCCTGGTAACATTTGTACTACGTACATCTCGGAGCACGTTCCTCCTCAAACTGCTCTTACTCGTACTCCAGAATTTACTGGAGCTTTTTGTGCTGCAGCACTCCACTGAGATAAAATGCTTATTCCCTCTAGTCCTAAAACCCTTTCAGGGAATGGATGGAAACCACCTCAACTCTCATATGAGCCAGGTTCCTTTTATAGTCAGTGGAGAGAAATTAGCATTTCTACAGCATGATTCATCTGGGCTATTTTACAGATCTACCTTGAGATGAGATGAATTGTACCAAAGAAGTGCTTGTTTCTTCAAAGTGACAAGAGAGAGAAACTAGATGATTATCTCAGATGTAAATATCTAAGCTGTAGAGATCTAAAATTTTATATGATTAATACGACCTTTACTGTCTAAGGTATAGTTTTGCCTTAGAGAAGTAAATAGACTTCTCTATGAAACTGTTGTGTAAGGCAGTGTTATACTTTCTCCACAACTCTAATTGATGGCACTCTTTAATTTCTTTCAGGGCTGCATCACCATTTAACAATGAACAAAGTATTGGATGAAATTTGCCCAAATGATACTCTGGAGAGGAATTCAGGATGCCAGTTCTCCCAGAGGAACAGAAAGAAGGAAAGAAGAATATGTTTTTACCATATGAAAGAAGCTGTTTTTCCTCTGTGGTGTGACCATATACTGCTGACCCTGAAGAGTGAATGTTCTGAAGTCTGGCAATCATATCTGCAGTCCCTGCAAAAGCCCAAAGGGTTTCTAGCATGGCAATCACCTGGAATTATCCCTTTACTTGACAGCACTTTGCTGTGTACTGCTTAGGTTAAAGGCAGTGTTGAACAGCAGCATGCTCTTTGACATTTGAAAGGCTGTTCTCCCTTCAGTGTACATCTGTAACCCTCATTAATGTCAGTGAAAGTCAAGGATGCAAAACTGGACACCTCAGAAGGCACCACTGGGGCCAACCTTCAAAAAGATGAGATATGGGAAGACAAGGGTCACTCATACAGGCAGGAGGGACTTTAGGAGATGAATATTGGTTACCTATTATATGCCTATTTGCATGTTGATCGGCGTTTCTGGAGCATAAACCTGTAAAACACTAAACTGTTTTGATACCAAATACAGCTGAGAGCACTCAGCAGCTTGCAGAATTGAACCATCTGAGTTTTCTGTGTCTGCTACATAACATATGACTGAAAGCATGGGGTTGTTTCGTTTTCAGAAACCATGTGTGTGGAAAATAATTGTAAAGTGCTTTTGCTACCTGCTAAGACTAACTTGCTGCCTAAACCTGGCACATATTATTAGACCGTCTCCATAGTCCAATATGCAAACACATACGTAACATTCATAAAACCAATGCTAGAAAGTGTTCAAAGAAAATTGAGGTTCTAATCATGCTACACTCACTGGGGGTTTGCCCCTGAACATCT
This sequence comes from Aptenodytes forsteri, assembly GCF_000699145.1. Classification (NCBI taxonomy): domain Eukaryota; kingdom Metazoa; phylum Chordata; class Aves; order Sphenisciformes; family Spheniscidae; genus Aptenodytes; species Aptenodytes forsteri. The sequence continues at coordinate 2,248,578 of NW_008794723.1, read as the reverse complement.
TCAGCACATTCTAAAACATAAATGGTCTGGCATCTATAGATTGTGTCAGTTATAAATCAAGCAGGCAAACATTTAATCTCACACTTGCAGGTTCAGAAAACAGCTTTTCTTTCTCAGCTGCTGTCAGTGAGGCTATTCCTGCTGCCACCACAGCAGCTACTGCCATCACTATTTCTGCTTCTGCTGTTACTTCTTTCACTATGCCCCGTGTTGCTGTCTCCGTGCCGCATGCCTGGCAGTGATAGATACAGCAGCATGATAATAACAGCTACAGAAAGAGCATCAGCAGGAACTGTGACGGTGGAGGAGGCAGAAGCATGCAAGCAGCTCTCATCTGGAGCAGGCTCCAGGAGGGGAACACAGATCCTATGGGTACATCTGATGTTGTGGGTAATTAACTAAAACTCAGATTTTAAAAAGCCACCGTGGGTTGGTCCAGTGTATTAAAAGAGTGAGACTTGTACTGTGCTTTTGGAGGATAGAAAAAAGGAGTTTATAGTTCAAACAACGCAAGTTATCTTTTCATTAATGTATTTTAATATGCATTTTCTAACTTCTGAGAGGTACATTTTCTGCTAGTATTTCAAAATATCTAACAGTTTATAATCAGATTAACGTAGTCCATAGACAGATGAATATGAAAATTACATTGTGTTTGTTCAGGGCAAAGTTCCTAGCTCATAATTGTTGTAACTGAACTTATGTGGTCACATCTGTGGTATCTAAATTGTTTCTCCGGCAAGAAAGCTGAAGTAGTACAGGGTGTAACCTCATGCAAATGAACGACAGGTTATGAAAAAAATCTAGTTCTTGGAGTCAAGGTAATATTAGCAGACACTTGGTCTTTCCTTTTTCTGTCTCTAAATTTTGTATGGCTGGAATTCGAGGAACCTGGAGTAAATTTCCTCCAGGATTTCCTGACATCTGGCAGCTTGGTTGGAACACCAGCTCCAGGAATGTGCAGAATTCACAGCCTGTCTTGTGCATGCACACTGCAAATTTAGAGAACATATGCAGACAGGGAGCCTTTGGCCTCTGATGCAAGGTATTCTGCTCCTAAAATTCAGCAAATCTGATGTCTTTAGAACATGTCAGATTTACAATGTCTGCAAGATCGTCAGTTCAGTGAGTGTGTAGTTGGCTCAATGAATATCAGAAGCCCTTTGCTTATTCTAAATGTGCACATGTTTCTGCTTGGTAAATCCCATGCAAAAATTTGGCACCCTTTGATCAGGGAATTGATTGTCAAATCATTTTGCGGTCACATTTTTCAGGATGAGGAATCCTGAAATATTCCCATTTACACTGGTCTCTTTTGCACTTCTATCTCAGCAAAGATAATAAAGAATCAGATAGGACACTGCATTGTCTTGCTTGTCCATAAAGGATATGGAGGAAATCCTGATTCGTACAAGACAGAAGAGTCAAGCAATATCTAAGCTTGTCCTTTCATAGGAATGCCAAAGTATACCAAGAAACACTGGTTTTCCAACTCAAAACCGATGAATTGAGCAGTTATTACAGAGCTCTAGTCGAATAAACAAGCCCTGTGACCTGGCAGAATTGCCAGCTCAGGTTCACCACTGTATGATGGTGGCTCAATCCTAGTGTAGACAGAAGTCCAAAGGGTAAAACAGTGTGGTCACAACAGTTCTAGTAATAGACCATGAAGACACAGGCACAAAGCTCAGCTTTCACCTCCTTCTCCTTGCTTTCCCCTCTAAAATACATATGGATCCGTTATCTTAACCTATGCATTTACAACCAAGGATCGCCTGCACACTATCAACCTGAGCTAGTTTTGGCTGCTGTGCTGCCTGACAGAGTTTATTGCTCTGGGTGGTTACTCCTGCTGCCTACAGCTGGGTTTTACTGTTCAAAGGGGCTGTATAGCACTGGGGTTACATCTGAAACGGAATACTTGACACACCAACAGCCTTTAGCAATGTCTGCGATTGTCTGTGGATCTGAGACCCACTAGCTGGAAGCTATTAGCACCCTTCAACAGAACAGTATTTCTACTTGTACAAAAAGAGGTCACATCAATTTATAGGCCTTCTACCACAATAAGAGCCTCAATTGCTTGCAGATGTTATTCTTGACTGGGAATAATAGCCACTGAGTTAGCTGCAGAACATTAGAAACCTATTTACTTGCTAGGAGGTCAATTCAGTTGCTCACAGATTGGTGTCCAGAGCCGTATGCGATGCTGTAGTGCTACACACAACTTCCATTTGCCGCACCAGGAGGGCACAAGGTTTCCCATAAGTCCTGTGGGATACCTGCCAGCCCTGTGTTAATGCCTGACATAGTCCAGGTCATCTCAAATGACACTAGACTCCTAAGTGTGGACAGAAGAGGCACATAAACATCTCCAGAACTATGTGCAGATTTTACAATGTATGTGCAAAAAGTGTCTACATGTTGCAGATCTAAAAACACAAGGATTTAGCTATAGCCATGAAATGCCTGTGAATGTGGCCAGTGATAATGCTAAGATAATTTTTCTCAGGCCCTCATGTCCTGCTTCCTCCTCCTTTCAAGGATTTAGTACTTAGTATTTACTACCAGTAGTTCAAATACAACAATCACTGTGCTAAAACACCTCCATGAACTGCCTCAAAGCTCTTTGTTGATAGGATTTAGCCTTCCCAGACTCAATGGAGCAGCATTCAAATTCTCCACAAGGAACGTCAGCGTCTTGCAGCAGAGAAAAAAAGAGTAGCTGAACAGTCTGCCTTTAATCTGCAGTTAGCAGAATCCTCTTTTCCTCTTGTTCTCTTCCAATTGGGCGGGGGCACCTGCTGTCAAAATCCCATAAATCAGCCAAGTCCCTAGAAAACAATCTTTACAATAGGTCTCTGTGCTCTTAAGAACTTCAGTATGGCTGTATAGTCTATTTATATACTCTCAGTGAGCTCCCGCTGGTTCCCAAATAGACTCTAAAGTGTCCTGCCATGTCATTTGACCACCACAGAAATCACCTCCACAGCTACCAATAATTAATGAAACCACATAGAGTAAGATTCATCTCAGCTATTTTTGGCGAACTTCACTATGGCTGTATAGTCTATTTATATACTCTCAGTGAGCTCCCGCTGGTTCCCAAATAGACTCTAAAGTGTCCTGCCATGTCATTTGACCACCACAGAAATCACCTCCACAGCTACCAATAATTAATGAAACCACATAGAGTAAGATTCATCTCAGCTATTTTTGGCCATCTAAAGATTAGACTTCTCAGTTAAGAGCCTGCCCCTGTAGTCCACATACTCATGCACCTCTAAAGGATAATTCATGTCAGCTAACATCAATATAGACTGACATGCCTTCTGGACAAACTTCTCTTTCTCCTCTGACTGTCTAGGAGACAAGCTTAGATGCTAGACTTTTCGAAAGTTTAAGTTAAAAGAGGTGAATCACACCTGGTTTGACAATTTTTGAATTTTTGGCCCAGTTGGCCAAGTTTGTCAACCTACTGAACTCCCAGACAGAAAGAGAAAATTATAGATGTGATTTATTTCATCTCACTTTAGATATCTAACAGTCAAAGCAGGTCAGTTCCTCTTGCTATCAAAAAGACAAATGAATGCCTGAATCACCCTGGGGGTAGATAACTGATTTTTTTTGTGCATCAACTAAGGAAAACATCAGACAACGTAGTTACATTTCTCCTTTTTAGTTACCTGAAGTAAAGCAAACCAGTCCTCCCCCTTGTGACTTCCCTACAGTTTCTTATTTACACTATAAATTGCTTCAGCGCATTTTTATAGGTAAACTAATACCTTGTCTGGGTTAGCAGCGTTTCCTTTTTTTTTTTCCCAGTCTATTTTCTCATTATAGGACCAAATTCACTATTCGTCACTAAAAAGTCCACTGTTGATCTGTTTACACCAAGAATCAGCTTGGTTGTAACATGACATGCTTTTAATACTCAAAGCAGGATTTTTATTCTTGGAGGACAATGCCCAAATAATGCACATATGGATTAATTCAGTAATTTATATGTGTTGAGTTTCTAATTTAACTTATTCTTCACAGCTGCATTGTATGGTTGAATGTTCCTACATGTTAAGACTTGAAGCTCTTTTTATGTTAGAAAGCAGCATATTGCAACAGAGGAAAGCAGTATCTTCCAAACAAACCAGCAAGATGGAAGGTACAGTCATGTCATTTCTAAGTGATACATTGCTCACTGTCACCATTTCAGGAACAACAAGCCTGATTTGAAAGTGAATGTCCTCTATCCCTCTTCAGTGAAAGAAAATCAATTTGTCCATGTCCACTCCTAATTAATTGTTCTCAGGAGGATCTGGAACCTAATCCACTGTGAGGTTTCGTTTACTTTTCCTTCCTTCCTTCCATTTTCCCCACTTGTTCTTAGTTGTAGGGCTACAGGACTAAGGCAACATGCAAAATACATCAATGCTGCTATTAACCAGCAATGCCATTGTTCAGGAGTCTCAGCGACTTCCAGCACATTAGAAATAAAACTCCGGCCCTTACCGTCCCTGGTATATTTTGTCCATATGTCACCTTCTTTCTGTATTTCAACTCATGGGGGATTTCTTACCATAACTGGCCACTGCTGCCAACACTGAAGCATTTGGGATCAAATATAATGCACTTGGACTGTAAAGAAATATGCAGGAGACAGATGGCGGAGATGAGATTTTATTACTGTGCTGCTTCTCTCTTTAGAGTAAATCCCAGAATACATACGGAACTTCACTATGGCTGTATAGTCTATTTATATACTCTCAGTGAGCTCCCGCTGGTTCCCAAATAGACTCTAAAGTGTCCTGCCATGTCATTTGACCACCACAGAAATCACCTCCACAGCTACCAATAATTAATGAAACCACATAGAGTAAGATTCATCTCAGCTATTTTTGGCCATCTAAAGATTAGACTTCTCAGTTAAGAGCCTGCCCCTGTAGTCCACATACTCATGCACCTCTAAAGGATAATTCATGTCAGCTAACATCAATATAGACTGACATGCCTTCTGGACAAACTTCTCTTTCTCCTCTGACTGTCTAGGAGACAAGCTTAGATGCTAGACTTTTCGAAAGTTTAAGTTAAAAGAGGTGAATCACACCTGGTTTGACAATTTTTGAATTTTTGGCCCAGTTGGCCAAGTTTGTCAACCTACTGAACTCCCAGACAGAAAGAGAAAATTATAGATGTGATTTATTTCATCTCACTTTAGATATCTAACAGTCAAAGCAGGTCAGTTCCTCTTGCTATCAAAAAGACAAATGAATGCCTGAATCACCCTGGGGGTAGATAACTGATTTTTTTTGTGCATCAACTAAGGAAAACATCAGACAACGTAGTTACATTTCTCCTTTTTAGTTACCTGAAGTAAAGCAAACCAGTCCTCCCCCTTGTGACTTCCCTACAGTTTCTTATTTACACTATAAATTGCTTCAGCGCATTTTTATAGGTAAACTAATACCTTGTCTGGGTTAGCAGCGTTTCCTTTTTTTTTTTCCCAGTCTATTTTCTCATTATAGGACCAAATTCACTATTCGTCACTAAAAAGTCCACTGTTGATCTGCTGTACTTCACCTGTTTACACCAAGAATCAGCTTGGTTGTAACATGACATGCTTTTAATACTCAAAGCAGGATTTTTATTCTTGGAGGACAATGCCCAAATAATGCACATATGGATTAATTCAGTAATTTATATGTGTTGAGTTTCTAATTTAACTTATTCTTCACAGCTGCATTGTATGGTTGAATGTTCCTACATGTTAAGACTTGAAGCTCTTTTTATGTTAGAAAGCAGCATATTGCAACAGAGGAAAGCAGTATCTTCCAAACAAACCAGCAAGATGGAAGGTACAGTCATGTCATTTCTAAGTGATACATTGCTCACTGTCACCATTTCAGGAACAACAAGCCTGATTTGAAAGTGAATGTCCTCTATCCCTCTTCAGTGAAAGAAAATCAATTTGTCCATGTCCACTCCTAATTAATTGTTCTCAGGAGGATCTGGAACCTAATCCACTGTGAGGTTTCGTTTACTTTTCCTTCCTTCCTTCCATTTTCCCCACTTGTTCTTAGTTGTAGGGCTACAGGACTAAGGCAACATGCAAAATACATCAATGCTGCTATTAACCAGCAATGCCATTGTTCAGGAGTCTCAGCGACTTCCAGCACATTAGAAATAAAACTCCGGCCCTTACCGTCCCTGGTATATTTTGTCCATATGTCACCTTCTTTCTGTATTTCAACTCATGGGGGATTTCTTACCATAACTGGCCACTGCTGCCAACACTGAAGCATTTGGGATCAAATATAATGCACTTGGACTGTAAAGAAATATGCAGGAGACAGATGGCGGAGATGAGATTTTATTACTGTGCTGCTTCTCTCTTTAGAGTAAATCCCAGAATACATACGGTTGAATTTATACTGCCATTTGTGGTCAGAAGGAAGGAACAACCACTAGACGGCACATTGAAGGAGATAGCTTTCTGTATTACAAAACACATGGCACTTCCAAATACTGTCCCATACAGTGAAGAAAATGGGTTAAAAACAAACAAAACAAGAGCTGAAGCATCTTGCTAGTGGTGAGAGAAAGACTAAAAGGAGACCAGGCTCTCATGCCCCATTACAGAGCAGCCTCAAAAGGAAAATACTGTCACTGGTATTGATTTTCATTCTATCCACAAACCAGGACTGCAGAAACACACACTGCTGTTTGTACAGAGAGTGTGTCATCAGAGAAAGGAGAGACAACACACATGGGGACATCTGTTCTGAGAAACAGGTTGAAAATAGCCATGTAATAGCACGACAGAAACATCTGTGCCATATTCAGCCTACTATGAGCAGAGCATTGGGAGGGACAAGGACGCAAACAAGTCTATGAGCATTAGGTCAGGAAGAGGCTCACTGCTAGGCAGGAAATGCTCCACTAATCCTTTTTACTTATTGCAGTCCCATTATAATTTAAAAGGTAGGAGTGCAGAAGGAGATGGGGCTTTGTGTGACATGGGCAGATGCTACAAGAAGGGCTGCATTGCATATCCAATGGCCCAAGAAACTGTTAAGGAAATGTGCTGAACAATAATCATGATTAAGAGACAAGCAGCAAGCTAAATATAATATTAGTCAGAGCTGCTGTGCTATGTGTTAACTAATACTGCAATTTTTTCTTCTTTTGAGAAGAGGAGAAGAGAAACAGATTATACTGATTTGAAAGTCGAGGTGTTAGAGTGTGTCCAGAGAAGGGCAACGAGGCTGGTGAGGGGTCTGGAGAACAAGTCTTCTGAGGAGCGGCTGAGGGAACTGGGGTTGTTTAGCCTGGAGAAAAGGAGGCTGAGGGGAGACCTCATCGCTCTCTACAACTACCTGAAAGGAGGTTGGAGCGAGGTGGGTGTTGGTCTTTTCTCCGAAGTAACAAGTGAAGGAAAAATTTCTTTCCTGAAAGAGTGGTTAAAGATTGGACCAGGCTGCCCAGGGAAGTGGTTGAGTCCCCATCCCTGGAGGTATTTAAAAGACGTGTAGATGAGGCGCTTAGGGACATGGTTTAGTGGGCATGGTGGTGTTGGGTTGACGGTTAGACTCAATGATCTTAGAGGTCTCTTCCAACCTTAATGATTCTATGATTCTATACCATATCTGTTCAAATAGTAATGCACTGCTGAAATTCTATTTCAGATGCAGTGAGGACATGGAATAGATCTGTTTAGGTTTTTTCCGTAGACAATCCAGGGTATGTGTAATCCAGCAGACTGGAAAAAAAAAGGGCAACTCTGTGAGCAACAAGTTTTCCCTGTGCAATTTTCACTTCAGCCATCAGCAAGCAGGCAGAGACTTCTTGTTCTTCAGGCTTCAGCATGGTTCCTGGTACTATCAAAATACTCTATTTTTGCTTAAAGAAAGAAAGAAGGAAAGAATCTAGTTCACTAAACTTTCAAATGGTCCTGCAACAAATACATCCATCCCCACATTTGCATGTAGGTGGAGGAGCCAGCGTGAGTACGTTACTTAAGTGCACAAGAAACTACTTTTGCATTATTCCTGAATTGCATATGTATCACCTTCCTTGGAAATATGCAAATACCATCTATGCAAATTCATCACTTTTCTGCACATATCTTTAGCACAGCCCACCCATTTCTCAAGCCTTAGAAAAATTGAGGTTCTGTGTAAAATTCAATATCATTCTGGTCGTTTTCCAAAGTATGCCAGACCAGGGGGAATTCCAGAATCTTTGTTGTACATGTGAACTGACATTCAATAGGCTTTCCTCCTTCACTAGTGATACTTTTGCTAATTATTTGTTATATGTTAAAATAATTTTGTAATGGATATAGCCAGCACTTTGTAATCTGATTGCTAAAAATGATGGTGGATCAGTAAGAGAAGAAAAATAATACACTGTCCTGAAACTACCAAAGAAAAGTAGTGCTTGTTTCAAACGGACAATTGGTCTTGATGGAGCTGCCTTTGGTGAAGGGAAGATGATACTACATGGAAAAAGCATTGCAGACCACAGCCATTCAAAGTGGTTGATGACACTATTATAACAAAATTATCAACCACCACTGTAGACACAAAAAGACTATTTTAGGAAACATTTCCGAGTGTGTGTTCCTCAAAAATGCTTCGACTTCCTTACTTACAAGGTTAGACTGACCTAAAATAGTACTGCAGTCAGTGGGCAACATTGCCAGCTATGTGTCAGAGAAGTCTAGGAAAGAAGAAAAAATTTCCGTATGTGCTCGTATTGGAGTACTCATCAAAAAATGGCTGTGAAAAAGCTGAAAAATCTCTGGGTGTGAAAGAACCGGTCACCAGAAGCTTTGCCAGCAAGACTGCTGTCATTTTTTTCACACTTCCTTTCATACAGATCACAATCTTCCTCCTCCACCTCCTCTTCTTCAGGACAGCAACTCTTGGACGGGCTCCCAGATTTAACTTCAGTGAAAGAAAAAGGACCAAATGCCTGAAGAAATCCTAAGGGTTTTGACTAACCATTAAGAAAACCAAATGTTTTCTGCCCAGAGACTGAGCTGTTGCAAATGCTTGTCACCAACCAAGGAAAATTAAATTATTATATCTTTATCTGGTTTTGGTTGTTGTTTTTTTCCCCTAATATTCACAAATTGACCAAACTCTTCAATTAGCAAATAAAATAAACAGATCCAGAGAATTCATAGCTAAATGTAAGGGAGGAAATGTTGTACAAAAATATGGGGATATAGGGGTAAGGTAGAGGGAAAGGAATGAGTAACATCAATATCTCTCAGGTACTTTTGTGCAGCCTGATTTTTTCCATTGCACATTGAATGCAATGCTAACAGAAAGAAATTAAGACTTTTATAATATAGGTAGATTGGAACAAAAAGGAAGGTGGGAGAGACTGACCCACATATGAGATGGATAAATAAAGCAAGAGACACAGTATAAATATGAGCATTTGGAGGATGAAAGCAACTGAAGGACAGACAAAGAGCGAAAAGATCCAAAAGCAATAATCAATTAAGTAAAGCAGACAACAAAGCAGAGACTATTGAAAGTGATATAAGCAGAGTCATTGACTGGTACTAGGCTGACTAGTGCTTGCTTGCTGGAGCAGAAGATGATTGCAGGCAACCAGACACACCTCAGATGCTTCAAGTGTGAAGGACAATATGGATTCTCCCTGAATGACCCAAAAGGCCTGAAGATGGATAAACAACTGACTGGCAAGGAAATGAATGTAGCTTCATTGAAGTCAGAAAAAATCAGATGGGAAATGTGGCATTAATTTTAAGCATATGGCATAAATGATAAACCACTGGAACAAACTATTGAGAGAGGAGGTGGACTCACCATCTGTTGATACTTTCAAAAATAAGATTGCATATCTTTCTGGAAAATAAATATTTTATACAAGCACATGTTACTAAACTCAAAACAGAAGCAGCTGCAGGAAATCTAAAGTCTGTGAAAATATACGTCATCAGAAGAGTTGTACTAATGGTCTCTCTATCCTATAAACCGTTAAAGCTTTCCCAGGAGCACCTTTGGAGTGGTAAAGTGGTATCAAATGGCATATGAAAAATAAACCATTGATACCAATATGCAGAGTGATACAAAATAGACCATAATAGTTAAATCTTCTTTATGCGTGTGTGTATACGAGTTTAAATAAAAATTAAAGAAAAAAATGAAACACGTATTTGAGGTTCTCTGTAAACAGAAAAAAACTGTGCAGTGTTGTCATGATCTCTGCAGCAAAATGACTGTTACTGTCAACTAGGAGGTGATACTGTAAATTATGAAGTGAAAGATTAAAATAAGGTAGTGTAATACATCTGAATCATAGTGCCACATATTCCTGCTTGGATTAGGATTTAACTTCTGCTAGTTTGCATTCTTTGCTAATTAAAATCTAATATCCACAGATGGAAGCTACTTTATACACTTGACCTGTGTAACACTAGTTGAAATCAAGACTAACCCACCACAGCTACAGAGCTGAAATCTGTCTTCCCTTTGTCACTGAATACTACAACTTCTGTAACAGCCCATGACAGCAAACTGTCATCCTTCAAAAAAAATGCAGGCTCTTCTCCCCAGTCACTGAATTTTATGAAAGTTGCAGTTCCAGGAAGCCAAAACACAAGACAAAAACCAAGACAAAACCCCAGGTTATTTCCATTCTTATTTTACTCAACATTGCTTGAAGCCTCCACATTCTCAACAGGCAGGAGTAATGTTATCAAAGGCAGGCATCTATATTAGAAATTCTTCCACCTAAGCTTGTCACCCCACCTCCATTTAGAGGCAGGAGAAAGAAATAAACACTTCTAGGATGTGATTCTTTCTGTTTCATAGCCGTTGTCTAAAATAGGGCAGATGAAAGTGCCTGTTTCATTTAGAGGAAGACAAGAACAGAAAGTGCAGCATGGACTTCTAAAATTAGGAGAGCTGAATCCCCCTCTGCTTATCTCTTTCTGGAACAGCAGAGATCTGGAATATCTTAGAAGTTTTCTAACCCTCATGTATAAATGGAGAGATATGGCGTATAGCTCAGTTGGATTAAAGCATTGACAAAAGACTTTTAGAGTTTTAACTCTAGTAAGTACCTTGAGTTGCAGCCTAGATTGCCCTAGAAACATTCAGCAGGTTGCAGCAGCCTAAGTGAAGGACCATTTTAGATACCTTGGGATATCTGAGACATCTGCAGATGGATGGGAGATACAAGACAGGGCCTACAGGATACACATTACCTTCCAGCTAAAGGTCAGGGATACCCCACTGAGTCCAAAATGGCTATGATCCAAATGCTAACTTCTTGTTGCTACCTAATTTTCAATCATTTTGCTTTAAGCAACCCAAATTAACACCATAATTTCATTTGCTGTATAGACGAAGTTGAATTATCAATAGCAAGGTAATCAAGCAGGTTGTCTCTCAGTATTGGTGGGTAAGGATGCTTCCCCCAGTTCATTCTGACAAAAATATTGCACCTCATCCAAATGTGTGCTCCTGTTCCACTATCATGCTTTATCAATCTTTACTTGCAAAGTTACTTCCATAAACATTACCCAATTACACACAATTTTTAAAATTAAATTAGTTTTTTTAAAAATCTGTGGCATCCCATATGTTTCAAGGGATATGGAAAAACTTTTCAAGGTACATCATTATAGTACTAAGTCATACTTCTTCACATATTTCTCATATTAAAAAAATTTTGGTTTCCTATGTAAAAATTTTGACTTAGAGAGAACTGCCTTATTTAACCTGGTCTAATATGTAAATGAATATTTCACATTATACCAGCCTTTTATTCTCTTTTATCTTAAAATCTTAGCATTTACAAATTTATTATATAGAACATTTATGTTATATTAAATTTAATTAATAGAAACTATTCACAGTCATTTGAAATGCACTCCACGTTGATTGAAATAATTAGTGTAGGGCTACTCAATATTTACTTAAGATATGAATCTAGAGGGATTTGATAAAATTAATTAGCAGGAACTAATTATAGTTAGGATATGAGTTAGAGTTTAATAAATATAATTACAGAGTACAAATGATGGATTCTTAATTAATAGATACTAGTTGCCAAACATTGAAGAAAGATTATCATATTTCTGTGCAGGACATGTTGTTCAGCACACCTTCAGTTCCAGTGGAAATAGTGACATTTAAAGTGCTCAGGAAGGGGGGGTTGAGAGGGAGTTAAAAACAGATAAAATAATTTGTTTCAATTTTGCAGTGAAAGTATCCGATCAATTAAGGAAAGCTGCCTTCTAAAAAGGATACGTTCCTGCTTGTAGTATATTGGCATATGGCGCAGTGGCAATGGGACAGAATTTTAGAGGAATTTAGGCATTTAATAATGACGATAGGCTCCTGATGGGATTTTGGTATTACTTAGCTGTTTCTGAATATTCAGCTTGGCACCTGTTCTCTTCTTTTATGTGCCTAGCTCTCTCTAAAAATATAGCCGTCATTTTGTCTGTGCCTTGCTATCCTACCTAAAAAATGGGGATAATAATGTTTTCCTACCTTAAAAAGGTGTTAGGAATATAATTTCTTCAAAGACTATGAAGTAATCAACTAATAGAGTATTAGAGGCTGTATAAATGTTATGATAAATTGATGGAAGAATTGCTCTCTATTTTGAGGCAGAAAGCTGGCCATGTTTTAAATTAACTTTCTGCATTTAGATTCTCCATCCAGTTAGGGTTCATTGCACCCTAGGGCTTCTTAACATATGTCTACATAGCAATGCAGAAATGCAATTGCTGTATCATAGACTGGTATTTGACCTGTGTGCTAGCACACGACAGGAAGGATGGGAGTGAGAGAACACATATTCTATTGTTCCAAAATTTGAAGGGCAGGTTCATAAAAATCGCAATTACTGACCAACTAGTGAGGGAAGAAGTTGATTATTATTTGGATGAGAAGGAAATTGGTCTACGACATCCTTTGTTTTTCCTTAGCCAGTCGTAAGAAATTATTTAAAGAATACTCACCAATTTGGTCTGAATCAGAAATCATCCGAACTCACGAGAAATGAAATTTCACACTTCTCCAGAAATCCATGAAACTATGAAAGGACAAAAAAAAGCATATTTATAGTAAGAATAGCCATGCTGTCAAGAACAGAAATTCCTGTGTACTGTCCTTTTAAGAATTCAGGGTGAAACTGAGGTAAAGATGGGGTGTTTTGCCCTGGCACATTTCCTCCATTCGTCTCACTTGGAAACTGCGATTTACTCTCAAACAAGTAGATTGGACTAGGTGCTCTGAAGCAGTCCCTTCCAACCTAAACGATGCTGCGATTCTGTGAGCAACCATTACTCAGAATCAAAAAGTGCGGCTGTGTCTCTTTCTGGGACAGGAAGAGCATTACATTTAAGACAATATTCATTTTTTCCCCCAGTTTGCCCCCTTCAGAACACAACTAAGTGCCCTAAGTGTAAGAGATGCTAGCTACTTTCTGCTCCCATATATTATATATCTGGGTTTTAATCTGGAAAGCCTTATGATTTAACCAAATAGGTAAATTCTTAGCTTCTAGTGAGGCTCCCACCTTCTCATACAAATGTTTGGTTAGAACAGGCCTTGAATACCATATTTTTGCCAATGTAGAAAAATTTCTAGCAGTTTGGCATTATTTTGCTGCAATCAGCTGAATATCCAGCTGGTGCAGAAATGCCAAGGCACACCTTCTTCACAGCAGCCCATTGAACCAGGAGTTTACCTGTTTGCCACGTATCCCATAGCGAGAGTCAGTCGAGAAAAGCATGAGATCAAGCCAAAAAAGGGAAGGTATTGAATCATAATACCACCCAGACATTGCTCACCAGTCAAGTCACCTCATACCTGCTGTTTAAGGCTTATTCAGATATGACTCTATTAGCTAGATTTAATTTTCTTCTCCATTCTTATAAGTATTACTGTAGAACATAAAGCTTAAAAATTCACTCATTCCAAAAAACTCATCTTTTTCCCCTAAATTCAGTGTAAAATAACAAAAAAACCCCTCAACATTTTATACCTGCTGTAAGCATTAAATAGTACTAAGTCTATCAAATGTATTAGAAATTCTTTAATTCTATTCTATTCTTTTATATGACATTCATAATAGTAATAAGAATGTAAAATAATGTCTTTCCATTTATGAGTGTCTTAATGAAATACTGCTGGGCTCCTACCAGAGCCAATGACAAAATTCCCCAAAGTGTTCCAAAAGCCAGATTGCAGCAGACATTGATGAGCAAAAGAAAGAGAGGTAATGACCAAAGATACTTTCCTCTTTCTAGACCGCATCTGACTCAAATTGAGGAATGACATGATCTCTAATCCCCTGTGGCCTTCCCAGAGAAGTATGTGTAGGCTGAGGGTAGGAAGCCACTCCTCCAGCAACAACAGTGGGAAATCTGGTAATCAGCAGCGCCTTGGCCACCGTGTCCCAATTTAAACATTAGAAATTGCCTCTTTCAGGGCTACAGTATAGACTGCAGCCCATAAGCCAGTAAAAGTTACCTTTATGCATAAAGCTTCACCCTTTAATAGGTAGATGGTTATGTCTCCTGAGGGGCTGAAGTTTGTAGCTTCACAGGATCTAGCTTTCTAAGAGCACAGGAATACAAAGGGGTGTATTTGTTATTGACAGCAATGGGAACAGGTGGGGAGAAGGGCAGGGTTAATGAGTAAACAGAAAGGAGCAAGTTGTTAACAGGGACATAATCCAGGTTTATAGACCTATTCCCCCATTTTTCTCTTAATAAAAATAACAATTTAAAAGTATGTGAGATGCACCCATACACAAAGGAGAGGAAATAAAACACCCAGCATTTAGAATGGATACAGAGCAGAACACATCATTTATTTACAATTTGTTTTCTTTGTCCCCTTAAATGAACTGTCACAATGGCAAGGGAGAGAGAGCAATCCTTCGTATGTTTGTACTGAAAGGAATTTTAAATACCTAAAGACAGGCTGGGAATAGCTGCCAAACTGTGACTGTAAACTGCAGCTCTTCCTTTGCACGCTTTCTCTTCTGCAGCCTACCTGGAAGGCAACAGTAATAGACAATAGACTCTTGTGCAATTTCTACCTTGCTCCTTCACACTAAGCAGTGCTGACAGACACATCACTGCAAGTTTGTCTCTTTATTCAACAGTAGTACACACCTTAAAGGAGACCTCTCAAGTCTGAAGAGTCAAAGAGCCTCCTCCACCCACTCGTCTACTTTCTCCTGTCATTATCACGCCATAGTTTATCGCTTTTCAGAATTGCCTCTCTCCATCTCTTCCTCACAAAGTGATCTCACACGAAAGTGTGTAGCAAAAAGATACTGGCACCGTGGGGCAAACTTGTCAAATACTACACGGTTCCTCTTTGTGGGTGAAATCTTGGCAATGTGCATATAGTGCTCCTCTCTGTGGCTCATATGCATCTACTTGTGCAAAATTCACAGTGCGTTCCAGCCAAATGCTGAAATACTCAGCTGAATATGAGGTCAGACAGAAATCCAGGCAAGGAAAACAATGATTAAAAAAGAGTCTTAGGGTCAAGACTTCCCATTTTGTCCTTTTGGCTCACCTACAGACTTATGCATAACCACTAGCTAATTAATTAACTGCCGCTTCTTCCTTATTCTGTACAAACAAATTTGTGTGTTATTATATGCAGTTGTAATATTTCCAGAAAAACAGGTTTGTGTTCAAACTCAACAGAGATGATTCCAGTTTGAACCAGTTAGGCTCAGTTTCTGAAAGGATTCATCCCACAGTGTGACAGTGCTTCCACACACGTTCCAGTTAGGCATCTCATGAGAAGCGGTGCAATCTCAGTTCAACAGTAGAGATGAGGTCCTGCTGGGACAAAGAGAGGGCTGTTTATCACAGCCTCCCTTCTACTGGGAGCTGGCCTGTTTGGGAAGGGATCAGCAAGGATCTGTGAACTCCTGGAAGCAGGAGATCCAGGTCATCAATATAAGTGTTTCAGAGTGACCCCCTCAGCTACCTCTTCGGAAAAATCACTGGGGCTGCAGCTGGTTAAGGAGATTTAAATTGATGTTAATGCTGTCTGTTTTGTTATTTACAAAAGGTGCATTTTGCAGCATTACACGCTATGTTTGTTTGCTGAGCTTGTTAAAAAAAAAGAATGAATGCACAGAAGTTTCTGAAAGGAGTGGCTGCTTTGTCTAATTTCCTATCTGTTCTGATCATACCTCCATTTCTATTAACATTCTTCTTGGCCTGAGCTTCTAAGCCCACGAGAGAGTTTGCAGCCATTACTTCACACAATCCTCTCCATACATTTTCCATCACAAACCAACACTGATCAGCAATTGCCAGAAATATTATGTCTACTGTTGATGAAGACATCACATCCTCCTGTCTATACGACTGTTACTTCTTTACAAGTACACTGCTAAACTGGCCATATCCACATTGAGATTAAGAGTTTAGCAGGAATGGACATTTAATGTAGAAAATAAGAATGGTCAGAGTTACAGTCAATAGTCTGTCTCACGCTTGGCAGTACAGCAGACTAGGATGCTTAGGGTGTGCCAGTCCTTACAGCCAAGAAAATGATGGGACAAGACAGATCCCTGTTTCCCAGTTCTTAATGACTGGCTACCTGCTTCTGACAGGACCGATTAAATGCGGTTCTTTGTGTCAACCTGGAGCAAAGCTTGCATTCTTCTACATGGAAAGGCAGAAGAATATGCAATAATTGCTCTCCTACTCCAACTCAGATTTTTCTTATAAGTTATTAAAACCATAAATGCGAGTTTTGGTAGTAGTTTAAATCCTAATTCATCTCTTCAGTCTTTGACTACCGTGAGGTAAGTAGAAATATGTCCTGAGGAAAACTGGCTTCTAGCTGTCTTTTGTCTGGATCCTAGCTTCTTGGTGGAAACAGCTGGCACTGGATATTGTCAGAGACAGGGTTTGCTGAATGATCCTCCTCTGTGCAGATATTTCTGTTTTTATTTCATCATCCAACAGGTAGATTCGTTCCCACCGGCAGGATACAGGTTAGTCTGAAATGCAGTAACGATCCAATATCAAGAGGAAGTTTATTATAAGGACTCACCTTATTCGTCTGAGTGTGTACCCTGACTCATCTCTCTCCATAACACAGGATCAATCTAGAGGTATCTAGTACCACTTCTGTTGCCTTTTAGTTTTTGTTAAGGAAGCATTTTCGTTTTAAAGAGGTTACAAAGAATTAGACATCTATAAGGCAAATAAGCTTTGAGGTGGACATTTTCCACTTCTTTATTTGGACTAAAAGGTCATTATTCAGACTAAAAGGAAGAAAAAAAATCCACTCGGCTGGTGTGAGAGCAGCAAACCCCCTGGCTTTTACACATTGACAGAATCTCTTCTACTTTTCAGGTAACTAAACCTGCATCCTTTCTAAAACTGCTGTTCTTAATGCTTGACTTCTTATCTTGGGGATAACAGGCCACTGCCATTTATGAAGATTTTTTTTTCCCCTCTCTGTTCAGTAATAAGATGGACTAGAAAATGCAACTCATCTCCCTAGCCATTAACTGTCCCTTTCCTTAGGGAAAATTCTCTGGGCTTAAATACATTCAAAAAATTTGGGATGGCTTTCTCAGCCTCTGTTAGCAACTCCCTGAAAAGTAAGTACTTTTTACAATGGCAATGGAAAGCAAAACTAGTTCTATTTGTTAATTCTTCAGGTTCTGGTCTTAAAGCCCCACTCATAAGAGAGGTTGTATTCACATGAAGTTCCTTGGCTTCATAGGGAAAGTCTTTGTTAGAGTCTTTACATTTGTCAGTTGGGAAACAAAGTGTATGACATATGCTATGATTAAGTATAGAAATTCCTCAGCTGAACCACTGAAGTTGGCCACAGGGGCTTCAGCTGGAATGAATACTCATTTGTATTCCCTAGGACAGAACTGGACAACCAGAGGTGTCATTAGATCCTGCAAATTTAATGTAATATCCATAGCAATTGTCTTTTTTTAACCTAAATCCTCCATTCCTATGGAAACCAGCAATGTGGAATCTCAGATTCCTTTCCGTTGCATGTGTCTGTGTGTTTTGGTTTCAATTCTCTGGCTGCAGAGAAGGTTGCAAATGTGGCACAGGTGTGCAGTGCAGATGCTGGACAAGAAGATGAGTAATAAGATGCTTGATTCTGTAACATGATTCCAGGGTTCCTGATTCTCATTTCCCAAATGCTGAGGGTTGCCACTATTGGACTTTCACTTATATTTGAATACTGGGCTTGTTGTCAACACAGTGTTTTAGGTGGTCTTCTGCTGAGGGGTAATATGTAAATTATTATGGTCTTGAACACATACTGAAGCCATTTACTCAAAAGGCTTCTGGGTCTAGTGTTTGGGGAAAATCTAAAAGCATGAGAATCTTTGCTTGCCCTGTCAGTTAAAACCCCCAGGCAAACACAATACATGAAAAACGAAACAGTTAAATGAAGCAGCAACTAAGTCCTTCTTAGTCTTCATTTTTCAGTTATCTTCATTATCATTCTCCTGCTATGACAGAACTGCAGACACTCAAAGAACTGAGGAAATGAAATCTCAGGTTTCATTCAGCACCCAAGAAGTACTGATATGTTTTCCATTTCACATTAAGGAATTCTACTGAATTGTGAGCAGCAATACCAGCCTATAGGCAATAAAGTCTGTGGTGAGATTCTCATTATCATACTAAATTCAGGTGTCCACTAGTGCACAACGGGTTCGGTTCTACTGCCTCAACACAGGCATGCACTGCCTTTTTCAAACCATCTAGTTTATTCAAGACACCCACAAATGAGCTCGTAGATCTGACAAAGGACCTGCTGGAGGAGATGTGCATCCTTTTGAAGCATCAGTCAGCTGCCAGGGAATACAGTAGTTCATCTCAAATGGTATTAGACACCTATGTTTAGGAAACTGAATCAAGATCATTACATAAGCTCCCATTATCATTAATGGAGATGTAATCAATGCAATCTATAAAGACCAGAGAGCTGGAGAGACTCTGTGATCTGTATTGACTAGGTCTAAACTGATTGTAACAGGATCATAGACACCTAGTGTAACAGTAGACATCTATGCTAGATAACTAAATTTAGATTTCTTAATCTTAAACTGAACCAAGCACCCTAACATCTTTATTCAGAGACTAGGAGTAGAAATAAATGTTTCCTGAAAGTTAGAAGCAATTTCAAATTAACTAATAAATGAGAAAATGTCACTGTGCAGTGAGAATGTGATTAGATTTTTAGCAGAATTTAATGAAAGTAGGGAAGAACATGAGAGTAGTCTCACTTGGTCAAGTCCAAGATCCATACAGGCCAATATCGCATCTCCCACAGTGGCCATAAGCAAATGCCAAGGGAAATGTAAGAACAGGGTAAACCTGGTTTTACTAGGATGCTCAGTATTGTTATGATCACAGCTCCATTCTAAATATGCCTGGTTATTAACAAAATAAATACAAGCCATAGGTACACACCTATATCACTTCTCAGTCAGATTTTGAAGCTTGCAGAGGAGTCTTACCTCCCATTTGACAGTCATTAGAAAATTTCAAAATTATATATGTTTTTACAGGAGCTGATAATTTTCAGCCTTTTGCTAGACAATTTACGTGAAAAGAACATATTATGATTCACCAAAGTATGTATTACAAAATCCAACCCCAAATACCCCTGATATGATTAGCAAAAAATAATTGTGGTTACGGAAGAAACCTGCCAGTGTCTTCCCAGAATCGTGCTAATCTGCAAAATCAATCTTCCATTTTAAAATGTGTTCTTACTCTCCCTCCTCCCCTCCTTCCTTTATGTTGAAAACTTTCAGAAAACAGTCTTGTCACATATTGACAGTGACGAGACGGGAAGCTGACCTATTCAACTCAATGAGCTGAGGACTTCAGAGACTAACTGCAATCATTGAAGCCTGATCAGTTTATGGGAGGGATTGTACGTCTGTGCCAGTGGCAGCAGAGGGCTAGAACTGATGATCAAAAAAGACCTTCTTGTCGTGTGTTCTTATTTCAGTGAAACATATTGTCCTGGTTTCGGCAGGGATAGAGTTAATTTCCTTCCTAGTAGCTGGTACCGTGTTTTGGATTTAGGATGAGAACAAAGTTGATAATGCACCGATGTTTTAGTTGTTGCTAGGTAATGCTTACACCAGCCAAGGACTTTTCAGCTTCCCATGCTCTACCGACTGAGAAGGCTGGAGGTGCACAAGAAGCTGGGAGGGGGCACAGCCAAACTGGCCAAAGGGACATTCCATACCATGGGACGTCATGCTCAGTACATAAACTGGGGAAAGCTGGCCGGGGGGGCCGCTGCTCGGGGACTGGCTGGGCATCGGTCGGCGGGTGGTGAGCAATTGTACTGTGCATCACTTGCTTTGTGTATTATTAT
>NW_008794723.1:2210364-2221036 GCF_000699145.1 Aptenodytes forsteri | reverse complement strand
TTACCATTACCATTTTATTTCAATTATTAAACTGTTTTTATCTCAAAGTTTT
Source organism: Aptenodytes forsteri (assembly GCF_000699145.1). Lineage (NCBI taxonomy): Eukaryota > Metazoa > Chordata > Aves > Sphenisciformes > Spheniscidae > Aptenodytes > Aptenodytes forsteri. Next base: position 2,220,984 of record NW_008794723.1, on the reverse strand, counting down.
TCTCTCCCCCATCCCACCGGGTGGGAGGGAGTGAGCGAGCGGCTGCGTGGTACTTAGTTCGACTGAAATTGCCGACTGAAATTAAACCACGACACATATTTAAACACAGGGCCTTTTCTACACTTTCCTCTTGTTTGGTTGGTTGGTTGGGTTTTTTTAATTGTCCCTTTTTGAACAGAAATGTACAGGGGAAACAAAATTTCCTACTTCACAAAACAAATACAGGTGCAAAATTCAAACCCAAATGAGACAAGAGATAAAGATGGGAGAACCAAACTGGCTGGTATTTAGGTATTCTACAGCTATTCTAATAAAGCAACGTGCTTATGGCATTGCTGCAACGACCCACATCCATATTACTGAATTCTCCTAGCCAACCAAATATGAGAGCCACTGGAAAATACCCAGTGTAACTCATTCCTGGCCCACTCTGACTCTTGCACTGTGGCTTGGAAATGTTTGGAGAAATGTAGGTTGCACAAACCAAAACATGCTAGAGACTACCATAATCTTTTGATAGTACAGAAAATCAAATTCCAAGGCTTGACCCTTGGACACAATACTGACACAGCCTATACATATAAGCTTTGCATATAGGCTATACAATCCACATATACAATGCAAATGACAGAGATACACCCAAGTATGTCCTAGTCAACCGAGACGCCTATCAAATAGCAGCACGGTCTTAACTGGTGATGTAGCACAAGACTAGCTATGGTCTTCCATATGGATCCTGGATTCTTGTTACCAGGTATTTTTCCTTTCAAGACTGAACAACAGCGTTGTTGCAAACTTTACCACTAACTTAATCGTCTCTATGTGAGTGGCAATTAGGATACTACCATGTGGATGTAGGCATGAACATATATCGGTTTTCTTCTTATTTATATTCTTGTCTCTTTCTGTTATAAAATGAATGCCAATGAAACAGCAACTGGGGAATGTTAATGTGGACACTGAAACATTAACTTCTCTGAGATATTTTTGTGATTTTAATTGTAAAGTCTTAACTAACATTGACAAAGCTTTATTCTGTATTGATTCTATTGCTATACTAAACTCTTCATTATGTGAATTTGTGAATGCTCACAAGAATCAATCATAATTATGCATGGCCCAATACAGTTGAAATCAAAACAATGGATCGATTCATGCTGTAAAGTGCATTACATCTAGCAATCTCTGTGAGGCAATCAACCAAAAATTAGATCTGTATATTAGCATTTTAGTTATTTAAGTATTAAGCAATGGTAAGCAAACCTCCAGAGGTCCTCTTCACATAAGTTCACATCAGCATAAGATTAACTGATTTCAGGTTTATATCCCCAAAACTCCAAGGAATTATAATCAAAACCACAAGGCCAGACTGCCTTTTCATTAAAACTTTAAAGAGAAGTCAGTACAGTTTATTCTACTAAACCATGTTCCTGAAAGTCTTTATTTTAGTTCCATATAAATGGAATAAAAGTCAGACAAATTTTGTAAATGGAATGAAATTATTCTGCTTTATCTGAACCACTAATATGTGGGTTTGAAGTGAGGGGAACAAACTACTCTCAACAGTGACATGGATGGTTTAAATAACTCTTTTTTTTTCTTTTTTTTTTTTTTTTTTTCAAACCAGTCCTGAAAATATGCTTAACAAATTGTGAACCAAAGAAGTCTATTGAAAAACTAAGGTTAAGCTTCAAATTTATCTAAAATCTATTAGCAGCAGTAAAAATGATGTAGGGATTGGGTACCTTTAGTGCAGTGCTTACTAAACTGTGATTTCTCAGAGAAGCTGTTATGATTCCTAAGTTCTAACACAGCAAAAGGTGACAAGTGGTAGGCAACCTGGAGTAGCTGTGATCAGCTGCTGAGTTAACCATGTGCCTGATATTACACTATTACAACACCAAAAGAAAAAAAATCAGTATTGCAGACAAGCTAGGGAAGAAAATGGGGAAAGATTAAGCTCTCCAATTTTATTTCATCCTGGAGACAGACCCAGGTGCAGAGCCTACTGACTCTTCACCAATAATTGAACAATTTGAAAACACATATTATGTACAATTCTGCCCAATTCCTGTATCCATCAGATGGAATCAGGCATGCTTAGGGGGATGTTTATCCCATTCCAGTGAGCTATTAATTTCTCCCATACTGTTGCATAGACTATTTATACTGAGTCACTCTTCTTTTGTCTTTCACAACAGTTCTTTAAATTCTTCAAAATTCATGTAGTTCGGAGTTATCTGTAATGACTTAGTGAAGCCAGCTTGTAATCCCAGGTAGAGGAAAGCCATCAGTACAATTATTTTCCATGTTCATTCAAGGTGTTGGTGTTCCTGATTAGACTCCACACAGTGGGTTAAGATCACTTTTCTCACACTGGCCTTTGAACCCTGCAAAACACACGTTACCCCTTGGACAAACATCTCTCCTATGTGTCAAAGAGCAGAATATTATAAATATTTTAAAACAAGAGGATAAGATGGTTAGGAAAAGTGCTAATCCATGTGAAAACATCTTTCTTTTCTCTTTCTTCCTCTTCATTCCCCCCTACTTGATAGACCATGGATAAAGCAGCATTTTTCTTTTTTCCTCACGAAAAGCAACTGGCTCTCCACTCTGGAGTTCATAGTCCTGTACCACTGGACAAGGACAGAAACAGAGACACAGAGTGAAACATGTTTCCGCACAAAGCCCCTTTCTCTGCCACAACAATCCTCAACTCCTACCCAAGGAGATAATTTCAAGAAGGGAAATAAGTTTAATTTATCCTCTGAGCCTTTTCTCTCCTCGTTTCTCTGATGAGACGTTCAATTCACTCCATTTTGTTGTCAGATTTGTGACACAGAGACCTGTCTCTGAGCAATGAGTCTAAAGCCAATATCTCATTTCACATAAGCCACTAAGCAGTCATCACATGGTAATGCTTTCCAGTCACTATGGGTGCAATGGCTGTAAGCTTTCATCTATAAATTCTTTTTTAGTTGCTCATTTCTGTCAAGCTGGTCTAATCTACTTACACCTGGCACATTAATTCTTATCTTTTCCCTGCAACATTGTAATTATATGTTATTTCCAGCAATAATTAATTCTCTCTCAGGCGGGCTTTTTATAGCTTATAAGTCAAAGTGGGCTGCACCATACTAAATAATTAATTCAGACTGTGTTTTATGTCATGACATACACACAGCCCCCGGGTGTAATTGTTACAGAATTCTTTTGAGAAGAAAGTCCTTGGCTCCCAGGGGTTGTACTGACCAGAAAGCACCAATTATAATGGTTATTTCTCTCAGACCAACAGTAGGTGTCTTCAGTTCTTTCTACCAACAATCTATTTACGGCAGTTATTTCCAGAAGGTCTTGCTACAGTATTAACCTACAAGAGCATGTAGCTGCAGACCATATGAATGACTCCAAAGAGTATGTAAGTCCCTTCAGAGAAGCCTGCAACAGTTCATATACTTGCCTACAATTGCCTGTATTTCTTTGGTTTCTTAATCGTACACAAAAGGGACATTCACATGACAAAAAATGTGGTACGAAATTGTAGCCATGAGGTATCGACAAGCTGTGTCCATAGAAAACTCAATCATTAAGCAGAAGTCAATAGCTAGATACACTATCTTACCTAGAGGAAGTGCAATCTCAAATACCTCACCACTCCAGAAATACAGTAGAGAAAAAATGAAAAAAAGAAAAAAAAAAAACTTACTTTAAAACTAGCCAGGAAGACAGATTAAGTAACAGAAGTCTGGAAGTCGCAGTATGCCTAAAAGGATCTGCTGGAATCCAATGAGATAATGTTTGAAAGACTAAAGAACTCTATTAAAAGGAAAAGTATAATTACCAATCATGAGCTATAAAGAATGCAAATATATTAAACACAGATTTATAACACACACCTCCTTATCAGGGGAAGGATAGCAACTGCACAAGGAAGAGAAAGATCAAAGACTAACATTGTATAGAAAACATGAATAGTAGCAATTTAAATTACTTGTGTATAACGAAGCTTCAGAAGAGAACATATTTAAGGAATGTTATTTCCAGATACCTTAAAGCAATAGCTCCCAAATTTGTTTTGTTTTTGTATTCTCTCAGCTGCTGGTGTGAGCAGTGGCAGTAGTAATACCAGGACCTAGGTTCCCTTTTGTCCATACAAAGCCTTTCACCTATTTCAGGAGTGGTCTCATTCCAGCTACAGTACATTTACCAGTAGCACCACATCATCACAGGATCATTCAAGGAGTCAGGCTAAGTGAAGTACTGTAAATTTGTTCCTTTGGGATCATGTGGTCAGCAAGGAAGAGTAACGCAGAGCAAAGTACTATTCAATTTTACTGATAGGAAAAAAAACCCTACCATAAGCTATTATATAAATAGCAAAAGGTTCAAAAACATATATATCGTATTGAAAGACCTAAATAGCCTAGGCAAACCAAAGTCTTGAATCGAAGTGACCATAATCCTCTTTTCTTTCAGGTAATATTTTGTCTTATTGATCTGTCTTATTTTCTGATTCTAGTTGTACTGGATTGGACAGCTCAAATGGAACCTGTGATAGAGACAGGACTATAAGTCTAGGTCTTCTCTGGGGGATAATTGTGTGGCATGATGTCATCTTTCCTTTTTGTGTGAAAAAAACACTGTTATAAAGCTGAATTAATAACAGGCACGTATGATTCACACAAAGACAATCAATGAAAATATAGTAAGGTCCTTCCTTCAGCAGTTGCTACAACTAGCTCTGTATGTGTTGCATATCTTCTAAGTGTGTGAAGATTCAAATTAAGGGTTTTCTTTGCATCTCTTTTGAAGATGGAAGAGGTTCATATTAAGCCCATCCCAAATCTGTGTTCTTTAGATAACGACCATGAGGCAGAGCTGGTGGCTGAAACCTCAACATCATATTTGAGAAAGGACTGGTGTTTACAGTACTTTTCCTTTATTTCAAAGGAGAGGCAGAGAGCGAGCTCTATCTTCAGGCACAGTCCAGGACTACTGGACCACTGGACCACAGCACACCAACTGCTGTCCCTACAGGCTAATACAGTGTCAAAAGGAGGATAAGAGTATTTCAGACTGCTTGAAAGTACCTGCAACAGATTTGAATCTCATTAAAGGAAGAAGGTGCCAGCCAATGGAAGAGAACTGAATGGAGCCAAGGATGTATTCTTCAGTAATTAGACAAGAGCAGAAACACTCTGTGAATGCAATCAATCATAATGGCAGGTTGTCTATACACACCCTCCCAAGGAAAATGCCTTGAATTCTCAAACTTCATAAGGAAGCGTCATCTTCTGAAGTTATCAAGCCAAGATATTCCTTTGCTAGTTGTATTTGCATGATAAAGTTCCAGCCATCAGACATCTCTGAGCACCACAAGCAGGTTAACAGACTGACAATTAATAATAACCTTCAGCAATATAGCTGCGAGGAGGTCCAGAGGGGTCCTTGCAACCCCTCAATATGAAAAGCGCTGGTAATATTTCTTTTAATTTAAAGCTGTGGTAAATGGGTGAGGGCTAAACAGTATGAAAATATCAATCATTTTTGCAGCATACTGGTAATGAAAAGTGCATGGCACACTTTTTTTTCTGCTGTGCTCTCACACAGAGCTTGGAGGATAGCAAGTTTTGCATTTGTGTCGTCTCAGAAAAATTACTGGACGTTTTGGTTCTCCCTGTGTTGGATTTTTTTTTTTCAAGCTGAGTTAAAATGTAAAGGGTTGTTTGGTCAAGAAGGAGGAAAGCCTTTGGACATAAAGAAAAAAACACATACTTTTCACCTTCTAAATGATAGAATCCTTAAGAACTGGTAAAAAGCCAAAACTATGTCAACTTCTTGTCCAAATATGAAAATTTCCTGACAGCTCCATTATGCATTATTTTTTTACATCCCATGAGGGTCCTGGTGCCTATAAAGAACACACTTGCTGTCTCCCTTCCCTCACAGAAGGAAGGTAAGTGCAGTATCTTAAAAAGATTGAACAGGAGCAAGCTTAAATTCCTTGCATTTTGCAAACTGTCTCACAAGGTCATTAGTGCTGTTATAGTTGTTTGTTCATTGTGTTATTTATACCATGGCATCTGGCCACACTACAAGCGTTAAAATGAAATATCTGTCCATAAGGTAGCTATAATTGTCATCTTCCTATTAACCACCTCTACTTATCATACGGGAAGAAGAAAGCTGTACCATTTTAGCTTGGCCCTGCTGATCTGAGCAGACAGGGCAAGACTCATCTCACTTTCTGAACAGCAATAAGCCTCTGCCATAACCAACACCAAGAAGTGAAGTCCTGGAAATGTCATGCATTCAGTCAAAAATTTAAAGCTGAAGATTCCAGCAAATATCAAAATATCTTTTACGAACTTGGTTATGATGATGACTGCAGACAGTCCTTTGAGGCACAGGTATATATGGCATGAGCTTAGCAGAGGAGGAGTGGGCTGAGTATATACTGCTCACACTGGCATTAAGGAAACTTGAAGGTCCTGGACACCACTAATTAAAGTTTACAGGAATTTTTTATGAATTATTAGATACTCAGGTTGCCTTAAAAATTCCCAAGCAGGTCCTTGAAAGTATAGCAAATGGCAGATTTATCAATGTCTTTGAAACACAATATCCATCCTATGCAATGTATGAAGGAGAAGGAATGAAATCTTGTAAAAAAAGTAAAAAATATGCTGATGTAACTAAAGATGCTATTACAATGCACATATAAGTTGGTCAAAATAAGGTTTATCTAGAAATGATAACACAGGCATTTACTAATTTTCAAGGGCTCAGCTCTGAATCTCACATTTTTGCTGCCTTAAGTCATATCAGCTTTTGCTATTTTACACATTTAGATGCAAAACTAACCTTGTTTGAAACACATTTTCAAGGTCTTGCCTTCTGATTTAAAAATAAAATAGAGAAATTTCACCTGCACTTTTAAAACAGTGGCATGGAAATGAAATGTAATTTCCTTAAATGTCAAGTTTTCAAAATTTGATTGGGAATACATTGCACATATGTTTTGTTTCTGTCTTACCACAACTATCTGATTTGTTAGTAATAAACATTAGGAGAGCTGAAGGTCAAAAAATATCGTAATTTCCTGTTATTTTAATGTCTCTGAAGCATAAAGAACTGTGGAACAGGGAAGAGTGCAGAATCCTCCCCTTTTAAGTGCTGCTTGACTTGTTCCTTGTGTACTGTCATGGATACCCCTTTCTGAAATGAAATTCTCTTATTTTGTGTCAATGCAAGTAAAAATAAGTCTACATCAGAAAGGATGGGGAAGAGTTAAAATCATACGGACACCATCAGCATGATTCATCTGGCTAAATACAAATGCCTACAGTGCAGATACTTGTATCAGTGATGTCAGTGAATATGCTCCTTTCATACCTGATAGAGAGAAATTGCCACATCTAGAGCTCAGCTAAATTCATCCTAATGTAGGAAAGCAAATGAAACGAAAAAAAGCTCTGGAAGTGTCTATTCCTCTCCATCAGCTAAAGAAGGAGTCTAGACAGACATTTAGTTGTAGATGTCTGCTTTGTAGGTATCCAAAGTTAGGTGAGATGAATCTTACCCCAAGCAGATGTCAACCTTTCCTGTATTTTCACTGTGTTAATTAAGAGCTAGAATGCAGACTTTATTCATCATACACCAAAAGGTCTGGTTTATCTGTCATCATCTGGATTAGTGAGAACTTTTCAATATGACTGTTTACTCTTAGCAATTTGTCTCCATCACTTAAATTCTATTGTTTCATTCTGTTTCCAGGACTGATTTAACAGTTTTTCACATAAAGGAATAACACACAATATACTTCCTAAATTTTAAGACTATGTGATTATCTTGAAGGCTATTCTTTGAAAATACTTAAATCATTGACTAAATACTCCTTAAACAAGAGATTGCGGGTACAGTTTTTCAATAAATTTTTCATAGCATCGGGAATCAGTGTTTTGGCTACAGTGGCACAAAACATGCATCTAGAACTAACTATGTTGTGTGCATGTCACAAATAAAAGTGAAAACAGTTTAAAGCCTTCCCTTTAAAAGGTAGTTGTGACCTCTGCAGTTTATAAGAATATTTGTCTGGTTCCTTCCAGGAATGGTTCTCATAAATGGTCCTTACCTGCCCTCAAAGCAAATGCAGGCAGCTAGTGTGCAGCAAGAAATGTGCTAGAGAAAAGGGACATGGTAAATACAGGGAGCTGCACTGACCAGATCAGACTGATTTGCTGGTGAGGAAGTGTAAATATTTAACCCTCATGCACTGAATGGAGAGGAGATTCCCCAGCACTCCACAAGCAGGTTTGGGTACAGGTAGTTTTCACAGCTTTACCAGTGACTTTAATACTGGCTGCCCAAACCTGACTATGTTAATACATTCATTCCAGGGACTTTACCCAAGAAATCTAGATTAAAGGTAGTTTAGGTACATCTACCAAGGCTCTGATCCTAGAAGCCCTGGCAGCAGTGTGGATATTCCCTTACTGAAGCCTGATTTTCATTACCCCAATACAGAGCCCAAGAGGCAGACGTGTACACGTTATAGGCTGGGAGTAGAAATGTGTTTGGAAATGCTGCCTCACTTAGAGGTGCCTTTCCTCGAATTGGCAATGCTGCCGCCAGTCAAACAATATTATATGGTTGATATATCCAGATGTGACATGCCATTGTAACAAACCATCAGCCCAGGATACGGATGTTGTTTTCTGAAAATTGTGATTATAATCGCTCAAAACAAAAGGAATTTATGGGTTTTTTTCCTTCTTTTAAAAAGTTTTTAAACCCATTTACCAAGTGTCAGAGCCCATGAAATAGAATGATGTAGGGTGCTCAAGTTAAGATGCTGGAGCAGAAATACAAGAAAAACCTGGGTAATTTCCCATTACCTGCTAGTATCAAATACTTGAAATCTGGCTGCTCTGCTTGAATCACAATAAAGCCATTTTTTCCCCTGTGAGAAGCAACAGAATCTTAACCAGCTTCATTATTTCCACTTCTCTGCTGCTTTATTTTTGATATTATTAACCAGTGCATTACTGGAATCTGATATTTCATACCCATATGCAAAAAAAGAAATAAATCAGACAGATTTTCATCATTAGAGCTTAAAAAGTATTAATACCTTCAAATCTTGCATCATACTGGATATGCTTTTATACTTGCCTTTAGCTGACTTCTATTAGAGTTTGCTTTAATAGATGGGAAAATATAGGTATAGCAAAGCAAGTTATGCCAAGTTAGCTGGATATCTTTTGCACATGCTAAAAATTACTTTAGTGAACTGATTTCCCACTGCAGATCTTTAGCCTCTAGAACATCAATTTCCCTTACAGATCAACTGCCCATCTCCCTTTCTGTTAAATTTCTGGAAACACTGAAATTTTGCAGGTACATAAGAGAGTACCTGAAAGGGGGACTCTTGCAGGTGTACATGCTGTGTAGGTGTCTATACCCTTCTCGTCTCTTTTTTAATAACTTTGCTCTCTTAAGAATATGCTGACGGGAAATTATTGTCTGCCCCTGAGAGTACAATGACTGGATCTCTTTTCATCTTACCTGTTGAAGTCTGCAGACAAGAATGCAAGTGTTTCAAGACTGGAAGGGCAGCAAACCAGTCTGGACTTTTTGGGGAGACAGTTAAGATAGGAGAATTTGAGGGACTTAAACTTCCTTGCATATGTAGCTGTAAATACACAAGGATCCACACCAATGTCTCACCAGCTAAAAAAACCCTGCGACACATGACTATAAAACCAGGCTCATAAATGTTTCCTGGAGTTCATGCATTCTGCACAAGCTCTCCAGTTTCCTCAGCTGAGATGCATATAGTGGTGGGGCTCAACAGGTTTTCCAAATCACCATTCAATGAGGGAACTGAAGGAAATTCTGGCTGACCAGGGAGACTCCTTTGTGACTTTAGGTACTTCTAGGGATAGACAGCTGCAGAGTGATGCAAGAAGCTGAATTTGATTTAACCCGACTGAATATTCAGATATGTACCAGAGTCTTTCAAAGTTAGGCATTGCATTTCTGGTACTAAGCCCTTCTTTCTTTCTTTCTTTCTTTGACCCTATATTGTCAAGACAATGCATGATCCAAAGTCCAGAAACACTGATGACAGTCATTCCTCAGATGTCAAATAACTCTCTGTCATATCACATGACTTGGACAAAGATCATTTCTCCTTGTGGTGGGTTGGTCTTGGCTGGTCACCAGGTGCCCACCGAGCTGCTCTTTCACTCCCCGTCCTCAGTGGGAAAGGGCGAGAAAATAAGATTAAAAACTCATGGGTTGAGATAAAGGCAATTTAATAAAGAAAAGCAAAGGCCATGCACAGAAGCAAAGGAGAACAAAAAGACTTATTCTCTACTTCCCATCAGCAGGTGATATCAAACCAATTCCTTGGAAGCAGGGCCTCAGCATGCGTATGTCGTGGTTTCACCCCAGCTGGCAACTAAGCCCCACACAACCGCTCGCTCACTCCCCAACAGTGGGATGGGGGAGAGAATCAGAAGGGTAAAAGTGAGAAAACTTGCGGGTTGAGGTAAAGACAGTTTAATAGGGAAAGCAAAAGCCGCGCACACAAGCAAAGCAAAACAAGGAATT
>NW_008794723.1:2185419-2208029 GCF_000699145.1 Aptenodytes forsteri | reverse complement strand
CTTGTGCACCCCCAGCCTACTTGCTGGTGGGGTGGGGTGAGAAGCAGAAGAGGCCTTGACTCTGTGTCAGAACTGCTCAGCAGTAATGAAAACGTCCCTGTGTTATCAACACTGTTTCCAGCACAAATCCAGAACATAGCCTCATACTAGCTACTATGAAGAAAAATAACTCTATCCCAGCCAAAACCAGCACAGCATACTGGTTGCTTCGGAAGGCAAACACCTTAATAACAAATGCCCCCACTCCCCCCTGCCCTTCCTCTTAGCTTTTGTTGCTGGGTATGATGTCATATGGTATGGAATATCCCTTTGGTCATTTTGGGTCTGTTGTCCTGGCTATGTCCCCTCCCAAACTCTTGCCCTCCTCCAGCTTAATGGCCTTGTGCGGGGTGGGGGGAGGGATGCTGGAGAGACAGCCTTGATGCTGTGCAAGCACTGCTCAGCAGCAGCCAAAATTTTGGAGTATTATCAGCACCGTTCTAGCTACAAATACAAAGCCCAGCACTGTGAGAGGTATTACGGGGAAAGTTTACTCCATCCCATCCAGACCCAATACAGTCCTGTGTTCCAGTCCTCAATGTACAATTGACTCCTTGGATGGGATTTGTTTTACCTCCCTTTAAAGGCCTAAAAGTTAGCTAAGTGTCATCACCCTTGACTCCATTTGTTGTCCCTGGTCTGAACCCCACCGAGATGACTTATGGGAGAGATCATCTCCCCCTGAGCACTTTGCATATTAAAAGAGATGTTTGTCTACAGGAGTACAGGACTGAGTATGGGAGGCAGGGGAAGAGGACTTTTCGTTTGTGTAGAAATTATTGTGGGGTGCTTAAGGGGCTGTGGGAAGGTGCAAAACCTATTATGGGACATATAGGAGAAGGGCTGAAGGTGGGCACGTGAGAGATCAAGGGATATCAGGAGAGAACAAGTGTGGGAAAATAGGGGACAAAGGGGGTTGGGTTTCAGTACACTGGTCTGACTGGGCCCTGCTCTTGACCATGAACCTCATGGCCTTGAGGGTTCAGTTCAGGTAAGAGCAACTGGCGGGCATTGGGGTTTGAGAACCAGCTGCTGGGTAGACTGAATGTCTGAGGCCAGCTCCTGGAGAGACCCGCACTCTGTGCGTCTACATCCCACCAGGAGACTTCAGCCCTGATCAGCTGGAGAAGAGGAGCAGGATGGGGCACCTCTGCTGCTCATGCACATGTAAGTATTGAGTGTGATTATGCAGGTGGCAGTATATGTTCTCTTTCCTCTCTGTGCTGATGTGTGTGGCCAGTTCTGTTTATATTTTGTGTATATGTGCATACATGTGCCTTTCTACTAAACCGACCTGGGGACATGGAGCTGCAGCAGCCTTGCAACTATCAGGCCAGGAAGGAGGAATGCCCCTGGGGTCTGTAGCTAGCTGATGAAGCTACCTCTAAGAGCCTCATCTGGGCATCTAGAGCTACTAGAGTTGCCAAAGGATGTATATCCATCCAGATAAGCAGCAGGAAAGCAGAAAGGATACCCTTGGGCATTTCAAATGGCAGCAGATGCCCATATAGGCAGAACTGAGACTCAGGTGTTTGAAGAAGAATCTGAATCCCATCCCTAGCATTAGACAAAATGTATCCAAATCCTTGTCATTATGAGTATTAGTTGATTTCTGTGTCTTTCAGTTCACCTACGCTTGCAATATATGTTTGCTTGCCTGAAGGAAATATTCTGATCTCCTTACATGAAAACACAGATCACTGCCATTATTCTTCCCAAAATGAGTGCTAACTTTATATTGTATTTCACAAAGGAGTGGCTATTTTTCAGAAAAGATACTTCTAACCTTCCCTGCACACTGCAGCTACTGGGAATACCTTGGGAAGCAGTGATGACAAAACGCTGGCTCAGCACTCAGGACAAGCAAAGCTGTGTATGGCTCATTTGCTTTTACAATAATTTGTTGTGCTACAACAATTTATTGTTTTTAACCTTTTAACTCCTAAATCCTTTTTTGAAATGAGACTATACAGCAAAAAGTCATTAAATAGCAGATCTATTTAAACAAGCCTGACTTCTGCACTCTTTCTCCAGCTGTGATCCAGAAAGGGGCACCAACCCTTTCTTCACAAATCTTGGCAGTGGGAGCTGCTAATCCTTGTGCTGAGCAGCAAGAGACATCAACTGATTCTCCAGGGATTTAGCTACCAAAGCTCTCTCCCCTTCTCCTATCTCTTTGCCCCACTCCCTGCCCTTGTCCTTTGGGCTCATTATTTAGGCAACTGTAAAGCCCAGGTAACACAATAATAAATACAGTGAGAAATGCAGGTGGTTTTCCACTGAGGGCTGTGAACTTATAAAATGAAACTGAACCCACTGATCTGGTGAAGCTTTGTTGAGTCTGAGTAAGGGCAACGTTGATAAAATGGGAGAGATCACTTGCTGTCCAGTCGCTTGCTCTTAATTTTATACTATGTAATGATTCTCCTCTTGCTGGGCAGAGTGTATGCGTTTTTTCTTACTGTCCAAATGCCAACAGTATCAATTAGATGCTTGCTTTTTTTTTTCCCTTTCTTTCCCCAAATCAAAGTAAATAAATACTTTGCATTTTTAGCCATGAGTATGCTTTTGATCCATTTTTAGACTTCCTCTGAACCCTGCCTTTCTCAGCACTATCCATTAGCCAAAGTTTAACATTCTGGAACTTCCAGCCTGACTTGAAAGCCGTATGTTAAATTATGCAGCTGAATTCCATCAGTCAATTTCTCCTTTGCTGTCAACACAGCAGCTACATTTTTTATTGTATGAACAAGCTCATCCCATTTAACAGGCTGCAAAAACATCAGAGGAAAAAAAAGGATCAACATAGGACAATACTTCCTAATCAGGCCTACATTCAAAAGAGAAAGACACAAGGACTTTTTTGTATTTTTTTTTCTTTTGCAAAACAAAATGAAAAAAAAAATCTCTTTTGCATATCAGATAAGCCAGGAATTGCCTTATTTAACTTCTGAAAGACTAGGATCATTCAGAGAAAAATTCTGCTGTGAATAAAAAATAGGCAAAGCTGCCTGTAGCGGTGTGGTACAGGTAATCTGACCTATCAGCTTCATAAAATAAAAGCTAATGAAGTCATGGCAGAAAAAGCCAACTGTTACACATCAAACAATTGTGGAGTCTTTATGTCTGCAGAAAATGATTGTAAATTACATGTTAGTTTTATATGGATGATAGTTGTGCATAGCTATGTGTTTTTATAATATGCTAAAGCTATTGCTACTGCAATTTTTTTTCTAGGTTAGGTCTACATGATCTACTATTCATGTAATCTTAATGGTAGCTAAAGTGGGAATAAAATCTTTATGAAAACCACTATGGTTAGCTCACTTTAAGAAAGGAATTCAATCAGCAGCCCACTGGAATTACTTATGTTTTGACTAAGGTATTTGGCTCCTTTTATTGAATATTCCACTTTCAATGCATACATCCCATGGATATAAAATGATGGATCTCTTTGGATTTTAAACCAGCGGCACTTTATATCATTAATAAATACTCATTTTCCTGCTATCCCTCCAGTGGTATTTCATCATCAATCATGGCTGAAATCACAGCTGTGAGAGCTGTTTATGCTTTACTGTTCTCCTCTACATGATTTGGCAGATACTTATGAAATTATTGGAGTGTGGAAGTAAAGGGGGGTTGGAGAGGAGGGAAGAGGGGGGATGCTTTTAAAAAAAAAATATCTTTGTGTCCGTATTTATTCCCGGAGCAGTACTGTTTTGTTTTGCTTTCCAAAGTACACATAAATCACTCCATTGGTCTCAACTGTCCTGTGAAAATAAAAATGATCCCAAACTGTTCAAGAATTACTCAGGGACTATTCAGTGTTCAATATGTCAGAGAAGCAAAGACAGACACTCAGGAAGAGGAAGATTACAATCAATGAAGAAAAATCAATAACGTGTAGAAGTTATCCTGCTGCCAGCATTGTCAGGAAAAGGCTTCTCCATTCCCCAGTCTCATTACATGTAGAAGATTATTAGAATCTGAGCAGCCAAAGTGAAGCTGTAATCATCTCCCCTTTGCTTTCTTTACGTTCTTAGTGTAAATCAACATTTCACTTTGACTTAATAAACAAAACAACCAGTTCTCCTACCAATGTAGCATTTTATATATTTGCTTTACCTGCCACTGTAAATGAAAAGAGATGAGATTAAAAATACCTTAAAGTACAGGTTGGAGAAGTTTGAACAACAACTGGAGCCTTTGGCTACAATATTTTCTGTTTGCTTGGGTTTTATTCTTCCATCTGTGTTTTTCTGTCCCTCTGGCCAAACCAGTGGATCCTAGCTGCTAAGCTCTGCTTTTTAATGATATGGTCATTTCTTGATTCTCCCCTGAAAATCAATTAACCAGCCAATGAAATCACTGGATTTTATAGAATAACATTCGTGTGACCTTAGGGAAACATGCATGTTTTATTGTATCAACTGTTAAATGAAAGAACTGCATAGCTAACAACAGTATTTCTGGCCCTGATATGGTCATTTCTTGATTCTCCCCTGAAAATCAATTAACCAGCCAATGAAATCACTGGATTTTATAGAATAACATTCGTGTGACCTTAGGGAAACATGCATGTTTTATTGTATCAACTGTTAAATGAAAGAACTGCATAGCTAACAACAGTATCTTTCTGGCCCTGATTCAGAAAAGTATCCTTGTTTTGGAAAATGATTTAAAATATGCAACTGAAGTAATTGAAGTCCTGATAGGTAAATATTTAAATGTCTTCCTGAATTTGGCCTTGTATGAATAGAAAAATAACATCCACGTATAAAATATATTTAACGCCTTAATATATTGTACATTTTAATAAAATAGATACACACGCTGACATATAGCAGACAGTTTACATAAAACCCCCCATCTTCAGAAATGTATGTCAAGATTAATTCCATAACCCTTCGCTTCCCAAGACCTCTAAATTATGGTGACAACTGTTAGCAAACACAGATGTCCAAACTCATAAACTTTGCATTTATATGAGCTAGGACTGCTTGTGCGTGCAGATGTTTGTTTCATTTATGAAAATGCCAACTGTATGTACAAAATAGGGGCAATTTTTTCAGACAGCATTCAATAGAATTATTTCCAAATACCATCATATCATCACCACCATCGTCATCATCAAGTCTGTTTCTGAACATGGTGCATCAGATGTTGGTGGGAGATAATACATGAGATAAGTCAGTCTATAATATTTCTATTTCAGAGAGGGCTGCTGTATAGTCAAAAACATGTCATAATGGACATGTTAAAAAAGTTAAATACAAATTGCTTAATTCTGACACATTGTTTGAGTGCTTGAGTTTGTTTTTCCCAGATTTGGGATTTTATTTTTTGCAGGAACTATTTATGTTATGTTAGGATATTTAGTGATTAACTAAACTGAGTAATTTAACATGTTGGTTTCTTGATTACTACTGTGACTGTGTTTGGAATATCCATCAACACTATAGGAAGAATCTGCAAACATCTGAGAGGACCTTGCTCCTGCCCTGAAGAACATGAAGTCTGAAGCACCTGCCTTCATAAATCCCATCAGGAACTGCAAGGGAATGATATAAAAGAGCTATCCTTTATTTGTCTAATCTAGAACCAATGAAAAGGTAGAGCTAATCCACAAAAACATGATCTTCAAGCTCCAGTGAGAGTGTCTGATGCTAGTCCTAGAGCTAATAACAAGAGCACATGGTGAATGCTGAACCTGGAACATATGGTGTTCAGTTCAGCTTCTACAGCAATGAAATAAAATCAATTCTTTCCAGTGAGGAAATCATAAATAGCACTAAATTTCACTTTCCCACATGATCTTTCAAGCTACATGTTAGGCAATTTGTCACTTTTGAGAGCTCTGGTAGCCAAAAAGTTAATTCTTCAGAAGTGAAACTCTCCAGCAGTTCTTGAAGTAATTGACTGGGATCTGGAAGCAAGTGATTTGTCTTGCCTCGTAAGGGTACCCTTTAAGTTAAAAGAGAAAATGCCAAACACAGTACCTTAGGCCCAAATGTTAGTGTTTGTTTTTATAAAAGAAGTCTCTGAAATATAATACCATAATAAATTCTCCTTAATTCTAAATTCTCATTTATTCCTAAAAAATAAAAATTAATAAACTGAGTTCTTTCTCACATCACCAGAAACTCAACTGCAAGGACTTTCTATATGTAATTTATTAAAATAAAACAGTCCAGTCCAGTTTTACCCTGGAAGTGGTATGCACCAAGAAGGCAAAGAAAAGGTAAAATGACAGCTTCCATGAAGCACTGCTAATTATGCATGTCACAGATTTATTTTAGGGCAATGTAGCCCACTGCTGTCAGGGGATGCAGTCAGATATCATTTCTACCGCTTTTTCTACCCTTGTCACACGGATGTCCCTTTGTAGTCAGTGGAGAGAAATAGGCAGAAATATTCTACAGTCTTTTTTAGGAGTCTATTCAGGATTAAATGAATTACGCCCTCAGTTCTAGTAAGATGTTTTGCTCATATCTCTACTGATTTTAAAGGCAGCATATGGACAATAACCCAAGCACAGATGTCAATAATGTAGGTGTTTGCATTTAGTAAGATTAATCCAAATCTTAATGTTATTTATTCACTAATGTGACCAAATAGGATCTGGCCAGAACTGAAGACTCTGTAATTATTTATTAAAAAACATTATAACATTTCAGCTAATTTTTCATAATGGGTGCTAAAATTTGTATCATGTTAGATAACAAAGATGTCTTTTCCTGTTTATTTTCTGTCTGATCAACTAATAAAGTAATGTACAGAGGAAATCTCTCAACTCATCTACTAAGAGCTATGGATCAAATGCATATCTATTAAATTTCAATGCAAATTTTATATTGTCTCACTTAATTAAATGTACTGTACATGAAGATCTAGGACCCAGCTCTGAAAAGATGAATGTATATATATAGGACCTACGCACATCATTTTCTCATATGAAGAAAGGTATGCAAAAGCCTTTATCCAGTGCTAGATTTTAAAGAGCATTTAAAAGCACTGGTATGCAATGTACAGGATTCTCAAAAGAAATTCAGGCACCTGCTCCAATTAAAATCAGTGGGAGTCAAATATTCGGGCAATTTTTAAAATCGTATCAGACATCTATCTAAATCCATAAATTCTTCAAAAGGCTAGTCCTTTGTAATGTACTGCAGATTTTTCTGGAGAAAAGGTGGTGCCTAGTCCCAGATGCAAATAAATAACATTCTTACCTTCAAATCTTCCTTTGCCACTTCTTCCTTCATAATTTGTCCATTTATCTATTTTGGGAATCCCTCAAAATATATCAGTTCAGAACCAAGCACAGGGAAAATGTTTTCCCTTTAGTTTACTGTATATTCACACTAAAAGTATAAAATATTTCTCACATGCTCTTTGCATAATTGCTCTCTATAATCAAGTGTTGCAGTAGAAAAGTCCCTGTTCATTAGTAGCAAATATTACACACACATACACATGCACACACATACACACACCTCATTTAAGCGTATTAGCAGTAAAGTTAAATCAAGTAAATATCTGCAAGCTGTACAGGATTTAAGCCAAACTGAGGATGTGTCTTTCTTGAAATTATGTAATGATAGTAGCTTTTAAAACCATCTCCTGGGCATTGTTTTCATGAATACAGTTTTGAAGGAATGTATATAAGTCACATCATTCACAAAAACAATTGCTTTTTATTGCTTTTGCCTTAAATATAATAAAGAAATAACTAGAATATATTGAGAAGGAGAAGTCCCATAATAAGAAAAACAATTTGCAGTATTTTTAGACTTGATTTTGGTTTTATTGTCAGAATGGACAAGAACAGTTAAAAGAATTCTTCATGACATGTATGAATACCATAAATATTGACAAGTTATTTTAGTTTTAACGTAGTAGAATGATCCATAGAGAAAATTTAAATTATTATTGCACATGCATTATTTAAGCAAAGGTATTTAAAAATCTAGTGAAACCAACTCAGTCTGAACTTTAACATTGCCAATGCCGAGTTTTTTTAAATCAGTCCCAGTATGGAAGCATTACATACAAGGATTTCCAAATGATGGGCTGTTTAAATTTCAGTCCAAGCATTGCTACATGACCTTCCTCTGCAATATAACAGAATTCAGATACAGTCTTGGACATTATTGCTCACTGATTCTTTTAAAGTCAGGAAAATTTACTTTTTCCATTGTTTTTTTTATTTTACAGCTAAATGGAAATTCCAGTTCTGAAACCTTTGGAGGTTGATCTTGACTGAGATTAATTATGAAGCCACTGCAGAGAATAAAGCACTTGGTTGATGCGTTCTTGTTCTTCTTTGCTGCTTAGCAGGTGGACTGCCACATCTTGATCCAGCTGCAATTCTCCAGCTATCACCATCCTTTACACAACTACCAAGCCTGCGATTCACCAATAATTAACGTAACCAAGGCGAAGCCTTTTGGCCAGTTGCTAAATAAAGCAAGCACAGCAGAAACCAGAGACAAAATGGATGCCCTCAAGGTTAAGAGTGTTCTTGATAATAGAAAGAGGACTCCTTGTATCAAAGGACATATTGTAAATTTTTCTAATCCTTTGTAGTATTTCTTCCTTCATATTAATTTCATTTCTGGCTTAACTTGATTCATCTTTGGACAGCTGCTTCAAACAGGCTCTCTATTACAACAGGGAAATAGTTTCATTGGCATATAACATAAGGAACATCTATCATCGCATGCATTCAAATGATTTTCCTCTATGGTGATGGTATCTCACGGATCCTTCTAATAATTTTACAGTTATAGAAAAAGAACCTAATAAACACATCAAGACACTAAGGTACAATTGCTCATGACCCTCTTTGTTATTCTGAAAGGAAGATTACAGTACACTGATTTATGTCAGTACACTTTGTTCAATTCACCAGCTCCTTCAATATGTTAATAATGTCCTGTAGTTAAATGTGCTCAAAGGTACTACTAGGTATGCAACAACGTGAGTACCATTCTCCCAGGCTTCTTCAGGGAACTTCTGCTGGATCACTGCAAACAGCTTTAGTACTGTATTACCTGATACCTTATTAAGATAGAACATGGTGGAGCTGTGGTGTTCTCAAACTCTTTGTCCAAGAAGGGGGAGAGGATTTGGGAGAGAGAAAATATTTGCCATATTTTTGGCAAAGCCATTTATAGCTGGTGATCACTTCTGAAGTGCACACTGGACTGATTTATTGTAGTACAGATTGTCTAGTTTAAATGGATCTTTCTTAAAACTAATATCTGTATTCCCCCAGAGCTTTTATTTTTAAATTTTCCACCATTGCTTTACTGCTGCATGAATGAGCCGTATGAAAATTAAGCTGTTGTAATAGCACCATAACTTTAGCCACAGTTCCCTACTTCGAGGATTCAAAGAAACCTACATGATGTTGTGAAATTATTTCATAATTTTGACTGAAAGATTTTCGGAGTGAACTCTGCTGATATCTCAACATGAGTGAAGGCAAAACTGCTTAATGAACTATAGCTTTCTTAATATGTTCTACAGAATATAATTTAAAGTTTTCAACAGCAGCAAAGAACATAAACGTTGGGCCATATTTGCAACAACTAAGTAGGCTGAAAGTAATTGCGTTACTGCTCTTACAATTAATTATCCATATCTGTTCATATTTCCACCAACGCCACGCAGTATTGCTCCCATTATGATTCTGTCACTGTCTATCTGACACTGAAAGCACTCCATGAGATAATATGAAGAGCGGTATTTTCCTTGTTTCTTACTACTTTATACTATCGTCATGGGAAAATATTTATGGGAAAATATGAGAAAAGAATTATGTTAAAAAAAAAAAAAAGCAACATCCATCCGTTCCTGGATTTTCAGTTTCTTTTTTTACTGGAGATAATATTTTCTGCTTATTCCTAAGAAGTACAAAAAATCATCATTCAGGCATTGTTGAGGACAAAACAAAATGCATATTTGAAAAAGAGATTAGGCTGGTAAAATTGAAAACAAGAATGATAAAAGAATTACAATGCACAACTTGATTAGGAATATAAATTCTAATAATGAAGAAATACCTGCATTAATCACAATAAATATAATTGAAAAAAACAAACCCAAACCCCAAAAGGCTGTAGGAAAGGATATAATGCAAATCATAACTAGGAAAGACCAAGAGAAAAATTTACTCTTTGTTACAAAGTTTTCCTTCTCTTTTTATTGTTAGTGACCAAGTAAAATCTAACTTCCTAGAAAATGGATTGTCATCTCATCAAGAGAGAGACCATTTTTTGTGTTTCTATACATTTTTTTAGAATTTCATAAAAGGTAGGTACATCTCTAATGCCATTTAAAGGTATTTCAATAATCCAAAGTGGTTTAACTTAACCCCAGCTGGCAACTGAGCACCACACAGCCACTCGCTCACTCCCCACCCCCCACCCCCCCCCCCGCAAATAATAATAATAATAATAATAATAATAATAATTTGTTATGAAAAGGAAAATAACAAAAAGAGAGAGAAATAAAACCCAAGAAAGACAAGTGATGCAAATGAAAGCAATTGCTCACCACCCACTGACCGATGCCCAGCCAGTCCCCGAGCAGTGGCCCCCTGGCCAGCTTTACCTCTCATTTATTTGCTGAGCATGACGTCATATGGTGTGGAATATCCCTTTGGTCAGCTGGGGTCAGCTGTCCCGGCTGTGTCCCCTCCCACCTGCGTGTGCACCCCCAGCCTACTCGCTGGTGGGGTGGGGTGAGAAGCAGAAAAGGCCTTGACTCTGTGTCAGCACTGCTCAGCAGTAATGAAAACATCCCTGTGTTATCAACACTGTTTCCAGCACAAATCCAAAACATAGTCTCATACTAGCTACTATGAAGAAAATTAACACTATGTCAGCCAAAACCAGCACATAAACATATTGCAGGGAAAAATATTATGTATTTCTTGCATATAAGTGTCCATTGCTAATTTTTGTGATACCATTAGACAACTCTGCATCTTCTGCAATACTGTACTTCTCTGTTCCCTTTAAACTGAAGGTTCTCCAAGGTGTGTTTTTATTTGGTTTTGTTTTGGGTTTTTTATTTCTTTTTTTCAAGCACTGCACTTCTGAATGAACAAAATATTTTTTTGGGGGGAGGGGGATTTTAAAAGCTGTTCAACTTTTACAGTTTTAAATTTAGTAGATCAAATGATGAATAACAACCAAATTCCAATGCACACTCTTACCACTGACACGCAAGGAAATGAAAGGAAATGAAGTACAATTTGGTAATAATGAAAGTTCCTGAAACCCCAAGGCAACTTTAAATCAAGCCCTCGGGGTCTTCCTAAGAGAATAATGAAGCAGAAGAACTAATGCATACAGTTGAAAAGAAATAGCTTAACACGATTATTATGATTGTTTCACACAGTAAATCAGTATATTGAAATAACTGTTAAAATAATAGTGAGCAGAAATGGAACACTGCTATGAGAGTGGCCTGATGATTTAGAAAACTCGGGTAGTATGGCCAGATGACATAGAAAGTGGAATAACCCAATAGACAAAAAAAAAAAAAAAAAGAAAAAAAAAAAGAAAAGATTAAACTTCCCAGCAGGAAAAACATGACAAAAATCTTTAGGAAGAAAAGCAGTATTTAGACAAGGAATATGGATCGAATAAAGAAGTACTGGTATGGGCAGTTAACAGCTGAAGAGATTAAAAACCTGGAATTTGTAATCAACAGATACAGAAAAATGGTGGACTGCAAAGAACAAAGCCTGGAATTGTTTGTCTTACTTGCTCAGTTTATCTGCTGCTTCTACTCTCTACAGCCTTTGTGCTTCGCTGTCTCGTAAAATCCTCTCATGCACTTAAATAAACTGTACTTTATTGTCCTGCAACAGACACTTGGGCTGATGCTATTACTCCAAATGAAATCAATGGCAGAGCTACCATCAGCTCAATGGGAAGAGAACCTATCCCCCTTCCGTAAAACACAGTGAAAGAATTAGCACTGAGTCTGATCAATGCCTTTTCAAATCAGAACTTAGTGCAACACTCAACAGGTTTCCTGACTTGAGCAGGTTGCTAAGTGCAGGTTCTTGTTCACTCACAGAAGGAGTATCTGGGCATTTCTGTGGCCTCTTACCCGTACAAGGCTTTACCATTATACATTTTTATTCCCTTTGCTATCTTGTAACTTTTCCTCAGCTGAAGAGAGGCATCTTTCACCGCTAAAAATATCCTGAGAAAGTAAATAGAAAATAAATTTAATCTTCATTATATGAAGTGCTGTTGCATCAACAAGATGAAATTTTTCAATGAGGATATAATTCCAACTAAATCTTCAAGCAACATGCTGAACAGCAGAAGAGAAACTGATCTCATGATGAGTGGTCAAAGACACAAATGACATTCAGGCTTAAGTAATTCCTACCACTCCAAAGAGAAAAGCAAGATCAATACTGAGCAGGTAATAGCATCCAGTAGCAGAACAGACTCTGTTGAACTTCCAGAAAACTGCTTTACTCCATAAGCAGAAAGCACTGGAGGGATTTAATATTAACAAGACTTAACTGATTTTCTTGTATTTATTTACTGCATGCGTTGCTGTCCACCAGATAGATGTGTGCAGATAGCCACTTATTTTGGTAGAATTCTAAATAAATGAATATTTTATTTTATTTAAAATATTTCTTGAATAATTGAATTCTTAGTGAACTTCAGAACAAAAATATATAGAATGAGCTCTATATAAAACCAGGGAGGAAAATGGGTCTCTTTAGGCCATAAAATATAGTTGTTCATCCATCCATCATTAAATAGCAAATTCAAAGGTAGCTCTGTGGTTCAGAAGTGATTAGCATGTGGATTGAGTGCTTCTGGTTCCTTTCTTTTTCCATTTCTGTGGATGTTGCACAATTACAAATTGTTTGTAAGTAGCACAAAGATTTTGGGAGGGAGTTGTATCAAATACTATTTTCCTTAAATTTCTGAACCCTCAAAAGTTCCTTCCACTTCCATTTCAACTCCCTGTTTATCACCCTCCTTTCAAAATAATTAGGCATCCAAACAAAATCATCTGTCTTTGTTTTTCAGAGACTTAGTAATCTGTTTGGAAACAAATAAATGGTAGACTGAAGTTGTTAAAGTGTCAGGCAGTGCTTTACTTATGCAAGAATCTTTTCTTCTACGTTTTCTTTACATACCTGTAGCTGTTAGCGATCATCATTAATATAGAAACTCAAACACATATCTGCATACACACACACACAAAGCATGGAAACCCATTTTGAAGTAGTATTTCTAGAGTTTCTAATTCCAGAATTCCCATTTTTTTTCTGAGTTACTTTAAATAGATTATTTTAATTGGATGGTTTAGTACTTAATATGTGTATTAGTACTTATAGGTGTAAAATAGTGCTAAGTTGTCTTAGGAGCCTCATTTCATATCTGCACAGTGCTTCTGACAAGTATAGGATCTTGCATTAGTAAAAGTGTGTATTAATAAAAATGCTGGAGAATTACAAGTTTCAGAGATCAACATCTTTTCCCCATCTGCAGTTGTTTTACCAAGACATAGTATTCCTACAGGATTTAGCAAAAATTCTTCTATTTGCTTTTTGGGAGAATCAACATATACTTTTTAAAAAGTCCAGTTTAATACAACAAATTCACTCTGGTAAAAATACTGACTTTTTCATCCCAAGATTTTCAAGTCAGAAGGGCTTTTTAGGTGTTTTTCCAATAAACTTTTAATATTTTGATTTTTTCAAGTGGGTTCAGAAAAGCAAGTAATTTCAAAATCTCTTACAGAAGATAATTCCACTGTTCAAACCATTCAAAAGAAGTCAGGCTGATAAGAATATATAAGTTAATGGCTTATGTAAAAGTGAAGTTTAACTTAAAACTGCAATATCATCTCTTTGCATTAGCTTTACCTTGTCAAAAAGTAGTAAATCTGTGTATGTATGACTTTTTAGGCACAGTATAGAGTTACAGATTTTGTATTTCCTTCCTTTAACCAGTTTTATACTGACTTCAGCACTTAAAAGCTTATCTGTTTGGCTTTACTGGAGTTGCTTCTGAATTGCACGCATGTGAAGTGACAGAAAAAATCAAGCTTGTCCTCTCAGAAAAGGATAAGAATTACTGAGGCACTAGGTGTGGTTTATTGTCCGTCATTTAGAGCCCTGTGTCCAGATTCAGAAACAAGAACATCTAGAGTTAACCCACATGCCTTCACACTTTGTGACTCTGCTGATTAGATTCTCCAGCGTTATTCCACTTCCACAGTAGCATCACCTAGATCAAATGACAACAGAGGTGGACTCAAGATATCAATCAGATCTCTCCTCACATCCAGTCAGCTGCAAGTGTCATGGTGTAATCAAACCAAGTGACACCACAAAGCAATTTCAGCTGCAGGCTTTGCCCACAGCGCTAACAAGACAGCATTCATAAAGAAAAAAAAAAAAAAGAAAAAAAAAGTGCACAAAGATCGTTTCCTTCAGGCAGGTGGATGACGGACACAAGCTGCAGGACTTGATTTTGTTAGACCCAGTTCCACCCCGAATAAACTCAGCAGCTTGCAACGTATCAGCGGTTTGTTTATTTCTCTGTCTCTGCTTGGAGAGCTCTGTCGTATGGCAATTCTAATGCTGAGAAGTCCAGAGTAGAGCGTGATGCTCAGTGGATTTATTTACACGTCAGTACCCCCCAAAATACCTCTCCAGCTCACAGCCTTCTTAGAGCGGCAGTGCTGTGTCTGATCTGGAAACGATCCAAAAGTTACAGTATTTTCTCTTTTTATAGGAGATGATTCATCATAGCTGTCCAATTGTTTTTTCAACTAGAACTGAAATTCATTATGTGGTTTTTTTATGGCCCACAGCCCTTTGTAAGGGGACATCAATATATTGAATAGTTAAACACTGAAGAACATTCATTAATTTGGTCCTTTGTATTTTTGTTTTACTAATATAGGTGAATGCCCAATCCCTTGGGGCCTGAAAAGGCCCAGTTGTGCTTTCAGTGTCCAAAAATATCATGAAAGAAGGAATAGAAGTAATATAACTGTACAAAAATGTTGTAGCAATGGTAATGCCTTTCTGCTCCTGTCCAAGCCTAAGGTAGAACAGGTCCAGTACGAGCCATGTCCAAGACTGGAGAGGAGAGACCTGGGGCTCACAGGCTATGTCTGAGCCAACCCAAGTTAGACCATTTGTGCCAGCAGGCAAAAACCAAAACCCATTTTCAGAAATGTTGCTCAGCACTAACTCAAAACTTGAGAAAAAGGGAAACACGAGTGACTCAGAGTTTTTATTCTCATATCGCTCTGCAGATTCAGGCAGACACAGAGAATGGTCTGAACATAATATTCAACTTAGTTTCCATCAAGAAACCAAAATGTTACATTTGACTCAAGAACGTCAAATTTTTTGCCTTGATCCAGATACCGGAAAGATTTTTTTTTTTTCTTAAGCTTCTCATTCCTTTAGAAGGTTCTACATGTTGTCTTCTTACTTTATTTCAGAAAAGAAAACATGCTGGAAATATCATGATTTCACACAAGCTGGAAATTCCAGGCTTCAAACTACTGGATAACTACTGTCTCACAATAGGGTAGGGAACACAACACTAGCCGAGTGCTCTGCAAGAAACATATATTCATATATCCAAGCTGTGAAATTATAAATCTCCATTTTCTGTTTTTCTTTTTGTTTTTTTTAATTTTGATCTTGGGTTTTTTGTAATTGGGGCACTACTGAGGAGTGTTTTCAAAAACAGTGTTGGAAAAAAAATGTTAGGAAGTAGCTATTACAAAGGATTGTTGTCTTCAGGCAAGATTAAATATGTCATTGCCCTTGTAACAAGAATATATCCCCAGTGTCTTGGCCAAATTCCAATTTGAGAAATTGCATTCTGCCTACCTAAATTTTCTCAGCAGTTGGACTGGATATCATATTAAACAATATCATCCATTGTCAGGGATCTTGTAAATAACACCATTCTTTTCCTTTTTGGAAAGCAATGCTCCGTGTTCCTCAACAGTATTACCAGCTGCCCTTGAGAGGTGCTAGGCACTGGAACTCGGGAATGACGAGCACCGAACTCATCCCAGGAAAGGTTCAACATTTGCAGGATCAGGCCCCTGAAGCAATTATTTTTTTGTGCCAGTGAAGGCTGCATGTCATCTTACATAGAGGAAGGGAAAGGATTCTTGTTAACATGGGGCCTTTATATGTACAATTACAGCAAAAAATACAGAGCATTGTGTGGGTCCTCTGTCCTTAGGTCGTTAAGGCCCACTAACCAGCAAAACAAATAAGCAATTTAAATAGCAGTCTTTACTGGATGCTCAGCTGATAGATACACATAGCAAATGGGAGTTGTAGGAACAAAATGTTATGCCCATGGAAGAGCACGTGCATCAGTAACCCGTGAAATGGAACAGTGTACCACTCACCTGGAATTAATTTGTAGAAATATTAGTCAGATGTCACCATACAGTGTTGCATACCATATTCATTTAGCTTTTAGTCTTCTGTATCTCAAACACACACAAAAACACACACAAACATATACACGCACACAAACACTTCCTCTATTTTTCATCCTCCAAAAAGACTCCTTGACTGGAAAATCATATAAAGTCAGTTGATTCCTTTCTTTGGAAAAACTGGGTTGAAATGGAAAAGATCCAAAATAAGGTTCCTCTCAAGTGGTTTTTATCTTCAAATGCGGGTGCCTGAAGGATGCTGCACAGGAGGAGGCACTGGAGGAATGAAGGAGACTTTTGCTGTCTCCTTTGTGGGCTAAATAAGGGAGTCAGTCACCACATACACTGCGTGGATACCTGGTGGAGAAAACAGTGACCTCGTGTGAAGGGTTGATGCCTCCACGTGGATTCCCAGGTGCTTGATCCCCTGCTAATGTCCGTCAGTATGGTTCAGGCAAATCCGTAGTAACAGGTTAAGACCATGTGATTTAGCACAAGGTCACAAAACCAAACAGAGGTCCTTCGGTAACTTTTCAGAGAACTCCTCACTATGCCTACCACTCCTCTGTAACTTTCTACAGCCCCTTGCTGCCTGTCATTTGCTGGCCTGGCTCCACCACAAATCCTTGTGCCTTTTCAGAAGCCCTCCCAAGGTGGATATTTGAAGCAGTGAAGGTCTATATGTTTAACCTGTTTCTTCCATGGAAACTTCCTTATGCTGTTAATGATTGCCCCTGGCTAGGGAAGCTGGGTGGATCCCACAACCAAATCTACGAGTTCTGTCTAAGAGAGAACAGAAGCCAAATCCACTGACCACATTCTGCTCTGTCATACCACAGGCTTCTCCCTCACCTGCATATGACATTCTCCAGTTCCTACAGGGACAGGATGAATTTCACCTCACCTGATTACAGACACCCAGTAGATGGATGTCTAATACTTGCTAGTCATTCTGGACTACTTGATAGTAGGAAACAGTATGGGAGAAGAAACCCACTGAACAGATGATAACCCTTTAATTACAACACACAAAAAAAGAGTGGGATGAAAAAGTAAGTTTATAGGCTTGCAGTACTTTTTAAAAGTTGAAAAACTGTCATTTTTATTCAGAATCAAACCAAAAGGTTTGAAATTTTACATGGACTGGAACATTCATAGGAGATTAATTTGGAGCAGACTGAAATAGTATAAGCAAACATTAAAATGAAATAGATTCATTTTTAAAGGCTATTCTAAAGTGAAATATTAAGTTAAAGAAACTAATTAAACCAAAGCTATCAAACCAAAGAAAAGGAAGCATCTTATTTAGAAGATTTTAGAAAGGTGGGGAAAAAATGTCAAATATTTTAGTGTTTTTAAAAGTCACATTTTCACCTTTAAAATGCTATTTAAATTAATTCACAGAAATATGATATTGTATTAGGCTTCTAAAGACAGTGTTATTTTTATAGTATTCAAATTTACTTTTTTCATTTCAGAGATGATTCAATGAATTCTTATACCTAAAGATGGACAGAGGATAGGGCGTATAATATGACATAACAAGAACACATGATTTAGCAGTTTAAACGTGTACATCTTGTTGATTTGATTAAATCTTCTCTTTTATGTCACATCTCATTTCTGGTAGATGGATAGCAAGTTGAGGATGCAACCAAGTAAAAGAGTAATATGTAACTTGAACAACTTGAAAAGCACAGAGGAAAGCATAGATTTGTGAGCAGAACCAGGGAAGAATATTTGTAACCCAAGATGATATTTAACATTGAATTGGTAACCTTCACCCTTTTGCAGTATGCTGTTACAGATGCAATAAAACAGAGCTTCACACATAATCCCAAGGAATCTGGAGAATCAGAAAATTAATGAATAGTTTAAAGAGAAATGAAAAAGGACAGAAACCTATAATACTCTGAAGCAGATACTCTCAGTGCATGGTTGCTACGTATATGAACTGGAGCTCGCTCTCTTCCCTCTCTTTGGGTTTTAGGAAGATGATTTGTGATGTTCTAGTTTCGATGTTGCTTTCTCCTAGTGGGGGAAAAAGTAATTTAAAATAAAAACACAAATCCTGTGCTAACATGCATGGATACATGTGAATGACAGTCACACGGGATAAACCTGACTTCCTGAAACGAGGAAAAGACTTCACTGATCGCATAAGAATATTGCTCATATTGAAACATTTATTTAGCCAGTTTTGATAAAAAAGTGTTAACTGTGAGTTTCTGATAAACTTTATTGCATAGCTTTATGAATTCTTGATGTGTATTATTCTTTAGTGGCTGGTCTCAGTCTACTCAACTGTGAGAATCCTCTCATGCTGTTAGAAGCTGAATGCCAAAGTTCATGGAAGAGATTTGCTCAGCCGCTGGACAATAACATTTTAACAATGAGTATGAGACTGTGTGAGTCTGAAATTACATACCACAATATGCCAGATAAAAAAGAAAATCTCTTCCCTCAATGGCAAAAAATGGACCCATAAATTATTAATTTCAGTGCCAAAAATGCGGTAGGTGAAAATCAGAAATAATGGCAATGTTTAGATATCATTCATATTTGAGACCGCTGGAAGTGATAGAGTTCAGAGGACATATCCAGAAAAGCATGCCTAATAACCCTGTCAGGAACACCTGAACTTTAGAAATAAAGCCCCAGCTTCAAAAATTTAATTCAATTTTTTAAGTTACACACACACACACCAGGAACTTGAATCCTGAAAGTATATGATACATAAAAGGATCATTATAAAAATTATTTGAGTTAAGTCACTGCTCCCCTTTCACCTTTGTTATTCCACTCATGGCTGTGTCACCTGGAGGGATTGGAAAACAGAATAGACCAACCCTACTGAAACAAGTAAGTTTCAGTCATTAAAAACAGCAGTCACATATTTGCCAAACACAAATGCTTGCAGCATGCAAGATAGAACCAGTCATTCATGGAGGAATGTGTGAGGCTAAACAATATAATTGCTATATTATAATATATAGGTCTTCACTGTGGCATGACAGCCTATGTGCAGTCTCAACCACACAGCAGGACTAATTAAGCAGGCAGATGAAGACTAGCACTAGCAAAAATTGCAATAAAGGCATCACTTTTTTTCCACCCTCTTTTTCTTACAGCCAAAGGGAAGAGAAAAATTCACAGTGTGCTCCACATTAGCCCATACGTGCATGCTAAGAGAAAATTCACTCCCATTACTGCATGGCGGGTGTGCATCCATGGCTACAAGTTAGGATTTGAGTGCTCACCATTAATTATATAATTCTTATCCCACAGCTGTGTGGAGCTGTATAATCAAGATTTCATCCATAAGGTGAAATTCACCCCTGTAGACAAAGCTGGAACACAGATCCTACAACACAAACATCCTACTTATACCTTCAGAATTTACATTCAGTAAATGTATTATTAAAACTTCATTATGTGAATATTCTGTAATCAGTGTAATCTGGGGGTTTGAATCTGCATTTTTTCTGTACTGAGCTCAACCAGTGGGAGATATATGTGCAAATGGAGGAAAGTTTATTCTCTCGAAAACAGTATATCTAGGATTAATTTCACCTGACTTTAAAGGTTTTTAAAAGTTAAGTATCCGGGGTGGGATTTATTGCTTCACGTCATTTAGACAGCAAAAAGTAGGTAAAACCAATCTCTTCTTAAAAATGCCCATTTCCCTTCAGTGGCTATTGATGGACCCTGGAGTGACCAGCTCAGATGGACATGTCTGGCACTGGAGGTAGCTGTAGCTGGTCGAGATGACTATCAGTGTAAGGCTGTCTCCACCATAAGTAACTATTCTGTCCATTATTCATTGAAAGATCTTAGCTAAAAAGTCCAGGGTAGACAGTAATTTTCACACAGAATTCAATTCACTTGTTTAAACAAGGGTATCCAAAGACATTTGAATCCTTCAACAGTATCTGAGACATCTGCATGGAGCTGGCAGATAGGATACAGGACTTGTAGGAGACCCATGCACACCTGGAACAGCAGCTGAAAATCAGGCAAAGGATCTTTGGATGTCTCAATTCTCACTAGGTGCCTATGTTTAAGGAACAGGCTGCCCAGACAAGTGGCTGAGTCACCATCCCTGGAGGTGTTTAGAAGACCTGTAGATGTGGCACTTAGGGACATGGTTTAGTGGTGGACTTGGCAGTTAGGTTTACGGTTGGAGTCGATGATCCTAAAGGTCTTTTCGAACCTAAATGATTCTATGAGTCTATGATTCTAAGTGTCTTGAGCTCTTAGAGTTAAAAGAGGTGAGTCTCCTTATATATATACATGATATAAAGTGTCACTAAAACTACATTACTTCCCCAAGTTTTATTTTATGCAAACATGCTCATTGATGGTATTTCAAAAGCACTCAGTTACAAAAGCTTTCTTAAGGTAAAGTACCTTTAAAGAAGTGCAACCTGAAACTTGCATACATGGTTATCAACACAATTTTGCATCTTTATAACTAAGTATAACCCAGTAATATATTACCAGCAGTATTAAAAATGTGCTTTATTTTTCTGAGGTTAACCTGCAAACGGTACCACCATAAAGGCTAGGGCCCAGCAAACACAGCTAGGTAGTGAACCTGTCCCATGAAGAGTCTGGAAACTCAGGACCTTGTGTTTTGCTTACGTACAGTCCTGTCCAGGTTGTTTATAGGTGTAGGAGTCAACATTCAGGTGGCTCCATATGCATCAGTAAGAAAGACATGCAAAGCTGTATGTGCTCCACCCTGTGTATCTCTTTTCCCAATTGCCTACCTGTACACTGTTATTTCCAATGTTAAAATGAATTTCAAAGGACAGGATAAGATCTAGAAAACAGGATATGTAGTGATAAGCCACAAAAGGTATTCTAAGAAGCAGAAGAAATACATAGGAGAAGGTATTGCTAAGTAGCTACAGTCCTACTTAACTGAAGACAATGAGGCTGATCAGCTAATTTATATTGAAGACCTTGACACTTGCAATTAACCTTCAGTTGTTCACTAGGTGACTCTGAAATACAGGACTTGAACTAAGACACTAATACCTATGGTCATAGCAGGACAAAGACTCTTCCAAGTGCCTTTTGTTTTAAGCCAGTCACTCTCACCTCCCATTGATTGGTAGCTGAGGACTTTCAACAACCTAAACAAAGAGTTCAAAAGCTTTAAAATGTTTCAGGTCTTTTTCAAGGTAAAATTTCACATGTATTTATCATTAAAAAAGAACATTTTATCTGTTGGTGAGATCAATCCCCTGACAACAGCTGGAACTCAGGAAGCACAAAAAAAGACCTAGGTAAACAAGTAGAGCTAAACTGTAAATATAAGGTACATTAATATGAACAAATAAATGAGGCCAAAATCCATTTACCTCAAGAAAAAGCAACTGAGTCACCCTAAGGAGTATATTTGGCCCATTTCTTTTCTTCATTAAAATGTAAAGTCTTTGTAAAAACGTAAAATATGAGTGTAAAATGTTGCACTGTATAAAAATGTAGCAAAAAGAAGTATATCCAACTGGGTCAGACTTGACATACAACATAACTCATTAACACTCTCATAAACATTGCCTATCTTGTTTGAATCTTTGATTATTTAGTTCATTTATAATACAATACTATACTAATGATTAATCTTAGCAACTATTTAATAAATAGATACTGAAAAATGAAAGAACAGTATATTCTGATTAAATTGTGGTTTGTTCCCTATAAATTCAATTAAATTCATGAACACATTATACACATAACGAAGACATTACTTATTTACAGACAGCCTGAATACATTCATACTCAAAAATCTTTTTTTGGGGAATCAGAAAATTCATGATTAATCTTAGCAACTATTTAATAAATAGATACTGAAAAATGAAAGAACAGTATATTCTGATTAAATTGTGGTTTGTTCCCTATAAATTCAATTAAATTCATGAACACATTATACACATAACGAAGACATTACTTATTTACAGACAGCCTGAATACATTCATACTCAAAAATCTTTTTTTGGGGAATCAGAAAATTCTTTTTTTTTTCTTTAGCTGCCTGTAGTGGGTTGACCCTGGCTGGATGACAGGGGCCCCCCAAA
>NW_008794723.1:2184827-2185220 GCF_000699145.1 Aptenodytes forsteri | reverse complement strand
GGTGCAGGGGGACGGGGAATGGGGGTTGTGGTCAGTTCACCACACGTTGTTTCTGCTGGTCCTTCCTCTTTGGGGGGAGGACTCTTCACACTCTTCCCCTGCTCCAGCGTGGAGTCCCTCCCACAGGAGACAGTCCTCCATGAACTTCTCCAACGTGAGTCCTTCCCACGGGCTGCAGTTCTTCACAAACTGCTCCAGCGTGGGTGCCTTGCACGGGGTGCAGTCCTTCAGGAACAGACTGCTCCAGCATGGGTCCCCCATAGGGTCACAAGTCCTGCCAGCAAACCTGCTCCAGCATGGTCTCTCTCCACAGGTCCTGCCAGGAGCATGCTCCAACACAGGCTCTCCACAGAGTCCCAGCCTCCTTCAGGCATCCACCTGCTCTGGCATGGG
>NW_008794723.1:2174105-2184651 GCF_000699145.1 Aptenodytes forsteri | reverse complement strand
TCCCCCCCCCCCCCCCCTTAAATATGCTATCCCAGAGGCACTACCAGCATCACTGACTGGATCGGCCATGGCCGGAGGTCTGTCTCGGAGCCGGCTGGAATTGGGTCTATCTGACACGGGGGAAGCCTCCCGGAGCGTCTCACAGAATCCACCCCTGTAGCCCCACTGCTACCAAAACCTTGCCATGCAAACCCAATACATTGCCAGATTGGTATTCCTTTGACTTCATGGAAATGGAGCAATCATGGGCTAATTATAAGTTAACATTTATATACATTTCAATTTATGTATCTCAGGAATTTGTTTCTTGAATTAAGATGAAGATGACTGTCATCTCTATGTAGAGATCAGCACAACCTATGGAGCTGGGGAGTCTCGCTATTAACAAGTGTATTTCCAAAAGCAGTGTAATATTCTCAGATTATTTTTCCCTTTTATTTGATTGTTAAAAATATTCTTGCCAATAATCCTTTACCTTTTGTCAGAGTGCTTATTTCTTATCCTAAGAAAAATTAATTTGTGGAAATATTCAGCATGTTTGTGTGTACAATGATAACATACAGACCGATAAGATGGTCTGAAGGAGGCTGGTAGATATGAGGAAGATCCAGGTACATTTCAGACAAAGAGACTAGAAACTTGCTGTCCCATCAATGTCACCACTTTTAAGCCAGTATCAAAATATGTCAGAAAGGTAGAAAGTTCAGGAGACATTAGTCTGCAAAAATGCCTTATGCTTACCAAAGAAATCCCAGATTTCCTCACTGCCAGGTACAGAGGGTCTTAAATCACTATAAAATCATGTAACGTCATTCAGGTTGTACTCTTGACTCATTTTAACACATTCACACTCCACCCATTTCACACAGTTACTAGAAAGTTAACTTACAAGTTCTAATGAGTTTCCTAGAAAATGTTGAGAGATATACAATATTTCCAAGCTCCAGCACTGTATAAGCATAGTTACCAAAACTGTTTTGGTGAGAACAATGACCCAATTAGAATTTTTCTTGAGGAAAGAGAGAAAGCCTGTAAAAGTTTAGGTTCTTTCTTAGCATGCTTTTATTGAGAGAAAAGCAGAAGATTAAATACTAGTGCTCAAACTTGCAGCAATGCAAACTCCATAGCAGCAAAGATAAGCTAATGAAATCTAATGGGACAAAGTGTTTTCATACTTCACTAAAGGAGGGGAATTTTTCTTTAACACAATGATTCTATGCCACTAAAGAGTTTTTGTGCCAAAACAGAATCTCAGCCTTGCTCAGCAGTGTAGCTCCAGTGGAGGAGTTCCAGAAAGCTTTCAGAAATCAGACATAATAAACTCAACACATTTGAGCCAAGACTATGGCAGTGAGAGTTCCTCAAAAACACTGAGGTGCATCTCTGCCAAATGCCTGAAACTTCAGTCTAGGGAGGAAGGAGGGAAGAGCAACAGTGGCAATTTTTGTATGTCAGTGCTACCAGCAACGTTGAACTTGCTGTGCTGCTTGAAAACAAGGAAGACCCATTGTGCCCAGGATTGTAGATGAAAGCTTCAGAAGCCTGACTTTGGGATCAAGAGGAAGGCTGGAAGGTAGACAACAGGGTTAGCCCTGGTTTGGGCGTCCCAGTTCAAGATTGTTAAGAAACTGGAGAGGGTTTATGCACGGTTGACAAGTAGTTAGGACCATACGGCACCTAGAAGTTGTTGGTGGAAATGGGCTTGTTAACCCTTGTGAATATGAGGGCAAGGCTAGTAATTGTATTGCCCTCTGAATCTATTTCTGATTCCTGAATAAGATCTCAAGATGGTTACAGAAGAAAGGAGCTCCCACAGAACATTAACCAGATATTACTCTGGGCTCACAGCCCATTGTCTAAGCCAATTTTTGATCAAAATTTTCAAATTAATATTTTTAAGAAGTAGTACTTAAAGGCATATTTTTAAGCAAAAAGGTGATCTTTTTGTGTGTCATTTGTCATCATCTTCCTTTGCTGGTGGACTGTGAGTAATTCCTGTGCCTCTGAACATCAGGACCCTATGGATTTATGTACTTCGAGCTTTGAAAAAGATGTTTTACAAAGTTCCCAGAAGATACTTGCATTCACTAAAATAGCTGGGAGGGGGTTGCTGCCCACATTAAGTACCTTCTCTAAGCATATATTTATTCTGCCTCCCTTTCCCCTTGCAGATTTTCTATTTGCTAGCTACAAACTAAAAAATCATCACTGTTTTGTGTTTGGGTTTTTTGGTGTTTTATTACAGCAGCGGCAGACAGTGTGATAAGCACAGGGCAGACATTCTACTCCAGCATTATGTTGATTCAAGTAGCTTCAGCAACCCAGGCTATGACAATATTCCCAGTATCCAATTTTATTACATAATGAAGAGTCAATATTTGAGACTGACACTCAAAATTTTCAGATGTCACCTGTTAACAACAGTGACAAAGCAAAGATACTGTCTGCAAGACAAATACAAAGGCATGCCACTTTCTCTCTTCGACCAGCTTAAGACTCAACAATGCAGTGGACTGATCACCCGCATTTGTGGATTTCTATTGCGGCACATTTTTGTAAAGAAATGTCAGTGTGAATGTGTGCCTCAGATTCACCAAAAAACTGTGATATCCAAGTATCTAATTTAAAACCCAGGTGCCAGCCTCTGGTGAATGTGAGTTTAGGAATCTTCATTAACTTTTGACATACATTTGAAGAAATATGTGTCTGGTGAGAAGAGGAAATTTGATGTAAGGTCAATTAATATTTTAGAGAAAATACATGAGATGACATCTTTTATTGTGGTGCGCAAAGTTCAAAGCTTCATTTCCATTATAAGTCTTCTCTTTAAGTATATTATGATCCAACTGTGAATTGATACAATGAAGCAATGGCATTAAACTCTCATTGTTTTATTTACAGTTCCAAATTCAAAGATTCCTTCAAGGATATGACTTGTAAAACTATTTATCTTCCTCTCAAACCCAAAAATCTTTCCTGTTGGGACTCGCAATGAAAGGGGAAAAGACCATCTTCCACCCAAAGAAGTGGAAATTTTGCCAACTAAATTTCCAAATTCTACTGTCAATAGCAGCCTGAAATACTGGTTGGCTGAGATCCCTCTGCCCAAAGAGTACTATATTTTTTATTAGGCTTTGCTCAGCCATTGAAAAAAAAAATAAAAAATTCCACTCCCCAGAATGAAGGAGAGAGTGAGTTTTAATAACACCCATTAAGGCTCTTAAAGAGAAGGCAGCCAATGCAAAAAAAAAGAAGCAGGTGCAATGCTGGTCCTCGGGAGACTGAGCAGATAAACCCACAGAAGTAGCTAATGTGTATTTGGTGAAGATAAGTGTCTGTCTGTGAAAGACAAGTGAGAAAAGCAAAGTGATTTGTAGCAGGACATCATCGGGAGAATTTGAGCATTATATGTTAAAGAGAGAAGAAACAGTCTTGCTTAGCCTTTTTCTCTCGTTTCTGGCAAGATAAAAATTAGACCAGTGAACCAACCTTACCAGTCACTAAGAGTAGGAATCACTTTGCCTGAATTTATCTACCTGGAAATTAAATGACCAATTTAAACTAGTTATTTATTTCCTCCCCAGGTCAATAGGGCAGGATAGGCAGTACCAGAGAGTTACTTTTTTGTCCTTGACAAAGTGCTAAGGTAGGATAAATCTCCTTCTGGAGAACCATGTCTTCCCCCTTTAAGCAAATAGAGTCCAGAAAAGTAGTTTAGACTACACCCTTTTAGATGGTTCATATTAACTTGAGAATACAAGAACAAGACCAGCAGGTGAGACAGTGCCCAGTATCTGGTCTTCAAACTGACCAGTGGCAGATGGCAGAGAAGCCACAAAACACATGCAGTAACACCTGCCCAAAATTCTCCTGGCCTCCAGTGATTTGTAACTCGGGAATTCATGAGTCAGAGACAGTGTTTTTGCATTTAATAGTTCACAGTGTATTTCTTTTCCATGAAGCTGGGTATGACAAACACTGCTGTGGGTTTACACAAGGGAAAGCACCACTTCCTCCTAGGTATTACCAGGAAAGATAACCACCAGATTTGTCCTGTTTACTTCTTTCCTTCCTGTGATATTAAACACTTACAAGCTTGTGTTTAGCCTGACTGCAGCCCACTCCTTTTCACAGATCTAAAGGCTTGTCATTCAGTAATGTAAAAATATAGGTGCAAATAATTTACTCTTACTTTTTTTTCCTGATAAGACAAAACTGCACTTCATCTCATTTTCTTACTTAGAATATTCTTTCTCATACTTCTGGATGGGATGCCTCAATCTCTGAATGAGCACCTAACCTCTGTCATGTTTTCTTTTCTACAAATTACTTGGGTCCCCATTCATACCTTCCACTATCAAAAAAATCTTAAATGGAATTTAAGCACATTAGTTGTAGAGAACATTTCTGCTCACTTACTGTCAGAGACAACCTGGCTTTAGTGGTACTTACCATCTATATTAGATTATATGTTTCACAAGGCATCTAAACCTCAACTCCTTTCCCCCGTTTGAGCTGTAGTGGTGCCTATATTGTAATGCAACTCACCAGCAGCTGGAAAGCACCTAAACACTACCTAATCCTGCACTAATTATCCTTAATACACATACAGAACACTGAGTTCAGCTCAAAATCAGCCAAGTAAAGAATCTTCCATATAATTTTCCGGTGATTAAAGCATTCAACAACATGTGAGAGCTAAACTCTAGTCCTTTCGCAGCCTCTTGTAGCCTCTGGGGGCTCTTATCTCCCAAAAGAGTAACTTTTAATCTCAAACACAGGTTTGCCCTGTTGCTGAAAATGGGCCATGGGAAATAAATTAATGTAAGAAAAAGAAGCAGCAATGGGGATCATGATTCTGTAAAGCAGTAGAAAAGGGGCTTAGATGAAACTTATCATTTCTGGTATAACAACATTTAACTTGGGCAGCTACAGAAGGTAGTCTGAATATGATTTATCAATCCCACCGTGCTATTTAAAGGTAATATGTTATCATTCAAAGCACAGAGAAACTTAATCTTTCTCCAGGACCCCCTAAATTGTATCCCTTCACAAGCAAAGGTGTTCCTTGTCTTCTTTGCCCGCTGATACACCGTACATTGGTGTTCAAGTACATGCATGAGTAAAAGAACACTGCATTAACAGTACGTCAAGGATACAAAGCCAAATACACCAAAAATTTGAAACTGTATATTGCTTATCCAAGTTAATTCTGATTTTTGTGTCTTTGATGTTATTTATCACAGACTCATTTCCAATCTTATTCCATGTATAAGGTAGATGGAAATCAAAGCAAGAATGCATGGTGAAAGAAACCATTGGTTAAAAAACAACTCCAGTAAACCTAGTGGACATAGCTTCTTCCAGGGAGGCCTCAATCACCTGATAAAATCATGGCTCAAGATTATAAAATACCTTGTGTGTTATTACACATCTAATGTTCCATGCACATCTCTGACATATCATAAATAAAATATAGATGGTATTACATATACCACCTTGTCAGAAGGCAAACCTGAATTTTGTGGATGGGTGGTCTAAGGGTCAAAACATACAGATTTTCTCCAAGATATCAGTTTTTCCCATCAAGAAGGAAATAATATTATGTGGAAATAATTTTCAAATGTACTGTGAGTTCTGAATATAGCTTCAAGACCTTGACATGAACAAAAGTTCAAGGTGTTCTAATGTGTAGCACCTTAAATGAGAAACTTATGAACATTACAGCTTTCCTAGCAAAGTAGTGTGACAAGGGGAAGTTTGGAAGATTTAAATATCAAAAGATATAGAGACAACTACCAGCACCAGCCAACAGGGTCTGACTATATACAGCATCCTGGAGTGTTTATCTATCTAGAGCTTTTTATTTGTCCATTTTCCATAAAGAAGGCTGTCTGTTTATGATGGAAATTCAGCCTATTGACTATAGTACGTAACTGATGAAACACTTGAAGACTGGTGTCTTATTATCACTCAGAACACATTGTAGGAAACCACTTGTAAAATCTTTCTCTATTATTTGCATATTTAGATCAGTGGATTCATGGATTTTAAAACTGTTTTAATGAATCCTTCTGAAGTTCATTATGTTTTCCTGGTTGCTAAGAAATTGTGTGAAGGAAGTCTATCAAATACTGTACATTTACTCTCTAAGTAAAGCAAAGAAGGGTCATCCGCTAGTGCCTGGACAGATGCAGGATTGTTTTTTTTTCCAGACAGAAGCATTCTGAATTTTCTTCCTTATGCCTTCCTTAATAAATAGTTAAATAAATTCTGTATGTATTTAGTTGATAAATATCTCTGTATAGAGCAACAGATATATAGACAGCTAGACATATATAGATCCCTCTTTGTAAAAGACACTACCAACTAAACCTTCCCCTGGCAGACAGTAATGTGAGCAAAGATGTGTCAAAACTGACTTCCCCAGCCGTTGGAGTCTTGGTTAGGTAGCTGATACTCTGATCATTTCCTAGTTTGTCTCCCACAGTTATCTACATCTTGCCTTGAACTTCTGCTCCACCTGTTTGTTGTATCCTCACATTGTCCCTAGATCTGTAGTTAGAGCAATTATTTCAGGAGTAGGATGTTTCACTGTCATGTGTGAGATAGGTGTTTTCTTCTGTTAGAAGAACAGAATAAGGCTGGTAGACGCTACTGCAATTCAACAAAATAAAGTCAGTTGCTCTTCTATTCCTTTGTTTTGCATGTAATTTTATGTCACTTTTCTCACTGGAATTCCTAACAATGCAGTAAGCAACATGGCTATGCATATTTTTTCTGTCTTTTCATCTTCTCCCAAAGGAGAAGTGTGCAAAGTAGTTTGTTTTGGTAAGGTTTTTCTAAAAGTTTTGAAAATACTTACGTTGCTTTGTTATTTCTTATAGCAGATACTGATGATTTTGTGGTCCCCAGTTCCTGGGGAAGGGCTTTTGTCCATTTGTGTGCTTCCTTGTTTATTTCCCTCCCAGAATTAGACGGCTGAATTTAAACATCATTACAAAGTGATCCATCGTGCTAGAGGATCAAATCTTGTATAGAATGGTTCCCATTCACAGCTTCAAAGTAGTCTTAAAATATGGACGGAACCAACCAAAGATGAGAACTGAAACCTCCTTTTAACTTGAGCTGAATGGCACATACATTTGTGAGGAGGGCAGCCCACGTTGATGAGAATATGGACTGCAGCACTGGCAACTGTGCAAAGTCTCTTAAATGTTGGAGGCTCTGTGTCCAGTTACATCACATTACTATGGTCAAGATGAAAAGTAAATAAAGATGTGAACAGCTGATAACAGGTACTACAGATGAACAGACACTGGAGTTACCTAGCAACTGGAGAGAAAGTTTTGCTTGTGCTAGGCTAGATATTAGCTAGAGCACTCAGAGATTATGGGGCAAATTGACAAGTTGATGAATTGCTGATAAGTATCTGCAAACAAAAATCTGAAAAAGGCAAAAGAGCTGCAAACTTTCCTGAATGCTTTCTTCTCTCTAGTAGCATCACTGCCATTTTGCTTGATTTTTAGTATTTATTACTTGCTGATGTCT
Source organism: Aptenodytes forsteri (assembly GCF_000699145.1). NCBI lineage: Eukaryota > Metazoa > Chordata > Aves > Sphenisciformes > Spheniscidae > Aptenodytes > Aptenodytes forsteri. Next base: position 2,177,100 of record NW_008794723.1, on the reverse strand, counting down.
TTTAATCATGAGACTATTTTGGAGGTAGGAACATTGTTACAGTGAAGGACAAGTAGTTGCATTCATCAGCTGCATCTTAATACATATCTTTGGACAGTTCATTTAACAGCTACATGCTTATCCAGGGGCTAATGGGGAGAATAGATCATTATAGCACTTCTAGATTAGTTGGATTAGTATCCAGCCTTGGCAAACTGAGGTTATGCGCTGGGCCACATGCACACCTGCAGTGCATTGTAAGCCACTGCTTTTGATTTCCTCTTTTCTCCCAGGGGAATAGGCCTGGAAGGGATCTAGATAATTGCATACTGCCAGTCTTATCTTGTAACCTCATCACATAATCCTGTTATCAAGTTCCCTCTGAAAATGGTTTCTCGCTTCAACTACTTTTATGAGATGGCTGCTCAGGAATCACATTGGTGGTTGGGAACGCTTTAATATCCGACCTAATTTGTTCATGGCAAGTTTATACATTTTTGTTGTTGTGGCAATATCAGTTTATATAGACATTTCACCTCTTAATGTCTACCATAACCCTGTGTTTAACAATCAATGCCTTTATCTTTGTTTTTGATTTGAACACATGCCTTCTTTTGACAAGCCAACTGTTCACTGCTGTTGCTCAGTCATCACTCAGTCATTCCTCCTCTCCTTCACAAGTTCCTTGTGTCTGAGCCCCTGAGACATTTCCTTGGTTCACTGGCACAGCCATTCTCAATTTCCCCAGTGTACCTTTCCCATCCAGTATCTCCAGCCCTCAAAAAAGGAGTCACCACCTTCTGTTGATTGCTATTGCCCTACCATTCTCCTCCAAGTCATGCAATGAGACGTAAGTGCCAACATCTGTTCAGATAAAAAAGTACTTGTAAGTGAGCAGGATTTGATCCCCATTAGTTTTATTTAGTAGGATTCCGCAGAAGATCTTCTTTTGGCAGTCTACAACATACCAAAATTCTGTAGGGAGTGAAACTTTACCCTTCATACAGTAAATTTAACAGGTTGAATACCAATATCCAGAGCAAACTGTTCCATTTAAGAGTCTCTTAATACATAGTTCAAGCACCATAGACCATACTGAGTTTTGCTGACACTGATGTAAATCTGCTATTTTCCCTAAAGCCATCAGGCCTATGTTATTTCATTGCTGTTGCTGAAATGGTGTAACTACAGACAAACAAAGCTTTGGATGTTAGAGCAGATTCAGGATTTCTCTGCTGTGATCTTCTCTGATTCATGACAAGAAAAGAATAGTTGTAATATACTAGATAAGCTTTCCCCCACACTGATGATAAACCTGGAACTAAAATTTGCTGTGCCCAAAGACTTCACATTCAGGCACCACAGGTTCAAAATCAGAATATGGGTCCACTGTATACAAACACATCTGGGACTCCCCAACATGCACAAATAGTGGAAGGAGACCTTTTAATCAATGGATAACTTGCAATTATCTAAACTTTGTCTTCTTTACACCAGCAGGTGGCCCTAGCTCCAACATTTTCTGGTGCAGTAGGAGACTAATACACTGAATTGAAGAAGTGGGGCAAGCTGCTCATCAGAGCAGCCCCTCAAGGCATCTGCCTCCTCCAAGGAGCTCTTCTGATTAGTTCTCTACTAATTCATTTGCCTCCTGCATATGCATTATGATTGAAGCTAATGGGACTACTTTCCATGAACACAGCAGGCAGAATTTGGCCCAGAACTACCACATTGAGTTCTGCAGAATTTGGCCCAGCACTACCACACTGAGTTCTGTTGTGGGCATTGTATTAGCACATGCTGACTACCTTGTCTAAGCTGATTATCTAGATGTGGTTTGATCTGGAGCAAGTTTTTTTTAACCTCACTGACCTAAAACCCACTGTCATGGTAATGGGTCAGCTGGGTTTGCTCCTATTGCTGCGAGCCTTGCTGGTAGTTCTTTCCTTGAACACACTGAGGTATTCCATAGTTATCAGGTTTGCACTGTGGATATAAAATTACCTGTTAACTATCCTTACTTATTTATTAATCAAATTAGTTCACCTATGCATGCTTAGCATGGTAGAAAATCTTTATATTATAATAGTGGATGCATGTTGAACAACTGTTAGTTAGACTGCATCTTTTAAGCAACTTGAAGGAAAAGTTTTACTCTTTGTATTTTTTTTCCAGACTATAATAGCCTATTTATAGGCCAGTGCTGAAAGCAAAGTGGGAAGATATGCAGTCGGAATATTTCTCTGTCTAAATAATATTATTGGGAGCCAGAGGAGTAATAACGTAGGAAATCAATTGGGAAATTTTGTAAAAAGTGATTCTCATAAAAATTCTTCAAAATGTATGAGTCTGCTGTATTCCTCTCCTTTGCTAGCATTCAGCCTCAACAGTTATCACATTTTCAGCTGAGGGAGTTTGGGCAATTCACTTGGAGAGAAAAGAGTCATTTAAAAAAAATTAAATAAATCTGTACCAACTCACCATGTGCAGAGACAGGGGTAGCTCTTCCTCTCCCATGGTGCCAGGCACTTGTGCCTCATGCCATTAATGAGGAAATAACAAACTTAATATCAAGAAAGTATGAAGTAAAATAAGAACTAGTGGAAACAAAGTCAAACCTGATGAAAACAAAACACTCTTCTGTTGGATATGGCAGAGCAATATACATAATTACCCAGTCTCACTTTGGATCTCAAATAAGCAAAGGAAAATGCAGGAATATAATTAGCAGTGTTCAACATTGTCTGTAATGAAGACCATTTTATCCTATAGGAACAGTTCCTCTCTTTCCTGCATTTGCATCTTCTCAATACCCCTTATCACTCTCCCAGTTGGCATTAGCAAAGGAAAATGCAGGAATATAATTAGCAGTGTTCAACATTGTCTGTAATGAAGACCATTTTATCCTATAGGAACAGTTCCTCTCTTTCCTGCATTTGCATCTTCTCAATACCCCTTATCACTGTCCCAGTTGGCATTGTATCAGGGAGTGTGAGAGGGAGATAGATTGGTCGAG
>NW_008794723.1:2168288-2170865 GCF_000699145.1 Aptenodytes forsteri | reverse complement strand
GTCCCCATCCCTGGAGGTATTTAAAAGACGTGTAGATGCGGCACTTAGGGACATGGTTTAGTGGGCATGGTGGGTGGTGTTGGGTTGACGGTTGGACTCAATGATCTTAAAGGTCTCTTACAACCTTAATGATTCTATGATTCTATGAACTGCAGAAAAGTCTTTTTCTCTAACTTGCTTACTTTGTTTGGCATGATAATAAATGATAATCTAATAAACTCAAGGTTATCTACCACCCAAGTGCAAAAAAAAAAAAGGGGGGGGGAGGATTTCCTAATGGGAATAGGAGCTAGGCATAGAAGAGAGAGCAACAATAATAATGGTTGCACAACTGCAAAGCAACGTATGCTGACAGGAAAGGAAAAGTGGAAAGGAAGAAATGAAGAAAACAGATAAATATGAAGTTGTAAAGTCAAGTCAGTTCTGGCATTTGTCACCTTCTGACACCCTGCTGATAGCTAATTCTTAGTAACCTCTTACCTCTAGATACCTCTACAGCTAATATCAGATTACAGGAGCTTTGCCGGCATCCAGCCTATATTGATTTCGTATTAATGAATTTGGCTCAAGCTAGAATATGTTTTAATATGGCACAACTTGTGTCAGATCTTCCCTTCATGTGACAGAAAATGGCTTCTCAGCAAAATATCTATTGGAATGGAAATTAGATTTTTGAAGAAACATTGAGGGTTTTTTTGTTTTCATGCAGGTGTCTTCTATGTCAAAGACCCTGTTGCCAAAAGAAAAAAATGAAACTCGGACTTTTTTTTTTGTTAATTAACCCTTCCTTTTGCTCTGGGGAAAACAAAAGGAGGAGGGGGAATTTTAAAACTTATTTTTAATTCATAAATGTAAGAGGAAAAATAGTTCAAACAAATATATGGACATGTCCTGTCATACACTACAGTAAAAAAACATATTGCCAACTCTTTCACAATATTTAGTATTTTTCTATTTTTCTTATGAAACTCAGCACCAATATGAGGCAACATGTGAGAATCTCACCTTTCGTCTTCATACAATGTCAAATGTTCCAAGCCTTAATCCTGCCATGTAAAGCTAAAAAGTATGAAGCAACACTCATACAGGCGCCATACCTTTTACATTCCTTTTTTTTTTAATCTTACAGATTTTTAAAACTGACCTCATAACTACAGAGTTTGGGCTTCTGGTCTGATGTGTTCTGCTGGTGAACAACATTGAAATGATGACATTTCAGACAGAAAGCAAACTTCTCAATTACTTTATTTCTACAGGTCATAACATAAACCATTAGAGGAACTGATAAGTGGTAGATATTTGTCTTCTTCACATAGGGAAATTTTCATCAAAGATCGTAAACATGATAATTTAGGCCTGTTAATAATCTTTAGCAAGACCATGAGGAACATACATAGAAGAATGGGAACAGTGAAAACCATGTAGAGATCTGAGGACAAAGCCGAATGGTTCAGCCACGATGGGGAACATGAAGGAGGAAAAGTCCCCCTTGTATTTTCCTCTTTCTCCTATTCACCATGCCGGCCCACTACTTACATGAGACATGGCTCTCAGGTGGAGCAGCAGTGTCAAGATGATGCAGCTCTGTACATCTGGGACAGCTGCTTTGGCTCCTCTCCTTTCTGTTTCATTGCTGTTCTGCAGACACCAGATGTGTTTCTGTTTCCACGGGAGGAGGGTAATCACCAACAGCTGATTCAAGCACAAGGAGACAGAGATTTGTTTATTGGTGCTAGTCCATAGACATTACAATAACTTGTTGGATGTATTATTTTTTTCTGCAGAAACAGAGCAGCCAGAGTGGAGAGTAAACTTAACGTTTCTATAATGAGCAACAGACTTTCTAAAGCATAAGCATAAGCGCTGCGTGTCACACACTCTCAAGGAACAAATGCTTTCTTTCAGGCTGTGTCAAGAATAATGCATCTCAGCTGATAGGGGTCCCCTCTTGATACTCATGAAACATGAAAGAAAATAGATCTCAGCAGCAAAACCATGCGAGTTCACACGCTGAAGTTCAAGCACGAACACGGGGGTAAGGCTGCAGTTTGACTAAAATTTTTTAACCAGCCTTCCTTTCCCTAATTCAACTTCAGTACATTTCAGAGCCACTTTCACTGTGGTTCTCTGACCCATTGTAGGTATGAGTTAAATTTTTAGATCTTGGCTTAGCTAAGTAGATCTTCTCCAAGGAGAGAGTTGGTTTCTACTCGTTTGCTTCAGAAACCTCTCCAAGATACTGAGTCTTTCTGTTATTTTCAAGGCTCCCATGATATTTTCAGATATTCCTAGTTAAAAGAAACATGGGACACAGGGACTTAGGTAGAAATCCAGCTGGCTCAGTCAGAACCCCTGTGTTCAGTGGGACAGACTGTGAGATTTTGAAGAACGTATTCAAAATCTAAAACCTGCGCCTATTTCCAAATATCTCATTGACAGAAAGGAAGTTTTACTAGGGTAATACTGGAAATATCTCTTAGAAGTCATCACCATCTGTTCCAGCTGAATGAACAGTCCTGAACAGACAGATGGAAAATAAAGTAGAAGAACACATAAAACATTTTTTATATTATTATT
>NW_008794723.1:2151172-2168264 GCF_000699145.1 Aptenodytes forsteri | reverse complement strand
ATTATTACCTTTTGAAAGAAACAACTGAAGAGTAAGATAGGAGAAACTTTGAAGTAAGATGAGAAATAAGGTCCTCTTTTAGCCTTTGGCCAAAAGTAAGTCTTTAAAGTCAGTTCATAATTGCACTGGCAACCAGTGGAGACTCTTGTATATGTCAATACCAATGAGCGATTGTCAATATCTCTGATCAGCAACATTTTGCATCATTTGTAACTTGTATACTGAGTCTAAAGGGAGACTTCTAAGTAAATCATTACCGCACATTGTAAATGCAGGAACCAGTTTCTCTTAAAACGCTTTAGTAACACTTCATTAATTATATTGAACTTGCAGCCCAAAATTCTTCTCGCTTATATTCATCACTTACCGCGACCAGTTGTCTATATGTTGTCTAAGATGCTACTATATCAAGCTGAATAGGCAAATTACACCCCATGGATCTTAGCAGAGGGATAGAGAGCCACAGTTCTCACTGGTGTCAGCAGTTCAGACACAGCTGAATGTGGTATCTGACAGAAAGAGAAACAAAGCAAGGCATGTTAGCAAATACTTTGGTTAATAAAGGTAGCCACTTTTTCTTTTCAGGTATTTCCCACAGGCTGACTCACAATCTCCTGTATTTGCTATTGACAGTTATTCACTAAGCAATTCTTTGTCTGCACCTTATTTGCACTCAGGTTTTGTGAGCTGAGCTTCTTGGTTCAGATGGCAACGGTAGATCACATGGCTCCGTACCTTTGTTTTCTTTGACAAGAACCGAGTTACTGATCTTCGGTTACTCAGGGTTATGGTATCCTGTTTGCTTCTGCTGAAGATGCTTGGAAAACACTTAAAAATACAAATGAGCAGATTGATAAATTTTACTCTGGAGGAAAATAGCCCCAAAAAACTCATAGAAAGCAGCTTTTTGCTTATAGAGAATTATTTTGACAAACACTTGAATTTAGACCTCCTGTATGGATCCTGCGTCTACCTCCCATTCTTTTCTGTAGCCAGCCAAGCAAAGTGGATCTGTTAATGTGAAAGGATTGGGAAAGGAAAACAGCAGACCAGTGTTGCAATTTTCTACCAGAATCTGCCATGTGTCCCAGCAGCAATTTTGTGCTGGGTATTAGAGGTGGTTTCTAATTGGACCCAGCCTCTCTTCCTCTCTTCTCTGGGCTTGAGTATCCATCCATGGTAAGCCAGTCAGCTCCCTCCAGAGCTGAGCCTGAGCATGAACAGTCCACCCAGCAGCATGCTGGGGACAGTCAGGGGACCTTACTTGGACCCTGTCACTGTGTCCCATGAGAACATCACAGCATCAGGCCTGGACCCATTGCATCTTGAACTAAGCAGCAGGAAAGGATTCTGGACTGAAACCGTAGGAAACGCAGGAGGACTCTAACCAGATACAGAGCTTCAGCCACAAGAAACAGCTTCCAGGATCACAGTCTAATTATCTGAAATAAAATGACAGAACACATTATCATTTTCATTACACAGGCCTCATATATTATTCTTCATACAGTAGTATGAGTAGAGCTTTCAAACCACTTTTCTTTTAATCTCCATTCTTTTTTCTTCATCATCACATTTGCCTGTGTTTTCCTAATACCTGCACCAACATTAGTCACAATTGGCAGGAGCCCATAGAGAGCTTTAGAGAACATTATTTTTTGTCCTCTGTGCATACATTAGTGTTGCCCTTTAAAGACGCAGCCCTTTGTCCTTTTAATGGAGAATACAACTCATTTCCAAGCATCCCAATAAGATTATCTCAAATAATAGCAATCCAGTTAGCTCAGGCAGTTTGAAGTCTCACTTAGATTCCCAGTGGTATCCCCCATCATTAAATATACTGCTTTAAAATACTTTCAAATACCTGTCTAGTGTCTAGAGTCAAAGATGATTCTAAGAATGCAGGTAATATCCAGCCCCTAATATCAACTGCATTTAAAGGAGGAAATGAGGCTGAGGTATATCCACACTTGGCACACTTTGCCTCAGAGCTTGTGAGCACCTCAGCCTGGCCAGTTCACTCAGGTCCCCTCTGTCAACTTAACACAAGATTTTGAGCCTGCCTGCACTAAGCTAGGAATATTAAAGCAAAGCATGTTTAGTTTGTCAGTGAATTACAGGGGCCTTTTGTCCTTCAGGTCTTGCTGTCCCATTGCCACTGTCAGTACCTTTTCTTCCTTTACTTCTTAATGTGGGGCTTCTATTGAGTTGAGCTATAATTACTTAGGCAGCTGCCCTATCCTGCTATGGCCTCAGGCATCTTTCCTGGCTACCACAGATATCGCCTTTAGTTCCCACTGCTAACTTCCTTTTAGAAACTGTTTTCTCTAGCTGGCTTTAAATATAACTAACTTCTTTCATGCTCTAAATACTCAAAAACTGCTCTTCTTGCCTCCAGCTTCCAACTTTATTTTCCTTTACACTTCTATATCCTCTTGTGGAATTTTACTGGTTCCAAAAATCATGAATTTCAATTTACCATATTTTTAAGCTTTCTTTTAAACCCACTCACCTTAGTAAAAAAAGCTTAAGTATTAGACCATGTTATCACCCACTTGTGAGAGAGGATTGAGGGAAGAATTAGTTGAACTGGAAGTCAGGCTCTTAATCCATGTCAAAAAAGCTCAAACTTTTCCTGTCTCACAGCCTTAGGCAAAAGGAGATTTATAGAGGGCACAGAAAGCACCAACCTGTTTTGTCTTGGATGTCTCTTGTTCAGGTCAGCTGTATAGTCTGAAAGTGTGTTCAGTGCTGAGAGAACAGTCAAAACATGAAGAAGCCACTGTAATGATATTATTTTCCAGTGTTGGTATTCCCATCATTTGTAAGGCAGTCAAATCTAAAGATATATGGAAAAATCCTAACAGACCTCTAATTTCCTACAGCTTAGCTCTTGATTAATTGGAAATACCTTCTGCAACCGAAAAAGGATGAATTAAAAAAGAAAAGTCTTAATAAAGTATATATAAAAGAATTTCTCAAAATTGACTTCTCCATTTTCATTCTAATTTGAATAAAAATCTGATATAGAGATGAAATATGGACCATTTCAGTGAAAATCATTAAAGAACAGAAAAGTTACCAGCAAATTAAAAAAAAAAAAGGGGGGGGGTATGTTAGGAACCTCTAAAAAAAACAGTGTTGTGTGTGATACAGTAAAAAGTGCACAAAAATACCAGGGCCTAGAGTCACACTTAATCCCTTGGAGGTAGAGAAAAATAATGAAGAAAAAGTGTTCAGATTCAGCAAGATTCAGATGGTTTGGATGATTCAACCTGTGGGGGACAAAAGTACTTCACTGTGAAATAGTTATTCTTGAGCCAAGGGAAAAGTCTGAGGGTATTGGGAGAAATGGCTCAATTGTTCAGTTCAGTGACAAAAATGGTATTTGGGACTAATGGAGAAAAGGAAGCCTCCAACATCACAACCATAAAAAAAGTTAAATGTTATACTTGGTTTTATTACCAAAGAAGAATACAAAACGAAAGTGCTGATAAAGTTAGTGCTGGTCAGCCCCAACCTGAAAAACTGTATTCAGTCCCTGTTGAAGGTGGAAATAGTATTACTATAGGAAGAGTGCAGGAAAAGTTGGTATCTGGTCTAAAAAAATCTGAGTTATCTGCATGGTTGGGAGGCAGCAGTAGGGAAATTGAAAGTTTGAGGTAATACAGCAGATCACAAAATTTGAAAGAGTGACATCTTATAGAAAGTCACATTATGCATGGTCATATTATGTATGCAGGAGAGAATGCTGCACTGAAACACCAATGAAAGTTGTACATATATATCAGGAAGAAAATAGTCCTTTTCTACTTGTCTGTCTGTGTGGTTTTATTCTCAGCCAACTCCAGAAATATGAATTAATTTCTAGGGCTTAAATACATGGTTTCAAATCAGTTATAGTTAAAAACCAAACAAACACAAAACCCTCATAACTTAATATCTTCTTGAATCTGTTTAATTGGCTATATATTGGCAATGAGCTAGAGCTTCATTACAAGCTATATTGTTGAAAATCATCAGATCTCTGCTGAAGCCAATGGGATGATGCCCTTTACCATTTCCACTGCAAAGATGTCTCCCTTTCACTCTGTACTCTGGCTGCTTACAATGTCGGCATGCCAAAGTACATGTGGCATAATCTTCTGAGACGTGGCCAAGGGGGACTGTTTTCTGCTCACAGCATGTGTGACACAGTGGTGGCTGCTGCCTTGCTCCTGCTGTTTATGCTTGCTGAGATCCCACTGCATACACCCCTTGCACCTGATGAAATTTGCTTTGATTCAGTCATTCATCTTCGGTCTCACAAACCAATCCATTGTGGAACATTACTTTGTAAATTGATGAGGAGCTCTCAAAGAGCTATGCCTCTTCATCACCTTCATAATCAGACTTTTAGGTCTGCGGCTATATGTTCAGAAACACACTTGCTATTGCTTTCCCATTTATACTGAAAGCGACACAGGCTTGCAGAGGATGGGTTTTATTTATGAAACCTAGTTCCTTGTGCTGGACTCCTCAACATCATGCTGTGATTACTTCCATATTTATGGCAAATAAATCTAGACTCTGCCACTTGTTTACTCTTGTACTCTCTTTTTATAACTCAGTTTACAGTTTTTAATTAGATCAACCTCAGTTCTTTCATTGCTTGCTAATACTATCATCTGAACAGCACAGCTTTGCTGGACCTTGAGATAACCACCGCCAATTTATTGTAACCGCCTTGTTTTGTGCTATTTATCCACAACTTCACAAATCATTCACTCAGTCTCTAATTAGTTCATATATAATCATTCATATGTATTCAGGTTAGCTGTATTTTACAGGTGGGTGATGGAATGATCTGGTTTCAGCTTTTTTCTCATTACACCAGGCTCGATAAATGACTGTCTGTATACATGTAAATACAAGACCAAATGATGCCAGTAACACACACTCAGAAATACATAGGGTTTTATACATTCAGCAAAACTTCATTACGTGCCAAACATTATTTCTGGTTTTAGTCAAAGAAATCCTACTGTGTGAGACAAGTGACTGCATGAGAGGGATGCATATTGAGGCATACAATAACTTCAATCATAAGAGGCAAGTTCTTGATGCACAGGACACACGACGTAGGGTCAGTTGACATGGGAATTTCTGTAGCGTTGTGCTGCTGGTGGGAAACATGCTTTCTAATGCACCCCCTGGTTTCAACATCATGCTACTATGTCTCCCTTAGTCCCCATCCCCACACGCCCCATGCACTTCACCAGCAGAATCCCGGTGAAGAAGAAAAGGCAGTGATCCTAATACATGAGGATGTCTGGGAAGCCAGAAGTCTGAGTTTTCTCTTCACCTCCTGTGATTTTAAAAGGTCTGAGTTTCCTCTATCTAGTGGAAGTTCAAGTGACCTTATTTCCACAGTTATTTAATTTACCTCTAATTGAATATGATATTGCATGTGTGAGAGGTGTGCAACTAATTATATTTCTTGGGTATGTGATTGACTTAATTTAGTTCCCCTGTCATGACAGAATTCTTCACTAGGAACGCTGTACAGCTAAAGCTGTGGTTACGGTTAATTTTTCATCTTGATGGCCAAGCAAAAGCTTCAAAAACTTATGTTCTATCAAAATTAAACAACATTTTATGTTGTCTTGCAAAATCAAAACACCCTAAAGAATTATTTGAGGGGAACTTTCTGTTTACATCAGCAGCTATTAGACACTTTTTTTTTTTCAATTTCCATGTATCTTTGTGCCTCATTCCTCACTCGTGATAAAGATACTAGTTTTCTATTAGGTTTTCATTATACTGGCATCAACTGAAATGTTATGGCTACAACTACACTAGTAAAAAGAGCTTGTGTCCATTTTCTGACCCTGGGTTCTAAAGGTACAGAATGCACCCATCACAGATGAACTTTCTTACCTGCAAAAATAGGGGTCCACAAAGTCCATACTGAGGATGGTCCCTGGGATAACTCCTGAAGCATGTTCAGACAGTGTCAGGAAGTGTATGGATTACTGGCAAAAAAAATTCCAGGTACCATGTTAAACAATTCAGTTCTCTTGGTGATCATGGGACACTACCTTACCCTGGCCTTGTTTAATCTGCTCATATAGGGAGAGACTCTGTAAATACATCCTCTGAAAGTTACATGATATTCAGCTGTAAATAGACAAGCTGAAAAGATAAAGTTTTCCTGCTTAGCAAATATGAAGTACTCAGATTTACTCAGAGGTAAGTCTGAGTATTTGGTTCATATATAATCCTCTCAAGCATTTAAAAAAGCTCTTCCTAAGTAGTGTTGTCTGCCTGCAATATTTTCTGCTGCTGCTGAGAAGTGGATCCATTCTAAAAAGCAACTCCAGATGCTTACTACGTAGGTGGGGAAGGATCTTCAATCTTATTCTTAATTACTGTGGCTCAAATTGATTTGACCTGAACTCTCTCTGCCTTTCAAGTAGAGCAGGATCCACAGGCAAGCTCCCTAGCTTTTTGAACTAACATGCTGGCTGACAAATAAGTAATTGTAAGGAGCTGATTTATTGCCCCGCCAGACACAGCTGGATGTAAAATATTAATTTTTAATGTAAGAAACAATTTCCATTTCTTTTACCCATAAAATCCAATAAATTAATCCAAGCACTTACAAATAATTGATATTTCACAATGGAGATAATTTTTTTTACCACGGACAAATGTGCCCCTTTTAAAACCAAATGCTTTAAAGAGAAGGTGTTTGTGAATTTCAAGGCTACAAATATACCTCAGGGCTCTGCTGACATCAAAATAAGCCATAAAAGCAAAAAGCAAGAGTATTTTATGATGCCACTAGGACCCCAAAATATAGCCTTGTCCAAGTTTTATTTTTATCTTATATAATACATGGATCCTACTACAAATTACGAGCTGCCATCCTTCCAATTCTTCCTTGTAACTCTTTCTCACTTTCCAATTCCCTTATTCTTCTGAAATTATACCAGGGTAAGAAAGAATAATAATGAAGGCATCCTGGATGTACATATGACTGGCAATAGACTGCTGACCTTTTTACCTCAAAGAACTTTGTTCTTCACATGAAGAATGAAAATTGTTATCAACTGCTAATTACAAGAAAAAATGCCCATCTTAAAGGCTAATTCAGCTCTAGAATAGGTTACTCAGGGAGTCTGTGCAATCTTCATCATTGAAGACATTTAGAAACATCTGGAAGCACCTAAGGAAATGTCTGTCTAGACCAGTTTAACTCTACTTGATTTTGATTAAGAAGTGGACCTATGTCCCTCCCACACCTATGTTTTATGATTCTATTACACAAATATTTAACCTGACTTCACTATCAGTTGACAGATACTCAGATGACAAATCCCCTACTCAAATCTTTCAGAGTCTCTTCTCCCAGGCAGTAAAAAACAACTTACTGTTTCGGTACCAGTAAACAAAACAGACTAGGGACAGTTCTCTAACACTAAGGCATAGTGTGGCACAGCCCACCTTCATACAGCTAAACTTTCCAACTCTGACCAAAAAGGAAGAGACTACCCAAAGTAGATATTGGGAATGATTCTTGGCTTGTGCCTTACTGTGCTTAGGCAATGTTTGCTGCAGTGCTACCGGACATCAGCTGAATCCATGTCATAGAGTTTGCTAACAGTTTAGCAGCTCTCAGGTCTGTGCTTGGTTCTGTTTAACTTGCCAGTAAAGATATAGCCCTGGATTTTCTTTCCCTACCTAGAAATGGAGGCAGAGCTCTAGCAAATAGGGGTAGGAAAACTTGCAGCCTTACTCCATAGTAAAAAGCCAAGCAAAGCTCAAACGTAAGTGAGGCAGGGAAGATTTTACGTAAAGGTTGTGGATTATACCTATGTGTCTATATACTACCACAGTGGCAATACAAAACAGCAAAATCTGATTTTCTCTGTGTAAAAAACTTGTAAGGCTCTAACACAGGCCTTCAAAGCTGCACATTATTTCCCTTGTAATCATTAGCACTTAACAAAACCGGAAAGCAACTGATTTCTTAGAAGCCTGAAAACATCAGCTCACCTCATATTATAAATCCCTTTGACCTTTGGCCATGATTTCACTTCTGCTTTTACAAAAGAAGTCCAGACACAGGAGCAAAACTCTTTGCTTTTGTTGGACTGAATGGGTATAACATAAGTGGTAAAAAAACCTGCTTTAACGGTATTCTATTATTCTGTGATTTTCATTTCCTGATGATGGTGTGTGTTACAGCAGTCAATGAAGATTGCAGTTAAATGCATATCCCTTTCTGTTTGTACACAGATGCAGGGATGCCATGGCCCAAAGAGTTCATATTACCTAAACTTACAGGGCAGGCAAAGGATTATTATTAGCATTCCTATTTTCACATGAGGATAACAGGTTATTCCCCACGATTAAAGAGGAAGTCCGTGATGAACTAGGAAGAAAGTGCAAATCTTTTGAGCCTCAGCTCAGTGCCTTCACAAAACACCTTTTCCCCACAGAGAGAAAACTGACAAAACCTTTGAGAATATTACCAGCACATCTGAAATCTCTTGAGTCCTGACTTCATTACTCCCCTGTAAGCCCCTGCAATGTATTGGACTGATAGTGGCTAGGGAGCTTGTGGAGCAAAGACTATATTAATAGCTATAGAAACATGCTCAATTTTCCATTTACTTGTCCGCACCTCACCCCACTGTTTGGGGTTTGTCATAAGTATAGAGTCTTAACTGGTTTAAACCATCCCAGTTCCATTAATTTCCGTGGTATTATACACCGTTGAGGATCTGTCTGCCACATCTTAGGTCAGAACGCTGATCCTTGATTGGTTTCCCATGGCACCACTGATGAACAAAAAAGTAATAATAATAATAATAATAATAATAATGCACCCAAACCACCTGCTGATTCCATTTCCTTTATTAAATCTTTGATGCTGAGTAGTGCCATGTGAATATCAACTGGGTAAGCAAGGAGTTGTGTCTAGAGGGATTCAAGAGTAGAAACGATGCACAGTGGCGCTCTTGCTGTTATTAGCAAAGTGATGAGGATTCAGAAGCCTTGTGAGAATTCTTTTGCCATGTCAACCATCAAAGAGAGACATCAGAGAGATAAAAGTTACAGAGTGTTAAACCCTGCCTGTCGCCTTCAGCATGTTTTTGTTTAGTTCTATTCATCTCAACATTTGATTTTTAATAGTTCACTTTTGTTGTTATGAGTGAAAAATAAAAAGGACTATTAAAGAACAAATTGCATGCAGGCAAAACACAGTTGCTGGCACTTTGCACCACCCAGAACACAATGCTATCTGCCAATATGACTTGCTTTTATTTCATGTTCAATTACAAAAAAAAATACAGGAGAGAGAGACACCCAACTTGCCCTTTTCTATTTTCTTTTTCCTTACTGTGTTTAAAAAATGCAAGCAGCCAAGCTAGCAGCATAGGCAAAAGCAGCCCCTTAAACCCTAAGGAGCAGAGAGCTATGTTTAACTTCCTCCAAGAAAATTGTATAAATACTATCCACTGCAGCAAAACATGAGTTTAATAAACCCCAATATCATCACTGGAAACAAAGCTATTTAATTTAAAGTCTAGGCTGTGCCCTTGAATTTAACAGGGAGAGATCATCTGGAGAAATAAACAGCAAAGGTAAATAATTGTAGAAACCATGAGCCAAATCCTCAGCTAGAATAATTCCAAATTCAAGAGCACTGCACAGCTTTAAACTACTAGGAACCAAGGCCAAACTTTGGATGTATGGAAGAGTTCCTACTCAGCATTTTCTTTGAAAATTATGAGTAACAATAGCTTGATGAGAAACTAACAGGGATATCAAATCAAGTCAATAAGCATAGGCTAGTAGAAGTATCTACTGACCCATGAAACCCAACTCTGGAAGAAAGAAGGCACTAAAACTGTTGCTTTTGCAATTTTTGGACAATATCTCAAACATATACAGGGTAAAATTTCTGTTCCTTTCACAGCTACAATCTCTATGAGAAAGAAACTCATCTACAAGTGATTAACACTCAACCATGGCTAATCCAAGGCAGTCCCCATTGCTCCCAGTCCAGTTGTTGAGAGGATTTGGGAAGAAGTGAATTTTCTTCTACCATTTCCTTTCTTGTGTTTCTGAGGAGGAGGATGAAAGGTCTCATCAAGAAATACTGCTTTAGTGGCTTGGTTCTCAGAGGTTGTTGAAATCTGAAACACTTTTCTTATCATAAATTTCTTAAATGACTAAATCTTAAAAGATTTACCAAAGAATAAGACAGGTGTGCAGTAAATAGGAATATAGATATTACAGCCTGTACAGTATACAAATAACATGCATACACATAGCCTGCAGGGCAAACGATTAGATTACGAAGATGAAAGTGGTGCCTGAATGAGATATTTTAGCACCCGAAGCTCCACCACTGCTTGGTCATCTGGTCTCTCCACCTCTTTGCCTTCCCTGAGGTGTTTTCCAGCCAACAGCATTTCCCTTACCCCATCAGCCTGGGCAGCAGCAGCAGCAAGTTAAGGTTAGGCTTGTATATTCATTCGAGACCCTTCTCAAAGGATGTTTCTCACTCCACTCCTATTACAACTCTGAATGCACAGTTCTGTAACATTTTGCAACTTCTACTATGTTTGTAGGGCAAAGGGTACTTTCTGCATCTTTCATTTAATTTTATTTGTGTGCTTTTTTCCTATAAAATAATTTCTTCAGCTCTTGCCTGAAAGTTAGTTGTTTTATCCCACTATTCCATTCTGCATATGTCCCAGCCTCTTTACCCTACTTTCTTTGTTTTCTGGATAACAGCTAAACAATCATTTGGACATGCTGAACTGACCACATCACAAATTATGGATGATTTTTTCTGTTTATTGATACTACAATTCATTAACTATTTTTAGGTTAATCCAACTCGGTTAGGCCTACTGCTGTGTCCCTTCTCATTTATCTATGTAGGGACCCTGCCTTCTATCACATCCTTGCTACAATAAGTACTTGCTCCATTCAGAGATGCACAAATTTTTCCTTTTTAAGACTTCCATGAAACAATACATTGGTTTGCTAACATTCACAGTGTCTTTGTTCCCTTGAGAGCTCCATAGTTTATTTTCTGCTCCAATAGCTTCCATCCTTCCAGTTCATCATCTATCACTGATGCTAATTTGTTTCATCTGAAAGCTCAATGTTATCTTTCTTTTTCTGTATGTTTTCTGCAAGGTAACAGGAGCAGACACTCTTACAGCAGACTGCTGTGTCACGTGTTGGGCTTGATGACCCAGGTACCTGGGCACAGGTAATGTGATACTTGCCCACATTTCTGCTGCAATTCTTCCTTTAGGACCACAAGGATTTATCAGATAACTTTGTCACGTTATGTTATATTAATGTCACCAAAACTTTCAGGTATCTCAAAGTCAGTTTTCTAGTCTAGGCTGGTCATGAGGTCTCTGCATATATTCAACAACACCTTTGGGTATTTATTTATATTCTGTATCTTATACATTTAGAATCATAGAATCATAGAATGATTTGGGTTGGAAGGGACCTTTAAAGATCATCTAGTCCACCCCCCTCTGCAATGAGCAGGGACATCTTCAACTAGATCAGGTTGCTGGGAGCCCTGTCCAGCCTGACCTTGAATGTTTCCAGGGATGGCGCATCTAAAGCCTCTCTGGGCAACCTGTTCCAGTGTTTCACCATCCTCATCGTAAAAACATTCTTCTTTATATCTAGTCTGAAAATACCTTATTTTAGTTTAAAACCATTACCCCTTGTCCTATTGCTACAGGCCCTACTAAAAAGTCTGTCCCCATCTTTCTTATAAGCCCCCTTTAAGTATTGAAAGGCCTCAATAAGGTCTCCCTTATCTAATTTAAATTAGACATGTTAAATCACCTGCAGTACATTTTTTAACACTAACTTTAGAGGGCATCTAGGACTGCCTTCACTCATTCCCAACCTTTGAATGACTAAATTTAGGTGAGATGAACATTATCTCCGATACTCTCTGGATTCGTCCTTGGACAGAATGAAGGATGCACTTTGTGGCCCTTTCTGATCGTACAGAGAGCTGGGCAGCCCGCACCTGGTAGCCAGGTGTCTATTACTGGGACAGGTAAAGGGCAGAGATTTTTGCTGGCCTCAGAAAAGCAGCATAACTAAAAAGTTTCTGAATTATCTTTTCTCTGGAGTTTTTGTTGCTATTGCAGTTGTCTTGAAGACATGGCTTGTTATTTCTCCTCATCAATCTGCCCTTTAATACATCCTTCAGCCTTCTGAGGATAGATCCACAAAGCACAAGGTACAGCCTAGCACATGTATGGGAAGCAGTGCTGGGTCATCCCAGGCCAATACAGTCCATGTCTCAGCAGAGCTAATTAGTCCTTCTGTGGCTGGAGCACCGTGTCACAGCAGCTTTACTGCTGGTATCCTTACTAGCGCATAGCTTTAGTGTCCCTGCATGGAAATACATTGTGCCATGTAGACCTGTTGTCAATGCCAGTACCTAATAGGATTCAGCTAGTCCAGCAGGTCAACAGAAAGACTTACAGCTGGTTCTAAAATATCAAAAATGTAATTGCCCAACCATAAAGTCAGCATTTCAGGTTTTTGAGCTAACTTCATCTCTGTCCAGGGCCTCCCACATCTAACAGCAGGATAAATCAGCAGAACAGAATTGCATTTCCATCTTGTGCTAGCAACCTACCGTAGTGCATACACAATATAACATAGTTCCATGCAAAATACTCAGATCATGAAAATTCTCACTGAGGACACACAAGGGGTCAATAGTTTCAGCAGAGAAAAGTACTGTACCACACTCTGAAGCAGCAGTACATATTTCAAAGTAATATCATCTGGTATGTATTCAGCCCTTTTTGTAAAACTTATTTCTTTTGAAATTCCCTGAAGTGGCTTAATACATTTTGATACATGTTCTCTTTGCATAGTCTGGTGCCTTTGCTGCTGCTGTAATAGATTATTTTTATCATCATCATCAACCACAACAATTACAACAAAGGCAAAGGAAAAGGTATTTGTCTGCATTACCTTTCAAATTTATGAACAAACAATTTCTCAGCAAACCATTTCAGATATCCTCCAAACACTACAACCTTTTACAAGTTCAGACTTCCAATTAAGATCATGCTAGGAATGCAATCAAGGATCTCAGCACTCAGAAGTTAATTATCTCCTCAGGCTAAGTCATAACCATACTTGTTTTGTTTTTGTCCACTTCATCTAATGATATAATGTATTTGGAAGATACAGATTTTGTCAGTTGTTATCAAGAGGGCCTATGGTGAGGCTGTGGGAGCTTTTGTCACTGCTGAAATACAGCAAAAGCTAAACTGTTTCTGTAAATTAACAAGACTGGGTACTCTCTGTCCAAAATTACCCACAGTCTGCCACACCACATAAAGCTCCAAGATTGTTACAGATCTTCTCTGCATGCTCAGCCAACTTATTCTTCCCCAAAATTGGCTGGATTTGAGCCATGCATATACACTTGCTCAATATATGTGCTCTAAGAGAGATGATTCAGACTGACCTCATGGAAAGCTGAACAAGGCTGAAGATAAATAACTGAATAACTCTTTCTATCCCCAATCAAATGGCTGTCTGATTCACAAGGGCCAAAAACCTCTCTGACTATCAAAAAGCAATGGCAGCATCTGACACTTCCAAGTTAATCCAGCTCAAAGTTGGATTGACTGCCCTGGAGACTTCTAATTGCCAGATGGTTCTGCTAATGCCCACCTGGGAAAGTGTGTGATTTGGGTGGCTTACATATATAATGTGATCTGCTGCCAAAAGGCAGTGGTTGAAAGCAATGTACCCACTGTCAACATTTCTAGGTTTTAGATGTGTTTGTGGACTGAAAACAACCATCTCTTTCCAACTCCACTGTAATTTTTGAAAATTCATCACAGGTATACTATTACAAATGAGGTACATTTTCAGGGGGGATATTTAACCTTATTCAGCTTCCACTTTCCAAAAAGTGCACATAAGCTCTAGTTGGTCTTTTGGTGTATCTACATTTTTAGCTCAGTGCTGTTAAGAGCCTCATAACAAGATCAGACCCACCCACCATAGGTGTCACAAAATTTCACAAAAACCTTAAGCAGCATAAAGTGTGGAGCCTTCCAGTGGGGGAGAGATATATTTGAGGTATACTATCCAACCCACAGACACAGGAGCAAATCCAGTCCCTACAGACCAGGCCAAAACTGCACATGTTCTACACTAGCAATAGGGGTGGGATAAGTGCATCCTGGTAAGACCACATCCAACCAGCAGAAACTGAGCTCCATTCTTCCAGAACACAGTATGAATTATTTGAACTTTAGCTACAGCCAATTTTGCAGACAGGCTATAAGCAGCAATATGAAACAATCATAGGAGATAACACACTCATGAGTCCTCTCTTAACTTTGTCTTGCAGACATATCAAAGAATCATAGGATCACAGAACAGTTTGGGTTGGAAAGGACCTTTTAAATATAATCTAGTCCACTCTCCCTGCCATTGGCAAGGACATTTTTCACTAGATCAGGTTATTCAAAGACCCATCCAACCTGACCTTGAACACTTCCAGTGATGGGGCATCCATAACCAGTATCCTATTGGTCTTGAGTAGTAATGCCACAGCAGGTAACTCATTTCAACAGTGGGACAAATAATATGATAAAAACTCTTCTCGGGAGGAATATTAGCAGCCAACACAACACAGACTGTAATGGTATCTGAAAAAGCTTCAGGTGAAACATAGCAGGCTCATGACAGCCAGCTAGTGGATATTCTCCCAGTGACCAGCATCCATAAAGGAGAGAACCAATGACAAATAAATAATCATCATTATTTCTTGTTTTCTGCTAACAACTCTGAAAGCATTGCCCTGCCGCACTGCTTGCTCACCATTGTAGCCTGCCAGTGCCACAGGTGATGAGTGCTTTATTATGCACACTGTAATGTTTTCATTGTTATTCACTGTTTTGCATGGCAAGCTTTCTATGGGGAGAAAAACATTCCTTATAAAGAAATAGTGAGAATTCACATTTCACATTCACCATTTCATGTGCTCTTTGTGGTTTAGCACTTTACATCCATCAGAAACTGTATCCTGAAAATCTGCCAGAAAAGATCCCACTTGATTTTGTAACTTGAGCTGACATAGACAACCATTGAGTACCAGTAAATAAAATACAGTACCTAGGAACGTGACATAGCAATAGACTTTACAGCAGCTTCAAAATCAAGTAACTCATCAGGGGAGAGCTGAAAAGGTCTTCATTCTATTCTAAATGCTTATCCATGTGGTCCCATTCAATGCACAGAGCAGGATGAATATATAATATATATAATATACATTATATAATATATAATATATATAAATATATATATAATATATCATAATATTTGTTCCATTGCTGGTATAAACAGGCATGACCATATTGAGAAGCTGTACTCACAAATGCCAGCAGTGAGTCTGGGCCAACTTGCCTATATGCCTCGCGTTCCTGCTTTCAGACTTACTTTTTGCAACAGTCAGTGATGTCCAGAGATTCATCCTATTTCACCACTGTTTGTTTTCTGGACATTTAAGAGGCATGGTCCAGATCCAGCAAATGGACATATTTGCTGTCCTAGGCCTAGAAGTTAAACTTTCATGTCTTGCAGTGGAGCTGACTGTGCTGAGGCAAGTCTGTTTTCTATGCATGATGGAGGGTTGAGCTCCTAGACTGAGAGTCACAACAAACAGCAGCTCAGAGCTGGCAACACTAGGAAGTGTCAAGCAAAAGGACGTCTGAAATTCTTTCTCTGCCTTGAACATAAGTGTGGAGGCTGCCACAAAGCACCTCTGTGAAATATAGCTTGAGCCTACTGCTCTCTCAAAGGGACCTGGGGACAAAATTCACAAGGAAACCCCTTTTGCTTGGTCGTTCGGGCTTATTGGTAAGAAACACCTGCACAGGAAGGGGGAGGCCTGGATGTTGGAGATGTTCTGAACCTTCCATTTCCAAAGTCCAGGACAGTGGTGCCGTGGCAAATACTGAGGGAAAACCACTCTGCCTGTCTAGTAGGAGAAGGGACATTTTGCAGGCAAGAAACCAAAATCAGAGGATTATAAGGGAAGGCTGACAAAAAGGCAGCTTTTATAGTCTCAAGGGTATTTAAACATTTCCTCAGTAAACATTAGAAACAATCTAGAACCAAATATTTGAATCTCGAGATTCCCACTTCCCTGAAGACTGCATGAACAATGAGTCTACTATAACAAGGTACATTGTAACACCACCTCCACAATCTCAGCTGAATTCAAGGTAGTCCAATGAGCATAATAAAAGTTAGCATAAGGATGCCTTTTTTCTGAACCCCAGAAATATGAGGAAGAAACTCCCAGAGGGATCACCCCAAGAGCTGCAGTGAGGGATCGCATGACTCACTTTCCTAAATGTAGATGCCTATATTTTATTCAAAGGGCACTTTAGGCTCTTATCTTTTTGGCTTGATTGTTCTGATCCCCTATCAAGTGTGCTTAAATGAGTGCAGCCTTCTGTGTATTTGTATTGGGTTTGCGTGGCAAGATTTTGGTAGCAGGGGGGCTACAGGGGTCAATTCTATGAGAAGCTGCTGGAAGCTTCCCCCATGTCAGATAGAGCCAATGCCAGCCGGCTCCGAGAGAGCCCTCCCGCTGGCCAAGGCCAAGCCAGTCAGTGACAGTGGTAGCACCTCTGGGATAACATATTTAAGAAGGGGGAAAAAAAACTGGGCAACTGCAGCCGAAGAGAGGAGTGAGAATATGTGAGAGAAAGAGAAACTCTGCAGACACCAAGGTTGGCGAAGAACGAGGGGAAGGAGGTGCTCCAGGCACCAGAGCAGAGATTCCCCTGCAGCCCGTGGTGAAGACCATGGTGAGGCAGGCTGTCCCCCTGCAGCCCATGGAGGTTAATGGTGGAGCACCAATGGAGGGACCCCATGCTGGAGCAGGTGGATGCCTGAAGGAGGCTGTGACCCCGTGGGGAGCCCACGCTGGAGCAGGCTCCTGGCAGGACCTGTGGACCCGTGGAGAGAGGAGCCCATGCTGGAGCAGGTTTGC
>NW_008794723.1:2144924-2150796 GCF_000699145.1 Aptenodytes forsteri | reverse complement strand
CGTAATCGGTGAGTGATCTCTCCCTGTCCTTACCTTGACCCACGAGCCTTTCATTATAGTTTCTCTCCCCTGTCCAGCTGAGGAGGGGAGTGATAGAGCGGCTTTGGTGGGCACCTGGCGTCCAGCCAGGGTCAACCCACTACATTATTAATAAACATTTTTCTAGCCTAACATGGAAATATTTTATCCTTTTTTTTTCTATGCTTACTGCCAGAAAATTCGCATTCAGATTACAATCCCATAGGCAAAGTTGCCAAACTCTTCCACAATAAACTGTAGTCCAAATCTCTCATGCTTCCTTTTTCTTTTTTTTTTTTCCTGAGGGAATAAATTTCTCATCCATACCTGTTGTTGTGCCCCACAGCATGTCTAAGGCAAGAGCGAAGAAGCTCTGGATCTTAAAATGTAAGTCACAACTCTCTCCATTCAAAGGTCCAAACTCTTTCTGTCAGTTAGAGTCGTCTATGAAGCCTCAATGAGAAGAAACAACTCCAATGTGTAAGTGTGGGTAGTATTTTGGGCTAGAATATATTTATGTATTTACTTTGGCTGTCTCAGGGAAGAATTTCTGAAGCACACTGGAACTCTGTAAAGATGCAAGAGTGGCTTTCATGTTTGCAGTGTTAAGCTGCCAGTAAGCAGAAGCAATGTAAGCAATTGCACTGGTCTCTGAAATCTTTTATTCCTTTCCTGTACTCTCAAGGATGTCCCAAGGATGCTCCAAAAGCCTTTCACTTGCAGCATTGGAAAATTTACCACCATTCAACCATTTGAATTAAAGAAGAGTATCTCTTAACTTGTAGCAAACCTAACTTTGCCGTTGTCTTTTTTCCACAAGACAAGAAGTCCATTACACACTGCACAGTACTTTAACAAAACACTTGATTCTGCATATCTAAACTCAAACAGCAACAGCAAAATAATGTATATTTAGAAAGTACTCACAGATACAGAAACACACACGTATATGCCTGGCACACTAAAATTATTTACAGTGCTTTTAACACATTGTTCACAGATAGTTTTTGTCAATGAACTGGAAGAAAATATCATTGCAAAAAGCTTTGTTGATAATATAAAGAGCTGAGGATTGACTAATAATAATATTCAGCCATCAGTACCGAGTCAACAATGTTATAGGTCTGCTGTGGTCAAACAACCTGTACTGTATTACAGCAAAGCATAATCCATCTGGGACTGAAAAGTGAGGACTGCACATGTGAACTGTGGGACCCCACCTTGAAAGAATAGTGATTTCCGAAAAGGTTATGACTAGTATATGGAGATAACAAACTGGACACAATATTGATCCAAAGAAGTACCTGCCAACTGCTCTCTTCTGTCCAAAATTCTCCCCCAGGACCTGAAAAAATACTCTTCTAATGAGAACCTGAAAAAATCCAGTCTACATTTACTTAGTAAAAGAGAACGCAGAGAAGCAATTGGATCTTGACGTAAGAATGTGCATGTCCTTTTAATGTTGTATTATTAAAGACAGAAGAAAATCCTAAGTCTGGAGGCTGAAGTAAGCAACAATCAATGAAAAGTAAGTTGCTCATTTTTAATAATAATAGAATTAAAAACTGGGGCAATTTACCAATAAACTTTCCATATTTAGGAGTCCTTTGAAGAAGAATATATCTTTTTAGAAGTTATGAATTGGGTATTGTTATTTGTTCTAATAAAAAGTAAAGTGTGTATTTCTGCCACCTGTGTAATGCAGGTGATCAGAAAGGTCTCTTTTCCCCTAAAATTGATTAATGTATTACTCGGAGGCTAGATCTTAACTAGCTTGGGTCTTTTAATGAAACTCCTCTGATCTCAGAACAGCATTAACACAAAGAAAAACACACAAAGAGATTTGGATTTCCTTACATTAACCTTAAATGGTCACTGTTATCTGTGTCTATTTTTCCAGTCATTCAATGATTACCATTGGATTTTTCAAAGCCATGTCAGTTTTAGGCACCCAGATCCCACTGACTTTCGACTTACACTATCTGCATTGACTACAGACCTCATCAACACAAAATGAACCTCTGACTGGACCATGGCTGTTCTTTTCAAGAGTTAACTGCAGCAAATTGGTTACATAATTAGAGCTACAACTTGCCTCATTACAAACAAGCAATGAAAACTTTAATCCTCGTTCATCCAAAGAATCAAAGTGTGGAAGCTCTAAATCTTGGCTGAAATGGCAGATTAGAACAAACCTTGACAGTGCTAAATGGAGACAGGGAACTATTTTGGAAGACTTGTAAGACAAATTGATCATGCATGACTCCGTTTCTGCCTTAGGGGTAATGTTGATGAACACTGAAAATGCTGCTGTACGGAAAAGAGAAATAGATATTTCTCTGCTTTAATTTATTATAGACTTCCTATAATTAGAAGAAATTATTGTTGTGTGATATTCGTTCATCTCATTAGGCAGTTTAAGAAGAAACAAATTCATCCTTTCTGAAGAGAATGATGCTTTTCTGAAGGTGGCAAAAAATTCTCAGCCTCCATTACAGGAATTAAACCAAGTGTTTATAATCTTTTTTTCTCAAAGCTGTTAGTAGTCTGTTATAAAACCATACCTGAATCATATATAAGATGCAACTGTGGGGCTTTTGGCTCTTTCAGTCCCTTGTCTTTACACAAAAGCTCATGTCTTTCCGAAGTAATGATTGCTTAGCAAAATACATGCTTTTTGCCCCTATACGGCCTATCTAGTAACTAGGACGGAGAAAAATGAACCTTACTCCCTACCCAAATCTGTTACTGAGGATGCCACCACCACTGCATGTTGTACATACTGCTGAAAAAAACAGTAGGAATGGTTGATTCAAGAGTCTCAGTCTGCAGAGAAAATAATTCTGTCTGAGGGAGAAGCTGACCCTCAGAATTCAGTTCCTATGGTCTTAGATGTTCATCTGTTGTAAAACAGCTATGATGATAGTCCATAAACAAAGTCAAGCTAAGCTAGAATTGCAGTCCACCATACACAGTAGACTGTTGGGTTTTGAATTTATTGATCTGGGGGAAGTGTAGGTGTCCTCCAGAGATGCGGTGTCCAAGACAATAAATAACCAATCATTCAAGCGAAGCCTCTGGACTTCTTGAGGGGTGGGACAGCTCCAGGCAGGTAAGAAACAGAAGACCTTCTTCAGGTTAGATGTCTGTATCCTTCAGTCATTCCAGGGGAGGGACCTCTATTTGGATAGCTCACCTCCTCTTCACCCTTCTGGAGGAGGTGGATAGAGCGGTAGGATCCTTTCCGTCCATCGCCCAAGAGAAAAGCCTGTAAAATTCTCTGCCTGTTCAGAGTGGGCTCTGTTTTGTTTTGCAGTGCTTTGCTATAAGGCGGGATCAGACACTTTTCCAAGTCTCTAAATGTCTCATACAATCAGTGAAAGCAGGGTGTTGTGTTTTGTTATGATTTGGTTTGAGGCTTTTTACTCTGAATAAACAGGAAAGCAAGGATTATGTTTCGGATGAGTTGTAAAGAACATTTTCATAATCCAGAGGCGGGGTGGGGGGGGAGAGGGTGGAGAAAAAACTGAAGTACAGGCAGCATTTGATGGCTGTGTGGTACCCAAGCCATCAGAAACTCTTTGCGTGTGTGTCTTGCAATTGTAGATGAAGCAGGCTGTTCTCCTGAGTGTGAATCCCTTATATGCTACTGTCCCCTGTTTGGCTGACTTCTCATCTCAAGCCAGAACTGAACCACATGGCTTGGGATAAAGAGTGCTTAGACAGATAGAAAAAACGTGCCTCTCAGGTGTTATGAAACGGTCCCTTTTTGGCAGAGAAAGAGCCAGAATAAGATCAGACTAGTGCACTGTTATGATCCCCCTATCTTTTTTTCTCTTGCTCTGATGTAAACGTAAAGCCAGGCTGATGATTGTATCAAAAGTATAGGCCCTCTGCCTTATAACAATTCTCTCTTTGTTTTTCTGTGTATGTGTGGCTGTGTGTGTGTATGCTCAAGAAGCTATTTTTAATTTGTTGGCTGTTCCAAAGCAAACTGTATGTGGTGTACAAAATATATTTTGAACTAGTTCTAAACATTGATTATATGCTGTCCTGGTTTTGGCTGGGATAGAGTTAATTTTCATCCTAGTAGCTGGTACAGTGCTGTGTTTCGGATTTAGCATGAGAATAATGTGATAACACACTGATGTTTTAGTTGTTGCTAAGCAGTGTTTATACTAAGTCAAGGACTTTTCAGCTTCCCATGCTCTGCCAGCGAGGAGGTGCACAAGAAGCTGGGAGGGGGCACAGCCAGGACAACTGACCCAACCTGGCCAAAGGGACATTCCATACCATGGGACGTCATGCTCAGTACATAAGCTGGGGGGAGTTGGCCAGGGGGCAGCAATCACTGCTCGGGGACTGGCTGGGCGTCAGTCGGCGGGTGGTGAGCAGTTGCATCACTTGTTTTTCTTTCCCTGTTTTTTTTTTGTTTTTTTCCTCTCTCTTGTTGTTTTACATTCCATTGCATCATCATCATCATCTTTTTTTTTTTCTCTTCAAGTATTAAACTGTTCTTATCTCAGCCCATGAGTTTTCTTACTTTTGCTCTTCCAAGTGCCCCCCCCACCCCGCCGGGGAAGGGGGGCAGGGTGAGCAAGCAGTTGTGTGGTGCTTAGTTGCCAACTGGGGTTAAACCACAACATACGCAAAATACCTGATGGAAAGCAATGTGGATGCTTAGGTATTACATACACTTAAAGAGTCACCTTTTCATTAGAGATTGGAAAATTTCCTTGAAAAAAGAGCAAAAGTCGGCATACCCTGCAAATCTATAACTGGTAATGGGGAAGCACTGTGACCCCTACTCCTAGTTCTGACCTATGGTGAAGCTCACATCTGAGACAGTCCCTGCTATTCCCAGCAAAAACTTGGCTCCCTTTTTCAGTTCAACAACCCTAGGATTAATACTTACCTACTATGTTGCATCTTTCCTTTTTCCCTTGATAAATTTTCTCTCCAAGAACATTTCTACCTCATGATCAAACCTACTAATCTTTCTCATTTGCCTGTTTTTGAGTGTATTTCTTTCAAAAGATCTAGAAAACATGAGAATTCCTAAAAAAGGCATGCTGACAAAATAGGTGATGAAAAAAGAGTGAAACAGGAGACAGTTCTAAATACCTTTGCTCACAAGCTTGTAGTACCCTTCTGTAATTGAGACATTGAACAGTTTTTGGTCAAAATTAAAGCAAGTCATTATAGGTTTCTTTCAGAGTCAACAGAAAGAACTATTTCCCATCCTAAAATGGTTCTCTAAAATAACTGAGATGAATGAGCTTCCAGTAACGCTGATTCCTCTCCATTAACTATAAAATGTGTCTTGCCTAGACGCAAATAACTAACTTTTTAGCATCTGATATTGGGGAAGCCAAATCTTGTCCTAACTGTACTCTACTAAAACCCTTTGACTACATATCAGTATTCTCTATACAGACAGTCTCATGTCTACTGTAACTATATTTTAACATGGCTAAAGGCCCATAGACCACCCGTGCTTAGCCAGGCTGCAGATGACACTTGGCCGCATGCAGGTGCCTGCTCACCCCCCTGCAACCAAACATCCTTGGTAAATGGCCTGAACAACAACCCCTGTTAAGATGAAAATGTGAAAGCACACAGTGTGTGCAGATAAAACACACAACAGTCTCTGGAGGGTGTGTCCTGGTTTCGGCAGGGATAAAGTTAATTTCTTTTCTAGTAGCTGGTACAGTGTTTTGGATTTAGGATGAGAACAAAGTTGATAACGCACCGATGTTTTAGTTGTTGCTAGGTAATGCTTACACTAGCCAAGGACTTTTCAGCTTCCCATGTTCTACCGACTGAGAAGGCTGAAGGTGCACAAGAAGCTGGG
>NW_008794723.1:2129612-2137924 GCF_000699145.1 Aptenodytes forsteri | reverse complement strand
GCTTTGTGTATTATTATTATTATTATCATATTATTATTATTATCATTTTATTTCAATTATTAAACTGTTTTTATCTCAACCCACGAGTTTTTCTCACTTCTCCTCTTCCAATTCTCTCCCCCATCCCACCGGGGGGGAGTGGGGAGTGAGCGAGCGGCTGCGTGGTGCTTAGTTGCCGACTGAAATTAAAAGGGGGTTTGTTGCCGACTGAAATTAAACCACGACAGGGTGTTTGCCGAAACCCATCATAGTAAATAAATGAGTATCAGCTGGACTAAACAGTCAGTGGGTAATTTCAAAGTTACTTCTGAAACAGAGGAGTCAAACTGAAAAGGCACATTAACATAGCTTTTTTTTTTTTTTTTTTTTTAACAGTAGGGAGCGATCTTGGAGCAAGAGAGGCAGCAGTTTGAATCTGGTTTGGTGCTGCCAGAAGTTGCCCCATGGCATCACTACCCTGCCCAGTCTGGGCTGAACATCCCCTGGGATGCCACAGGGAGACAGCACCCAGCCAGCAAGGGACAGCCAGGACGGCGAGCAGGGACCCTGGAGTGACTGTGTGTGCATGTGTTTGAGGGGGGTTTTCTTCTTTTGGAAATGCTTAGAAGTTTCTTTCCAATTTCTTTTACTCTTAGCTAACTTTTAACCTTTATTTTCTCTTTTTCTTTTTTTTATTTTAATTGTATTATTGTCTTCAGCTGCAGACACTATGAAAATTTCTCACCAAGACATCTGGTTTTCCCTTCAAGCTATATCATATTTCATCAGTTTTTGGTGATAGAGAGGATATTTTCAGACATAGTCATGTATATCAAAACAGGGAGAAGGTTTACAAAAGAAAACAACTTCCAAATCTAGCTGAGAGGTTTAATCTCACAGAGAGGTATAACGAGAACCCGGGACTGGAAGATGGCGAACAGGAAATTCAAAGTGGAAATAAAGGTGCTCATTTTTAATGATTCAGGTGAATAACTGTCAAATCATACTCTGTTGTAGACTGCCTGTCCCTGGAAACCTTAAAAAAAAATCAATATTTCTCTATGAGACATAGTTTAGTTCATCTTCACGTTATTGGTCTTGATGCAGGAATTATGAAGCTAAATTAATGGTTCAGTGTTTTGAAGGTTGTTGGACTAAATGGTCACAGTTGTCTTTTTAAGACCTATGAAACTTCAGAGCTGGTTTAAAAATAGAAAGTGGGGTTTGGGCTCAGGTTTGGGGGGATTTTTTGGTTAATGTGAACATATTTTGCTTTTCTTTCTTTTTTTTTAACATTGCCATATCACAGTCTTCCATGGAGTTCTTTTTTCTTTAAAAAAGGAGATGGTTTATTCTAAAATCAGGGGGAATGTTTATTTATATTTTTAATTGCAGTTTGAAAATTTCAGTTGGATCTCCTGGGATTCTGCACTGCAATTTCTGTTTCTCCATTTAAAAGCTCTACAAAAAGTATTATTTTTAGTATGTATATTATCAAAATGTTTTTTTTCCTGTGACAGAAACAGAAATACTCTTTGTCCCAAAGTGAGTGCAAACTAAAGGCGGAAGAAGTAAGTTTGGGATTTTGCAAAGCAATCCTCGGTTGGTTTCTATCTTTGTTTCATTTGATCTTAAAGTAGTAAATCCTTGCACATTAGTCAGTGGGAAATATAAGCTGTTGGACTCTACTGTATGTTAGTGCTGATGCTGTTCATGAGTTCAATAAAGTATAGCAAAGAGTGAGCAAGAGAGCAATGTGAAATAAGGACAGGCTAAGGACATAAATGCAGAAGCCTGATGAGATGAGGAAAACACAGCTAAATCAGAATAAAATTCCAGAGCTAAAATAAATGGAAAAGGTTGTTTGTTTTTTTTTTTTAAGAAGTGGCTGATTTTCAGCCTGTGGTTAAACATGAATAACCAGACAGGACAGCTGCCTGATTCCCTGTTTATTTTGGAAACAAGAGGTTAGAAGTTTAGAGAAAGAGAGTTGGTAGTGAGTAACTGCTTACCAGAAATATTGGATGCAACTGTAAACCACTATTAACCCAAGAAGAGATTTGTGAGTGTGAGAGTGTGTGTGCACACGTTTGTCGCCTATTTATTTCCCCTGTTACTGTGTGGTTTTGTAAGATTTTATGCATCTCCCTGACCTTTCCTTTTATATGTTTGTTATGTTGGGGTTTTTTTTCCTGAATCTATCTTTCTTTCTTCCTTTGTCTCATTGTGTTTAAAATGTTGTGATCACTAATATCAGACATAGCATTATAGGTGTTTAATTTAAATTTTGCTTTATATCCTTTAAAAAAAAAAAAGTGATAAAGTGAGAATGTGCATGCGAGACAGAATGCAGAATAGCTGGGGATGTGACAACTTAGATAATTAATTAGTCCTTTTCATGTCAACAGAGGGGTGCACGTATTTTGATTTTGTGCATATATTCTCATTCACGCGTCTTTTTTTTTTTTTTTGATGCCTAGAAAAGTGAAGCCTTTAGCTTCATCCTGGATTCAATAAAGTGTCTGGTCTGATTACATGGATCTGAATGACGCGTGTTAGCACCCTGCTTATTAACCACTCTTCATCTACAGCAGGTCTGTGTTAGACACCTGTCTCAATTTTCCCATCACATGCCTTCTGCGCAGCACTGTCATAAGAACAGCAGACAGACACCAACCCATATTTTTCAGGGGTCTTTATTATAGGAGCTAAATGTAGACAAAAGGTACTGCGTTGGCTTTTAGTCTTACGCTCTTCTTTCTTTCCCCTGTGAATAAAAGTGTCCATGAATTTTCTAAAATCCAAGTTTCACTTTCAGATCAATTCTAGCTACTCTGAGGATGCCCATAAGGCAACCAGCCACAGAAATTACTCTGGGTGCCCATTCCTGGACTCTATAAAGCCTCAGCATGCAACAGAACTGACTTGTTTGCTACATTTCCATTGTGAAAAAGCCTGTTGTGACCTCTGTTTAGAAAGCGCTTCTTTTACACCATCAGATAGTGTGTTCAGAAAAATCATTTGAGGTCATGATGGTAAAAGCAGGAGGAATTTATGAACATGTAGAAGGACAATATAGCTTAATGGCTGGATGTAGATTTGGGGCTTAGGAGATTTGAGTACAATAATAAACTCCACTGCAGGGTGGGGCACAGAAAAATTTTTACTTAGCTTCACTATTTTGTCCTGATGCTTTCCATTACATCTCATCCCTCTTCATTCTCCCCTTGGACTTCAATTATTAACCCTGCTGGGGGCATGGCTTTGTCTTTTCATGACCCTGTGTACACCGGCAGCACTGAAACCAAGCAGCAGGGTTGCTGGAGCACATCTGCACCTCACGCCACCAGAGATAGGAAAGTTTTTCCTGCCTTTGTATGGCTCTCACCCATGTCTATGTTTTCTGAGCTCTCATGAAATCTGTCTCTCTCTCCATTCCTTTTCCTAACAGACAAGTTGAGGATTTATGTATTTATTTGTATTTATTTTAACCCTTTTTCTCTCAGGATGGTTCCAAGAAAAGCTGAAGAAGAAAATACCAAAAGACTCAACGTCTCACAGGAAGTTTATTCACCTTCACATACAGGCTTTTCACAAGATTTCCAGAATTACCCTGGTTTTCCAGGCACTTTATCATGTGCTGAACACTATAGAGCATGTAAAGGATGGAGAGACCAAGTTTTGGGGTCATAACTCGTTTTCCTCCATCTGATAACTGATAGGATGCTTGAGTGGCATGGACAGTTAGATGCCCTCCTGCCTGTGCAAATCATTTTTAACAGACTTTAAAGATTTTTATTCCCACAGCTATGCTGTAAAGTAGGGAAGGAGTGTGTCCATTTCACAAAGGATATACTGAGGAACAAATCAGATTTACTGACTTGTCCAGTATTATACAGTTTGTGGGTGTGCCAGGAATTGAGTATAGCTCCTCAGCCCTACCCTAGTTCTCTAGAGTATCACCCAGATTATTGGCTCAGCTCTCTGTCAGCTGAAGCACTGAATCACTGAACAGGAGTTATTCCTTTGTTAAGCCCTCTTTTTCCAACGATTTATAATTGCAACAAGCTGAACTTGGATTTATTTTTTTTTTCAGTGTGAAAAGGAAATGCTCCGTGGTAGGTTGATTTTAAATTCCATGGAGGCCACAAAACCTTCAGGCTACCACAGTTCTGAGGTATTTATAACATGGTATTGATGTTGTGAAGTACTTCACCTCCACCCCTGTCTGCCTTGAGACATCTTGTTTTCAGAGGGAAGTGAATACAAGTTCAAGGTTACAGGAGAACGTTTCCCTGGCTTGTCAGCTCCTCCTCTTTCAGCTTGACTGGAGAGCTGCTTCATGCTCTCATAATTTATTCGTGTGATCAGACTGCAGGAGGCAAATGAAAGCCATGAGGGTTGTGGCATTTGTGGTTTATTTTAACAGTGGTTTATTCTCAGGGAAAAAAAAATCCTGAAATTTTCACATGGAAAAATGATCTGGGCTGTGTCATATTGGGTCACTTTAAAGGTGGGTGGTAGCTATTTGCCCTTTCCTCCTCTGTCAGGTTTCTGCTTAGGTTTGGCGACAAGTGACATTATTAGTGCTGATGGCCAGGCCTTGAACTCACTGTGCTGATTGCCTGAATGTTTCTGTTTCTCAGTGTAATGAAAGAACAATCAGTGCCTCTGTGATATCCTCATGCGGCACTAACTGCTATTAGAATTTATTATCATTTGTTTGTAAGTATTTATTATATGTTCTGACAAGGGGCTCTACAGGCTCCAACTGAGACTGAAGCGATGTTGTATAAGGCATTGTGTAGATTCACAGGAACATGCTAAGAACTTACAATCTATATAAATGAGTAGGAATGGATAAAAGGGACGTGAAGTAGAAAATTGCCTTCCTGCTAGTCATTTCAGCAGCTACCATGCAGCGCCTCAGTCCCTACATATTCGATCATGCTTCCTATCTCATTACAACAGTCAAAATTTACTGTCCTTCATTTCGATGCTTCAGCTAGGAGCATAATAACATGTAACTTTGGACAACAAAGGCTCTCTGAATACCGAAAATCACAAGAATGCAAAAGGAGGAGGAGGAAAGGAATGTATAACTGGTTTGCATGCTAGGTCCCTCCCCATCACCCATTTGTAAACAACACCCCTACCAAGAATAAAAACATATATTTACTTATAAGAAGAAATAGTGAGATCAGGTTGCTTTTTCTTTTATTTCCTGTAGAAAACTTTAGTCCCTGACAACTATGCCAGTGAGAGAACTAACAGGAGCTTTTTGGGAGAATAAACATATGATGCAGAATGACTCTCAGGGAAAGAAATTCAGTAGTCTAAATGGGCACCTCTGGTTCCCCCTTAGACCCCTTGGGATGGTGCTGGAGAGACCTGCACCAGGCTGGCTGATATGATGTAGAACCTAGGGGAGCTCCATGACCTCCTGGCACAATAGCCAGATGCCAGGTGGAATATACTACGGCCAAAAAAAAAAAGCACTTGAGCCCTGTATTTAAAAGTAAAAATAAAATTTTAATAAAATAAAAGAAAATAGGCAAGCAAAAAAAGACTGGATATGCATCCACAACATCGCACCTGGAGCCTCCCTGGATGGAGAACATCATCACGAGTGGCAGCAGGGACCCAGCCTCAGCATCCTAGGACGATAGCTGATCTCACACCACACATCGCCCTCCCTGGGCAGCGCAGCACTGAAAGGCTCTTGTCTGCCTGGTGCATTTCCACCACTCCGGAGAGTGGAGGGGCAGATGCAGAGACAGAGCCTGAGGCTTTTTTAAGCATTTACCCTGAAATATTTGCTCCATCTTTTACTCCTGTGTTTCAGTGGAGCGGGAGAAAGATATCCCCTCCTTAGAGGAATCTGGACATATTTTTCTAGCAGTAAAAGCCACTGCTTTTTTTAAAAAAAAGAGCACAACAGAACAAAACAAGGACATGCTAATGCAAATGGGAAAAGATGTTTCTTTGCTATTCAGCCTAACAAATAGTAGGAGACAAATTTCTGCCAGGGAATGTGGTCTATACCTCTAAGTTAATTAGCAGTAAATGCATATTTAGTTAGTGGGAGGGGTGGAAATCAAGAACCTTGTTATTTCTGTTTCTTGGTTCCTGCGCATTTAAATTCACAGTTACACTTCTAGAGGAAGCTGCCTCTCCAGCAGAGAGGTCTGTACTGATCAAGGAAGCTGTCTGTTTCAGATACACTTAAGAAGGTATCTGTTGCCAAGGGGCCTCAGAGTTGTAACCGTTCACTGTTCTCATTTTCTCTTCTGCCAATTATCCAAACACTTTTCCCATTCACTTCATAATAATGATAATAACACCTTCATTAGATAATCTCAAGGCAATTTCTACTATAAAGCAAATTGGGGTTATTTCACCCTATCGACAAGAAGCAGGAGAGGTCACTTAGCCTTTGGCTGAAGCTAAATGCCTAAGCAAAATAGCCAGATTTCACTAGTTTCTCTTCTGTGAAAAACATTGGAAAAAATCTGCTGCTACTACCACTGCAAGGAAGCCAGTTGCTTGAATATCTGTGGCCTTTTTTGTGCCTGATAAACCAAAGATTCTTCCAGACTGATGGACATCCTTGGCTAACTCTGCATTGTTTGTGTCTTTGGCTAAGCCATGAGGATGAGGAACCTTAAATAGAGCAGTGTTGCAAGGACATAACATCACAAAGAGAGCTTGACTGTTCCTTTTCATCACTTCTTAGCTGCAGAGCTACAGATCATTTTCTGAGCAATGCATCAGCCTGTCCTTAATGCATCACTGAATTCATCAAAGTCTTCTCTTGTGAGAACCCTTTAATATTCCCAAAGCCTGAAGTTGGGATGCTGTGATTGGAGGTGGCTGGAGTAACAACGAACCTTTGCTGCCAGTAGGGAAGACATCACCAGTAACTGCTGTATGAAATTCCAGGTAGATTGGTACAGTGCAGAAATAACCTACTGTAAGCTAGCAATCTTGCACAGCTTGCTGCTATTCATGACAGTGCTGTAAGATATGCAAAATAGAATTCCACCTTGTTGTGATTGTAGATGAGCTCAGGAAACAAAATTCAGTTCCAAATGCAAAGTCTTGCAAAAATGCATAGAGAAAACGGTCATTGGTCTAAACCTATCTCTAGTAATGACACCATAGGTCTA
The DNA here is from genome assembly GCF_000699145.1 of Aptenodytes forsteri. Classification (NCBI taxonomy): domain Eukaryota; kingdom Metazoa; phylum Chordata; class Aves; order Sphenisciformes; family Spheniscidae; genus Aptenodytes; species Aptenodytes forsteri. The sequence goes on along the minus strand of NW_008794723.1, from coordinate 2,130,776 downwards.
TTTTTATGCAAGACTAGATGTTTACAGCATTGTAAGAGTGACTTAATGTGACCTTCTCAGTTCTTTTTGCGGACACCCTTACTGCTGAAGCCATAATGATCTGAAGGTATAGGACTAGAAAGTTTTGCAAATAAGGGCCTTATTAAGCCAACTAACACAGGCAGGGGAAAAAATAGTCAAGTTTTTGGCAGTAGAGTTTGTGCTCCTGACACCTCCTCTACTGTCTCCAACAGTTGGTTTAATAAAAGCTGTTACCTATCCCTGCAAACCTTGGCTTGCTACAGGATTCAGATCAGGAACCAGTGACACTATCCAGAGACATCCACCTCCCAGTATCCTAACAACGTTCAGAACATGGTCCATAGTAATAAGCCAATGAGTCCTTGAGAAAAAAAGACACATTTTAATTTGTGCCTAGAATTTGTGCTGCAGATTGCTAGACATATGGAGCTCATTAAAGGCTTTCAAAGATAACAGAGCCATTGTCATTGGACTCTTGTTTCAAGTGCATATGGTTGCTTATGTACATGACAGTAGCAAAATACACAGCTTATCTCACAGTCTCTTCCAGCACCTGAACAACTAAAATTGTTATAAACGGAGGTACTGGAGCGTTCTTCTTCAGGTGTGCCCTTCCATCACTACCCTCAAGTCAGAGATCAAGAGAAGATGGTTAAATTCACAAAGAGTGGGAGACAAGATTTGGCAGAACGGCTCTGTTCCATGGGGTTTTGAAAAATATGTATGAATGCAAGGATATAATGAACTGATCTCAGAGATCTTTACAGTTATTATCAATATTTTTTTATACTTTCACCTTATGAGTGCCTAGAAGCCAACCATCCTGAGCTACCCTAAAATGGGCACTTTAAGGACAATAGCAAATGACAGATGTGACATGCTCCTATCAGGCTTTCCATGGCATTGTTAATCTTGACTTATGACTCTTTAGGTTTGACTGCCCTGAATATTGTCATGATGGCTCAGTGAATTGTACATCAGGAAAACACAGAGAGAGTGCTTACCCACTCTTCCTTTCTTCCTTTCTTCCTTTCTTCCTTCCTTTCTTTCCTTTCTTTCCTTTCCTTTCCTTCCTTCCTTCCTTTTTTTTTTTTTTTTTTTTTTTTTTTTTTTTTTTTTTTTTTTTTTTTTTTTTTTTTTTTT
>NW_008794723.1:2121124-2128682 GCF_000699145.1 Aptenodytes forsteri | reverse complement strand
TCTTTCTTTTTCTTTCTTTCTTTCTTTTTCTTTCTCTCTTTCTCCCTCCCTCCCTTCCTTCCTTCCTTCCTTCCTTTCCCTTTGAAGATTGTTGTTGCTTTTATTTTATTTTTAGAAGAACTTACTTACCCAATAAATCTGAAAGGAACAGGGCGTGGGAAGTAAAATTAAACCAATCTAGCAGAGAAAGTCATAACAGGAATCAGTGGATGAGAGTTAAAGCCAGACGAATTCAAATGAGAAATAAAGCACAGTGAGTGTGATTAACCATTGGAACAGACTATGAAGGGTACCAGATTTACATCTCCTGTTTCCTTTGTGGAAAATATGCTTTGGAAGGTGCTTTACACTGGTAGCTCCTGGATTCAATGGTGAAATACTTGGCTGAAATGTAACTGTCTGTAATACATGAGAAGTCAGACCAAGGCCATTTTCAGCCTTCAAATATGTAAAGAAATGTTAACAGCTCTTCTGTTGGTCTTCTTTTTTCTATACATTCTCTTTTCTCTGGATTGCTGAAATTTTGCTTTGATTTCACTATCCAATAGGCACCAGAAAGAATGATGCAGGCACACAAAGCCAGACAGAACGAGCTCCCAGCTCCTTGTTTATAGCCAAGACCCAAAAAATTCAAGTTTATTTCTCCACTGGGCTCTCTCTATTCTTGTGTGTCCAGAAACTCAAGCCACCAAAGAAGGCAGGCAGACACGTTTATCATCTGAGACTTTACTCTGTGCCATTCTGCAAGTCATAAAATCATTGTTAGATGAATGAAAACCCACGCTACTCCTATTCAAAAATTGGAGGAGAAACTGGCTGCATTACAGGAGTCTAATGAACAGACATAAATAAATGTGTTCTGCTCACATCATGCTTAGATAGCATTGCTTTAGATATGCTGCTTTCTTCTGTTCTATTCTACAAAGGATAGTGGCAGAAATATTAAGTCTCATTAAATCTAGTGAGTACAGACAGTTGCGGGGCGGGAGGAGAAAGGATACTTTGTTGTATTTGGGGCACTTTTTCAAGAATGGTTATGAGAATCCCAGTCTGAAGGGGAGATTGATGGTCTTCCCTTTTACAAGCAGCAGCAGCGGCCGCAGCAAGAGGAGCAACTCTGTCCAGACTGTGCAAGGAGGCCCAGCCATTTCCTAGGCTGCGTGCACAGCACTGACTCAAAAACATGTTCCCACTTGCAATAGGAGATACGGTCTCTAGAAAGTGGGGGACGGCATTTCAAGACCTCAGAAGTGAAGACAGCAATGAATTGTAATTAAGGGAGACACAACTCAGCTGAAATCCCAGACTCTGTAAAGAAGGGATCTGTGCCAGTGCTTAGTATCTGCATGGTCCAAGTACTGCCTTACCTACAGTGTGCCACTGATGAAACATTCACCCCACCTTCTTCCTTCCCACATCAACTTTCCCATACACTTCTGTGCTTCGTCACTACAACTCACTTGCCTTTTCGTCCGGGTTAAACTACCACATGGTTTGATAACCCACTAATGGTTATCAGGTGATAGCCATTAACAACCACTGAGGTACTGCTCACATTTGAAAAGCCTTGCAGAACACGGAAGGGTCTAATGAAGAGCTATAACAATAGTAAAAGCTGGTTTAGTAGTAAATGCAGATAAAGAGAGTGTAGGTTACTTTACCTGTTAATACCTGATTGGTGCTTGACCAACGCCAAGCACTGCAATATCCAATTCCTGCTCAGCCACTGAATAGTCTGATTTCTTTTTCCTGTAAATAGTTTTGTAGGCCTGACTTTTCTGCCATGCCCACTCCATTGCTGCTGCAGTGGCCCTGTTATTAACTATCTTGGACCTGACTTTTGTCTCATCAGCAGTAGCTGCTGAATTATCACTGACAGGTGCCACAAACGGTGAACATGATCCCAGCCATCACAAGGGTATTCTAGTGAAGAAATCCCTCTGGCAATGACAATACACATAGTAGGAGCCCTGATTATGTCTTGGACATACATATATCACTATGGAGCAGTTTTATTAAGACTGCAGTGCAGCAGCTGCTGTGGCAGAAAAGGAACCGATGATAAAGTCTCAGCATTATCTCAAGGGCTAGCTAAGACAAAGGGGTCACCCCCATGCTCATAGACCACAGTGGCACCAGGAGAGACAGTCAAATACAAGGAGTGTAAATCATAACATGGCAGCAATTGCTTCCATTGCTGGTTAGTGCTTTACCACCAACACTAGCAAGGAGTATCTTCCCAGACTGTAACTGCAGTTTCCACGCCACCTGCCAATAGCAACAACGAAGCAGCTAGTGGCCGCACCAGAACAGGAAAGATGTCGAGTTTCCTCTAGCTGTGGATGGAAGTTTCTTCCTACCGGTAGAAACACAAATCACTGTGAGTGCACTTGAACCTGAATCTGTGAGGAAACACTGCCGGAGGACCTGGCTGAAGAGCACCCTAATGACTGTATGAAGGAAGTTACCACCAGGAGATGCTAACCACACCTCTTGCCATATGGAGGGCAGCAACAGTGAGCAGCAGCCAGTCACTGACCTTCCACCCAAAAACGTTGTTGGATAGTTCAGGTTTTAACAGGGAAGGAATTCACACGCATACTAGAAAACAGTCTAGAAGTAATACTGATATAACAACACAGAGGTCAGAGGGGCACCTGAGATGCTGCAGAACCTCTAAGGTTTTTGGGAAACAGGTCATAATGACCTTCCATCTTCCCTTTGGGAGGATGGCATCCTCCTCAACACCACACATTTCACAGATTATACTTTACTCCCTCATGTGTTGTTCTCACTACATGGAAAAGCACAGTGAATGGAGCTGAACAACCTTCCTCTCCATTTTGTGTCTGAGGCTCTCTTGAGTAGGGACGGACCAGTTCCTGTACTATGTTGAGTTGTTCCAGACCATGACAGATAAGAGGTCTCTTTGATTTGCCCTGACCTACTGTTGCCTAGCATCCCCATCACCTCTGTGGTGGTCAGGTGAGTCCTTATAGATCAGTTTAGGATGAAGTCTTTCCCCACTCCATTTCTACCAGCAATTTCCTAATATAGCTGCTTTGCTTCCTGTTATTTAGGAAAATATTTTTTCCCCCTATACTGCAAAGAGCCACCTGAAATACATATTGGTTTTCAGCAGTGGAAAAAGTTATTTCCTCTCCCCCCTTCTGCTTTTAAACTATAGTCTGAAAAATACATTTCTTCTCTGATTTGTAGAAGTCAATTATTCCCTTTGGAATCTTAGGCCATGCACAACTGCCTATAAAATATTTTTTCCCCTTTGCTTTGCAAAATGTATTTTCCCCATTGGGGCTCTTAAATACTGGTTCTAGGAATCAGGTAGATGCTGTCATTCAAAACTCCATTGTTTCTGGCCCATAACCTCATTTTTACCTCCTCTCCCCCAGCACTGCAAGGCAGTAGGCAATTACACAAGAAAGCTGTTTCACTGCAAATCTGCCAAAAGAATTGTTTTCACAAGATTTCAGCCTATGATGGAGGAAGCATCAGCTTTTTGTGACTTGGTAATGACAGAGTCTCCAGGAATGGAGAAGCTCAGCATCAATGTGAGGAAAAGGACCCTCACTATTTCAGCAGCTGGACAGGCAGATCCTGTGGTTTTCTCCGGCTTCTGACTCCCACGCTAATTAACAGACACCGACACCCCACAGGATCTCCATAAATCCTGACCTGAATGGATAATCCACTGCAGACATTTTCAAATTAAGGCTTCAGTGTTGGAGGGAAGACAGTCACATAGTAAAGTACATAAACAGTACCTATTTCCAAAGCAATGGGTGGATCTGATATTATTAACAATGAGGCACAACTTTCTAACAATATGAATAACTTAACAAATGAAATAAACTGTCAAACAAAGCAGTGGATTCTACATCTTCTGATGTCTCTGAATAAAGACAAGATGTCTTTCTGGAACCTATACCTTAGTCCAGCACAGGTTATTGGTATCTTTACAGGGTTGACAAGGCCAAATTCCATATCCTGTACTTTGCAGAAGATCAAGCTAGATGGTCACAATGGTCTCTCATGGATTTGAAATATCTTTTTCTATGAGTCTGAGGAAAGAAGTTTCCCATTTTTTTTTAACTCTTTTCAATATTTAATTCCAGTTTGCTTCTATCAAAAGAACATAAAGGCACTCTGAGGAAAAATGAGGGGGAAGGGAAATTAAAGGTCTTTTATAAGGGCATTTTTGATTTTCTGTTGTGTGAATGTTTTTAGCAGGAATCTCAGCAGTTATTCACAGAGACTTACAGAACAGACTGTATGTCCTGGCCGGTGCCTTCTATAGGCAATGTAATTTTAACAGAATGAAAAATAAAGGAATATTTTAGAAATGTATTCTTTCCATGTCACACATTTGTGCCCAAAGCTTGTACTGACTTCCTGGGGTACCTGCTGAATGTAACAGGAGAGCTGTGTGCATCAGAGAGAGCCCTATTCACATCAGTAACAAACCTCCTGTTGAGTTCAGTAAGTTGGGAGCTTGCCTACCCTTCCCTTAGCAGAGCTGTTTTTCACCTTCTCTCCTTGCCCCTGGCCCCATGAAGAGGAGAGAGAAAAGCAAATAAGGACTCACTAAAAAAAAAAAAAAGTTCTAACTTCTAATATTTGAAAAACATCAGTAGGTAAAGTTAGGGTGTGTGCCTTGTTCAGGGCTGGAAAATTGTTGCTCCACTGATGAAAGTGAAAAGGACCCAACATCTTAAAAGGCCCATATATGAAAATCCCATCTCTCTAAATCACTATTGCGCAAATCATCAGAGCTTGGAAAACAATAGTTTTCATTATCACTAGTAATGATAAAATTTAAATTGTAGGTGATCAAAAGTCTCCACACACTTAATTTTACAGTTATGTCTATAAGGAAATGGACATGCCAAAAAAATATCTCAGAAGGGCTAAACCCTTAATGAATCAAACTGAATTACTCTAGGAATTAATTTGGCTGAGATAACATTATCCACACTGGGATTTTCAAAAAGACCTGTCAAAAATTACGATGCTGAGATCTTAATTAAGCACCCTAAGAAAAGCCTGAAAATTCAAAAATATTTGTTGATTCCCAGGCAGGATTTCAGCATTTAATTAAAAATAATAGCAATTTTAAAAGAATGCCTATTGCATGGCAGACATTTTAAGTTCTACAACTTAAACACCTAGAAGTTTAAAGGAAGAAAATGTCAACAGGAACGTTCTGCCCTGAAGACTGGCCAGGAAGCATATATCTCATGCATTTGGTAACATTTCTGTTTAGGTTTATATTCAGTTTGTTTGCAACAATTGCTTGCAATTAAGGTTTCTGGCCATTAGGGACTCTTATGATACCTCTTGAAAAAGAAACAAGGAAGTTGTCCCTTTTTAGTCCGAAGTAAGAAAGGAGGAAGAGATGGCAGTACCACCCAGCAGAAAAAGTGAAAGAGCTGAAAGGTGACAGAGCCATTTTCCAGCAGCTTCTTCAACACTTAGCAGGTTCTCCACACTTGCCTAAGACTTCTTTCACCAAGTTTTCAATCATTTCACCCAGTAATCATTTTCAATCATTTCACCCAGTAAACGTCCAGCTTGTTCTCAGGTGTTTCCCAGACACGAATATTTATCCACACCAGACATCCTCACACCCTCTGTATATCCTTCCCTCTGCTCAGAACAGTCTCCACTTTCCTCATTGACCACTTTCTGTACAGTTGCATGGTTACTCCTCACCTCCACTGGCTGCAGTAGCCAGTATTTTCAGCTTAGAGCATGCATAAGTGAGTGTGAATATGCACGTTCATTTAGTAAATAGCATACTTCATTCAAGGCAAGACAAAACTTGGCATGTCTGCTGCTAGCAGATCCAATGCTATGCTGTGTTGACTATACAGTTAGGCATATGGTTGCTTCTGAGATTAAAAGAAGCACTCCTGCTCCTTGCTGGACTTCCCTGCTGGGACTTAATTCTGGCAGCCTGCTACAGCTAATTCCTTGCTTGCTTACCTGTGTTTTTACCTTTTGTTTTTCCTTTTAGTCATTGTTTTAAAAGTAGACTACTGAACAGTTCTACGCCAAACTTTTGAAACACAAATCTTTATCTCCTTTGACTACAACAAAGCAGAAGACCCAACAGTGAGATTTGAGTGGTGTCTATCAAGAACTTCCTTTGTATCCGTCAGCTCACGAAGGGTGCCAAAATGAGTTTCTGAATTTTGTAAGGAAATGTTTACTTAGGTGTCATTGCTTTTGCCAAGGTTATTTTCCCATCAAATAGAGAACAAGCCTAAAACTTCTCAGCATCTCTGGACAGGTGCTTTCAGCATAACATGTCCAAGTCATCAGCGAAAGCCATGTGCTCTTTAATTAACTTTCCTAACTAAGTTGCTATGTCAAAAGTATTGCTCCTACAATTTTAAGACCAGAGCAGTCCAGACAGAAGTCTACAGCTGGCAATCACAGAACCATGCCACCAACAAACTTAAAATAATATACGTCTATTGATGGGCACCTGGCCAGCTTACACCAACTAAAAATACGTCCCACAGCTTTAACCCTAAACACTTGAACAATCCCTTTAAACAGCAATGTGTTATCAATAACAGCACAGCTGGAAGCAGAGATGTCAGTGGATTTTATGAGTAACTTTAGTCAGGCCTATGATGGTGACATTGTGCCTTCTGCTTCCTAACCCCGGATAGCCAAGAGAGTCATATCTATTGTGTTATGTACACACACTCACTGGAAGATCAGAAACTCTTGAGTACATCCTTAATATCAGTCTTCCTGATGCAATAGTCATAGCAGTGTTACCAAAAGGGATTATTGCTGTTCCACTCTGCTGGTGACTGTCATGCAAAAGAAACGGGGTGAGTGACTGTTCACTGCAGCTTGAGCTTCCATGCTTTGCTATTCAGCTGAGGATTTCTTAGGCAGGCAGCATTTAACTCTGTCCCTCTGGAAACCAAAAATGCTAGAGTAATTCAGTCATGGAGTACACAGGTTTGGTTTAGCAGCCAACAGTAGAGCAGAGCCAGTCAAGCATCCTTGAGTCTCCACAGCAACATGATTTATCCCAGACAAACCGTACTCAGAATAAGTGATTTTGCAAATAATTTTTTTAGAAAAATGTTATTTCTGTTAGCACAATTTAAGAGCACACATTTGCATATGCATTGTCTACTGGTCAATGAACTGATAACACAATTGTTACATGACCAAATGGCTTCAAGAGAAGGATAAAGCTTTTCTATGTGAGCATCTAAGCCTCCACTACCAATGATAGGATTTCCAAAGTACCCTTGATGAATTAGATAGATCAGGGAAACTTTCTATTTTAAACACCTGTAAAAAAAGTCATGAAAGGTTTTTGGATGTGTTCATCACCTCCTTGCTAATGCCACTAGGTACTGGGCTCACTTATACCAATCTTATAGGTTGGATAGGTGTCGTGGTTTACCTCAGTCAGCAACTGAGCACCACGCAGCCGCTCGCTCACTCCCCCAACCTGGTGAGATGGGGGAGAGAATTGGAAGAGCACAAGTGAGAAAAAGTCATGGGT
>NW_008794723.1:2074764-2120832 GCF_000699145.1 Aptenodytes forsteri | reverse complement strand
TGTAAGCATTCCCTAGCAACAACTAAAACATGGGTGCGTTATCAACTTTGTTCTCATCCTAAATCCAAAACACAGCACTGTACCAGCTACTAGGAAGGAAATTAACTCTATCCCTGCCAAAACCAGGACAATAGGTTAGAACCTATCTTATCCAAAAGAGCCCATGATCTGTAGCATACAAAAAGGAAATCAAGTTTTCTCGTATGGGATTTGCTCTGAACAACTGCTGATTTTGCTGAGAGGAATCATTTCCATCAAACGTGCTAAAAAGCAATCTGCAGATAGATGTTAAGGGGGGAATATTGAGACAATCAAACCAATGTTTTTTTTCATGGTCTTAGACCAGAAGTGAGCAACATGTGGCTCTTGAGCCATATGCACCTCTTGAGCTGTTCAAGTAAGGTTTCCATGCCAGGGCTAAATCACATCACAGGAAGAGGAGTAATGGGCCATGCTGGCACAGGGACTGTGGGTATAATCAGAGTCTCCTGCTAATAGCAAGTACCAAGCCAGAAGGGGCTAATGAAGCTGATATCACTGGGTGACCTTGAAAGACTATACGCGTAGCCCCACCAATTCACAAAATAGGATCCATGATGAGCCATTGTCATCTCCCATCTGTGAATTGCTCTTCAATCATCTCTCCCATTGATTCGCCATGTGTCCTATGGTTTACAGCCATATGAAAACACACAGGATTGGCCACCCCTGTGCTAGCCTGCAACCAGTATTTGATATTTTAAGTGGAGAAGCGGTTTTAAAAATCCATCTGTAACAAAGATAGATAATTATGTAAAATGCAAAAGCAAAAAAATATCCTTTTCTACTTCCCAGTGCTGGAGTTTTAGAGCATGATGTTTTATTATCTTATATACTTATTAACTGGAATAGAGTCATGATTGCTTGGTAAATGCTTTTAATTTTAATTTCAAAAGGAATTTAACTTTTTATGCCATCTGAAACTGTATTTTTAAATTATTGTGGATGTTCCTTAGATTAACAGATTCTTAGCACTGAGAGGGGAGGAATGGTACACAGGGACTTAGGCAAATTATGACATTTATCATTACAAGCAGTACTACTGAAGAACTGTACCCACCCATGAGTTATTATCTCTTTTCTTTCATTAAAACAAACCTCATCACAGACATAGCGCAGTGTGTATATAGACCCAACTGATGGTGAATACAGTTTCCACCTGTAAACAGGTGGAAAGGGAAGAAGGAGCGTGCAAAAGTTTTCACAACTCTCTTCATTTCAATGCAGAAGACAGTCAAACTTCAACAACTAAAACTAGATGAAAAATATCTCAATGCTACAACTCTTTTCTTAAGAAAATGTCCATTCTTTGGAATCAGGCTTTTTTTGTTTGTTTTTGAGTTCCAAAACAGTTTATTTTCCAAGAATATTTGGTGGAATACATTTCAACAGGGTTCAAATGTAACATTTTGGCTTTCAGTTTTTAAATAGAATTATGTTTCTGTTCTTAGTATGTATTTTATTGTGAAGTGATGTAGCAATTTCTGCAAAAATAAGAGCAGACCATAGTCACCTTGATGGGGAAAGAATGGCTTGACTGACCTGAAAATTATTTTTTTCCCAAGATGTCACTTTTAGAAGGACTTCATGATTGTTGGCTTCAAAGTCTTTTTTAAAAAATCAGGAATCTTCCAATAGTACAGAAATTCCACATTTCCATCATTTCTGGAGTCTGGTTAATAAGCACCATTCCCTGCTGCTACCATTAGGAACAATAGCCTTGTAACACTTGCTTTACTCCTTGGTTCTCATACAGCCTCTACCTGATTATATATGGATGGGGTTGCCCTGAAGTCTCTTCACCTTGACCCATACAGAGTCCTTTCTTAGGCATTAACTGCAATACTGATGCTGTGCAGCCTTACAGTAAAGGATAATGATTTCAGGACTTCCAAACTGATTGACATTTCAATCCATGCAGTAATTTTAAAAACCCAGTCATCACCAAGAAATTAACTGAGCAGAATTTGTCTTTAAAATTGATCTTTTAAAATCTGGGATACTTTCCCTATGATAATGAAATTTAAAAGAACAAAAATCCAAACACAAGCATCAAAAAACCTGCACAGCATCAGGGACATATTTTCTAGAAAAATGTGCTTGTAATTTGTCTTTTGTGCAGCAGGGAGTTGCCATTGCCATGCTGTGGTCTCAGGTGTTCATGTGGTTCTGTGCAGGCAGTTGCTTTTTGTGCTGTTGATTAAAATGTTTCCATCGTGATGGCCCTCATTTTATCTACTCAGAGGAATTTATCATACACAGGATTTGGTGAGGCCCTGATCCTGGAATGAAGAGTGTGCAGACAAGCTGTTGAGGCCACACAGACCTCCTACCAATTTCCTGCCCTTGCATAAAGTTGTGTTACACTTAGTGTAGCCTTTCATGAGATTATGTGCGCACATCACACCCTGTCCAGTTGCACTCAGTTACCAAATCAAAGCTCTATTATTGGTTGCTCCTTGATTTAATTGGAAGAATGACTCTGAAAATATTATCATGAAGAACACAAGGCATCAAGAATGGGGTATCAAAATGCTTTTTCTAAAGAAAACTCACATATCTAAAAAACATGGTTTGAAGTCCTGCTGGATGCAATAAAGATAACAAAAATTTGCCAGAATTTCACCCAGGGAAAGATAATATGCACTTACACTGAATGAAGTTCCAGGACTGTTGTTTTTGATGCCCATCATCCAGAACTTTAATTTGTAAGTGAATCAGCCTAAAATTTGGGAGGCCATTGGAAATTTCTAGCTATATTATTACTCTAGAAATATTATATTCTCTATGATATGTTAGTATCACTAGATAGCCTGGGCAGACCACCCTGGCCCAGGTCTCATTGATTTTAATAACACTGTGCCATTTTACATTAGCTGAGCAACTGAGCCAGAGGCTGTGATTTTTCTCACACTTTTTTCTTTCTTCTTTTTAATAAACAACAGAAAAGGATGGTATCCTAGTTCTTCGCGCAGAAGAGCAAAGCTGAGCAGAAGAGCAAAGCTGAGGGCTGTTAAGCATATTTGATACAGAACAACAACCAAAGACCATGTGAAAAAAAAATGTGGCTGTTCCTGACACATTTAGTAATGACATATTTTATCATAGCAGACATGGTATCATTTAAACATTGAAAAGCTATGATAATATTTATACTATGCTCAAGGTGCAGCAAAGGGCAATAAAACCATGATTAAAATGCAATAAAAACATAATTAAAAAACACTCTTGATAAAATTCAAACAAATAAAACTAGTCACCAAAAGGGAAGGGAGAAAAAAGGATCAGATGAGGCTGGAACAGGCGATAATTGTGAGGTGTCTCAGAGACCGGTATATTCAAGGGGAGGAAAAAACAAAGAAACACATTTTGACACTGAAAAGGAGGAAAGAAAACCTTTCCTTGAGCTCTCCTGACTAAAGTGGGTAGAGACAGAGCTTAATAGGATAATTAAAAGTAGTGCTGTGGGGGGCATAGATGTAAAGCCTTTAAAGGTGCGTGCAGCCAGCCTGCCAGTGTCCTGCAGTGAGCACCCACCATCCCCAGGGATGTCTCACCTTTCTGCGTACACGAACCCCACTGCACTGTAAGAAGGGGTCTGAGCTAGTTTTCCTCAGCAGCAATGGACATGCCCAGTGCTCATATACAACTATGTTTGCACTGCAGTGTAGCCATGAGACTAATGAGGCATCTCTCTGGGTCTTCCAGGTGCTTTCTAGGTAACACAGCCAAGTCACTAGTTTCCCCTCCAGCCACGGGGCTAAGATCCTCTCCTTCTAATATCCTCTGCAGAATTCAGCTCCTGCAATATCTTACTTTTCTCTTGCCACAAACAGCTTTATCCCACAGAAAACTGTTGTTAAGGTTGATGCAAAGATCATTTTCACAGCCCCTTGGATTTATCCATGCACCATCCACTCCCTTCTCCTGCATCCCACTGTTTTTTTCCTCCTTCACTATTGCATCCAATAACACTTAATTGTTTGCATTTTCAAAGCCCGCTTGTCTCCTGGCCATCATCTTAAAGTGACAAAATGTCTTTTTTGATCAGTTCATCAAGCCAGGCTCCATCATCTACTGGGGCTGGATTTAAAGCATGCTTGCTATTCTTTTCATGCTTAGGAGGAACTCCCTACGAACAGAGCTGTTTCATTACCTTCCTTTAAATCTGTGCTTATAACTCTCCTTTGCTCTGATCCCTATGAAAACAATTGCAATAATTAAGCTTCTGATATGCCAAAACCCTGCCTGTGATGCTACCCAGTAATTTTTATTATTTTTTTCTCCTCACTCATCCTTTACATTTCTCATCTGATATATGGCTTGTAAGCTTTGAGACAAAGACTTAATTTCGTTCTTTGTTTGTACAGCTCATAGTACAGTAACTGCTAGGTCTTTGTCTGGTCCAAGTCTAGATCTTCTAGGTATTACTGTGGCAGAAATCATAATAACAGCAGCAATACAATATAAAGAAAATCTACCTGGAGGTCAAAATTTAACCAAAATTTGTGCAACTGCATCTTCTGCCTGGTGTTCAGGGAACTGTTTGCAAAAGGCATAGTTTCTGGGAGGCAATTGCAAAACTATGCGGAAATTCACTGTCAGATAATTGTAGCCATTGGAGAAGTCTGTCCTTTAAGCCTGTGACCACAAAACACCGTCTGTGAAGTAGATAAAAACCCAAACTGACTAGTGGGATCAACTGGAGAGAGAAAGAAGCAAGACTTCTTGCATTAGTCTTATAAATAAGTCTCAAACAAGCCGCCTGTGATTTGAAGGTTGGGGATGCTTCCCATACCATCTACCCCATCAAACAGTCCATAAAATCCTGCAATATCAAACAGTACTCGATCCTGCAACATCTTAAATCTTCTAAACACAATCCAATGGGATACAAAACCATACTAAAAAGTATTCACTGACTTACTGAATTCAGTGTTACTGAAACTTCCCATTTTTCTCTCCAGAAAAAACAACCATAGTGAGTTTTGAAATTTACAGTAGGATATGTCCCAGGCAGTGAGTGAGCATAGTTTTCCTATACATTCATCCTGAAATATAGTTAGCCTTAGATTATATGTATATGTTTTGATTATGTGTATAAGTTTATACACATACTTATAACTTATATTGTGCTTATGGCAGTGGGTGCTTTACAGATGAGTGTTTCAAGGTCAGGGCATCACCACCATTTCTTATTTATTTTTATAGCCACTGTGGCATTACTGAGAAGATTAGGTGATGCTTGTGAAACAACTCCAGTAGTTCCCTTTCTGTGAAGTCAGTAAAAAGACAAACCATTCTAGCTTTGATTTGTATTTGAACTATTTCATACAACTCTCTCACTCATAACATCCCTGTTTATCCTCAGTACACACTAGAGAGCGTGAAGCTAGATCCATAGATTAAACATGCTATCCATCAGCTGCCTGTAGTTGCAGATAATTATTTCAACTGCACCCCCCCTGCCATTAAAAAAAAAAAAAAAATTAGAATGGTGCCAAATTGAAAAATCTGTTCCTCACTTCTCCCGGTGCATGAGGTCCCTTGTTGGGTTATTGAAATTGCTAGGCTGTTCTCGTAGCCAAGGAAAAGAGAGAAGACAGATGGAGCCATGCATTTTTGTAAAAACTCTTAAGAACTGTCCTCGTGACAACCCCTTCTCTGTCTCCAAGGCAGTGGGTAAATCTTGTTATGTGTCCTGCTCTATACTAAAGATATTCCAAGCAATGCCTGACAATTCTGGCATGTTTTCTGTGGGGATTTACTTGTACTGCATCATTAAGGAAAGATATTTTTCATATGATCAGCTCAATGCTCCCCCTGAAACAAAATAAAAACAAAAATCCAAATATTTATATACATACATACATACATGCATATATGTGTTATATATATTAATGCTAATGTCCTGATGGAAGATTAAACTATGTATTTATTTGAGAAAGGATGCCTGCATTTTAATTGTTGTGGTAAAATATTTAAATTGTGCATGGGCTAAAAACCCTGAGTCAATGCAGATCACTTTCTACTATGTCCCAGGTGTTAGAAATGCAAAGCACTTAATTTCACACAGAAGCAAATCCCATTCAGAAGACCTATACAAGAAACAAGGCTGCTTTGACTCTGCATTTTAAATCACCTAAATATTTTCTTTTGCTTTGCCTCTGCTCAAAAGAAAAAAGGTGCCTAGTGTAAAGCCATTTTAGCGCTGCCCTTCCTATTTTCAAGTTCATTTATTTTACTCTATCTTTCTGACTTCTTATTAACTTATTGTTCTGTGTGCTCCTCAGTGTCCCAAAATCTTAGTTTCCTCTGTATATGACATTGACAACTCTCTAAATACTTTGTGCATACAGGTATGAGTGCATGGGGAGGAGGCAGGAAAAACAGCCTTTCACATACCCTATCTCCATATCTAGAAAGATCACACACACACACACACACACGGAGCTTTCAAATCAATGCAAATGATGTATTATCATATTTAAAATTTCTATAATACCTCCCATCAAGTGCTTTACAAATATCAGTGAATTCATAACACTGCTGAGAGGTAGAGAAATGTAAATAACCTCACTGAAAGATGGGAGAGGTCGTTCAAGATGGCCTTGTTTTTAGAGGTATTGAACATGCACAGCTGTCTTTAACTTCAGGAAGAAAATGGAAGATGTTCATCACCTTGGAAAAGAGGATTCAAAACCTTGGCCCCTTCTGCCTGAGATTTAAGTGTCTAATTTTCTCTAGCTCAAGTGCAATATAGGCTTGAAGTAGAAACTGCTGAAAAAGTTATTTGCCTATTTTATATAAAAGATTGGATGAGATAATCATAAAAGTGATCCAAACTTAATGTCTATGAACTTTGAAGATAGTGGCTTAGGTAATATTTCTGCAGTAAATCTTCAGTAGGGTCAGGAATAGAGCCCAGGTCCTCTTACTGCCATTATTTTTGATGCTTTTATCACAAATCTGTGCTTTTTCTTTTCAAGTATGTCAAAAAGTCTTGAATTAATAAAACAAGGAATTGATAAAACAAGCAGATGCATTATGTTGTCAACATAATCCACATTAAGGTTTACAAAGTCTATAGAGTAACATATGACACAATTCAATAAAAAGGTCATTTACTGCATCCTGTCTTTAAAATAGACTATTTTTAGCAAAAAGTCCTTTATTTTTTACCAGTTTATTGTGCTATACCACAGCACAATGCCCTGCTTTCAAGAGAGGGAGGACAGAACTGATTATACAACTGCATTAGAACACATTGTCCTGGGAATCAAATTTGCTGAGTAAGATATAAATGTGAATTTCTCTTCTTTTGTCTGTTATTTGACAGAGAACCCAAAGAAAAGAAAAAAAACCTTACTTCTTATGTTTTTGTCTCGATGGTATTTCAGAAAAAAACTTTATTGTTCAGGCTTCTATTGTTTTTTTCATGTATTATTTAGGTTCTAAATATACACCAGTACTTAATGAAACGATAATAAATCAATGCTAAATCTGTTAAAGGAAGAGCACATTAAGGTGAAATAATTTAGAGATACGTTAGTTATCCATGCATAACAAAGACACAAAAAACTGAGTATCAATCATGGGAAAAACAACCATGCTCCTCCTTTTGTCTCAAAAGCTCTATGGTCACTTGGTTAGGAATGGTTTATGCTTTCTCCTTTGCTTTGATTTATAAGCAAGTCATTGCTCAATCTAATTGCATCCAATATATCACCAGAACACATTGCATCTTGGCATTTCACCATTTATAGCTTCATAGAAAAATTGATACTAATAAAAGGCCTTTGTTTCCCCCGTCTCTCCCTCCCCACAAAGAAGTCTATGAAATCAGATCATACCATGTACATCAGTGAATCAGTAATGGCAATAAATTAATGTAATTTATTATAAGTTACAATATGCTGGACTACTACATAGATTTATCCAAGTGAGCTCTTATCACCTTAGGTCTGCATGTGAAAAGACACTTGTGGAATCCCTGCAAAAGCAGAAGTCCAATAACTAGTTTTAAAGGTCATTAAAAATCAAAAGTTAGAAAGTTTCAGTGCAATTTATGACCCAGCTGGTACAAAATGTAACACACTGGCATAGCGCAGTCTAGACAACCCCCTAAGGACTACATTATGGCAAGAAACATCCTGTAACACCATGGGAAGAAATGGAGAACAAAGGAAAATGGACTTTCTTGCGCCAGTGAGACATCACTAGGTTTATGCCTTCATCTACATAAATGTAAATTATTCTGTTGATGGTGCTTTTGCTCAGTTGTGGACTGTCACCTTCTCTGAGAAAGAGGGGGTATTGGCACCATGCCACCATGGACCCGTGCATCATCTTTCATTTGTTGATGTAAGAGAGGCTCCCAGAGGAATATTATTCAAAAAAATGAGATAGCAGAGAGGAGCAGGATGTGAGGTTGGCACTACACCAAGGCTGTGGCAGTCCTCCTGCTCCCTCTCTTCCAGTCCATCAGGACACTGGACCACACTGTGAGAAGCACCACCCCTCCCTCAGCTCACGTGCTCAAGGCAGAAGCCCATTTCAGGATATGCGCTGAAGAGGTGTTTAGCTTCCACTGTGTTTGCAGAATAGTCCCAGAAAGTGTTGGCTCAACTTCAGACCACGTCTGGGGAAAGTGAGCATCTTCATGCTTTGCGTTTCAGGGATTGTGGGTAGTCACCTCCATCCAGTTGCAGAGTCTGAGTTCAAATAGGGAGAACATCCAGCTGTGCCTCTTTCCCCTATTCACGGGAAATTTGATCTACTTCTGTGAATTCCTTAATATTTATAATCCATTCATTGAAGATTTACTGGGTGGGATTTGCCTGCTGTGGGAGGTGAAAGAAAGACGAAGGAAATGATTCAGTATCCTTTCAGCATCATAACCCTTCAGACTAGGATGCAGTTGAATTTCTGAATGACCTATTTATCAGTGAAGTGTCAGTAGGAATTGATGAAACCTTAAAAACCACAGTTAAGCAGCATGCAGCATAAGGATGGAGAGCAGAAGAAGCTGTGTGGATTGTGCTATTAAGAAGAAAGCATGCTACTAGCAGTAGTCATCCTTTTTAATTCAGATAACACCTGTGAGGAATATTTAAATCACATTTAGTCTGAGATTAAAAAAAAAATAAAATCTGACTTAATAAGAAGGCACCATGAGACAGCATGGTGAGAACAGACCAAAATAGACTTGTGACACAAAACCCTTTTTGAAGCATCACTCTATGCAGTGGTGTATTATCAACAGAGCAGATGAATAACTAAAATCCAATCTTGCTGGTTCCATTGAAAATCTGGGTTGATTCTGTTACATTAAAGACTATTATTATGGCAGCTAAGGTCTCATTTTTACATCACTATTAAAATTCATTGTAATAATTACTATGGCCCCATCAATGATAATGAATGTTGTCTGCATGTGTGCACCCATGCATGCCCAAAGTGATATGCAATTTTTAACACACATTGTGGAGTCCTACCCCTTGCCCCCACCTGCACAGCCCTGTGTAACTATTAGCTTTTGCTTCCCACTCCTTCTTGCTTTTGAGATGACTTGAATTTCCTCACGGTTTATCCTGAATGCAGTAAGGGTCGTGTAACTTACACAGACCTCACAGCAACAAGCTCAGTAAATCCACATAAAAAAAGGTGGTTAAAAAAGAGGAAAACAGTGTAAATGTACAGAGAATTGAGTCTTGTTATCAGTGTCTTATTTCATGTGTCATCACGTAATGAATGTGCAATCTGCTGTACTATGTAAGCACAGGGTGTTAAAATAATTTACAGTATATGGAGTGAGGTTTAGAGTTGTTATCAATAAGTGCTCCATCTGAAACAGCACTTTGTAACAGCAGCTACAACAGTATATATATACATCAGACATACACACATAAAAATGCATACATATGTCATAAATGTACACATACACACAGAGATATATACGGAAATTCACATCAGCGACATTTAAATACCTCTCCCTTTTCCAGAGCTCCTTCTGTAACAAGAGTGATTTTCCTATGCATATTATTAATGAGCTTAATCCCGTAATTACTTCAGTTACATGCAGAGCTCTGAGAACTTGGGAAAACTTGCTTGGCAAGCAAGCTCCCAAAAATGAATCAGCTCTCCAGACTGAATGAACTCCATGAGCCCAATGTGGTGAGCATCACTGGAGAAATGCAGGGGGGAAATTGCAGATAGCAGGAAGGAAAAGAAACTGCTTACCAAGGAAAAGAAGATAAAAATCAGAGCAACGAGAAGAAAAACAAACATGTTGTGTCTTAATTCTGTTGTTGGCTTTCTCCCCGGTAGACCCCCTGCCCCTGTCCTTAGTCAAGCCAGTTGTATGTGGCAAGAGCGCTACAGATGGAGCAGTAATAGCACACACGCAGTGTTATCTGCTTAAAAGGAGAGAACAGCCCACGGGGCAGAACTGTTCTCACATGGTGGAAGGAGAAACTTGTGAGGTAATTATTGAAATAAACACAAAACTCGTGAGTTCCTTGCAGGAACAGCTCATTTTTCAGAGGGCAATGCAGCACAGTCACAGATATTTGGTATCGATTGTTTATACAGAAGCTGGTGAGCAGCAGTGCCAGGCTTTTGGCAGGTAGTGGCTTTAATCACTATGGATTTAAAACAAAAACTACAACAGAAGACAACTAAAAACAGGATGATAGAACAGGAGAATTTTGTCAACTGATCATAATCTTCCAGTGTCACATCAGGCCCTGAGTCAATAGTTTGGCCTTTCTGCTTTTCTTGTCTTTCCTGGTTCGCAGTCACTATCTTGCTCAATAACTGAGATGATTTAAAAAAAAAAAGGAGAAGAGAGGCAAATTGCTGGTTTTGGAGTCATCACATGAGTAGGTATAGCTCAGTGTGTAGCTCTCTAAACACGTGCCAGCAATGGTCAAACCCTGGGCCAGGGAATGTAACTTACTGAAGACTTGCTTTTAGTAGCTACCTTTTAAGACCTCTGAGAAAAGCCACAGACACATGGGGCCACAGATTATGGGTAGGAAATCATTTTTGTTCCCTGACTATGCATGAATCCACGTGACATGGCTTACTATGCTCAGTATCATCTAGATCAGTGTTTCTCTATTTTATTTTTATTTTTTTCCTAAACTAAAAGTTCATATCGTATTTAAAAAAAACCAGACATACTTTTATGGATTTTTCTTAGTCTAATTTTTAGTTGACTACTTTCTGAATCCTTATTTGTTGCTTGTATTTTCTTCCCCCACCCTTTTGTTTTTGTTATCTCACTCACGCAGATGTGTGGGAATACTTTTATATGGGGCACAATGGTAAGGTTTTAACACCATTTTTCAGACCCCCTTCTCAGGTCTTACAAACTGAGGATGATCTACAGAACACAGGTTGAGAAACACTGATAAATGGTGGCTGCTTGAGAACAAAGGATTCTCTTGTCTGCCTAGAGAAGTCAATCAATCCAAGTCAGAAAAGACTTAGGGAAGACTTTGATGTATATGTAGCCTGGAACACAGTGTGGAAAACCTGTGGTATCTTGTAATACTAAAAGATGTCCTAAGAGATGGCAATTGTCCAATAGCAAGCACGGTCGGTTCATGACTCCTGTTGCAGTGTCAGATAAGACAGATCAGGTGTCTACTCCCACCAGAAATGTGCTAGCAGAGTAGAAAAAGCCAGCTTCTACCCAGATCGCCTCATAGGCATGTGATAGGCTCCATGAAATGTCCCCAGAGGATGTACTTGCAGAATATAGTTCAAGGAAATCCATCAGCTTGTGTTTCCATTCAAATAAAAGGAGTAAAGAGGTGAGGCGGTTATAACTGAAATAAAGGAGGAAGACAATCCTTGGTAAATGGAGAGGTAAGAAGTGAATTCTCTAGCCCAATAGGCTATTTTCTTCAAAAATTTTCTGCTTATCACTATCTAGTCTAGCATAAAAGTATATGTTTCTTCTTCAGAGCAATTTTATGGGCTCCAGAAATAAGGGGAAAAGGTACTGCTCTGAATTTCTCCTTTTACAATTTTCAGATGTTCAACACTCAAAAAAGCTGTTTAGTACCTCCACATCTGTAGCTCATCTGGGACAATGCAGAAGGGAATCATACCATCACCACTCATTCTTTTGCACTTATTTGTGCTGAAACTGTGGAGAATCTGACCCTCACAAGCAGAGCAGCATCTGAAGGAAAGGGATTGTTTTGGCTGTACCCCACTGAAGATGTCTGTTCTTTCCCCATTCTAGACAGTCAAGTCCACTAAGAGTCTCCATGCCATTGCTTACAAGATCTTCTGTTAATCATGTAATTTCTTTGATTTTCTTAAACACAGATGTCTTTACTGAATTTTGTATGAGACACTGTATGAGACACTGATATCTGTATTAAACATTTAGGTCATGACTTTCAACATGTGGGTTCATTTCAAGACACACCCTTGAAGGGTGTCATTAAGCACGTATAGATACCAGTGATCTTGTCAAATCTTTCTGGCGAATACTCACCAGAAATTTAGACTTTTGACACAAAAAAAAAAACCTTACACAGGAGTATCCACTTCTCTCAGTAACTATTCTTGCTGTACTTTTAAAATGAAGCACTCAAGGTAAATACTCTTCTTGAGAGATAAGCTGCCTTGAATTGTTTTACATTAACCGCGGAGTAAGAGAACATGCAGCAGCTGTGACCACAGTAGGTCAGTGCCTTGGCTCTGAAATGAGTGCCATCAACCCAGCTTCTCCAGTCCTATCACACTCCACAGAATCCTATCAAAAACACAAGTCTTGTGGTTTTCAGGGATTTTCATGTGAGAAAAGATACACAACAATTTTGCAGAGCATTCTGCAGTAAAATACTTGTTCCGTAAGTCATAAAGAATAAGCAAGCCTACAGCATTGCAGAAAAACAAATACCTTAAAGAACATGAAGTCCCTAAATCTGCCTTTACTTTTTTCCTGTAAGTCCATCTATTCACATATGTGGCATTTCACCCATCTTGCAATAGCTCCCGTCAGCCAAAGAAAAGAACCAAAAATTAAGACCAGACCCCTAGTTTACAAGAAAAACATTCCAGCCACTGTCAGAATAATGTAACAGAATAACAAACACCAATAACAACCAAAATCAAAAGGCAGATTTCCAAGTCCCATTCTCCTTATCTCAGCCTGTGTTTAAGGTGCTCTCACAGGAAAGCCATTCTCTTCTCTGGTGTCCATAATTTTTTTTCTTTTTAATTTTACTCTTACTTTGCTTTACCAAGAAATAGCAATGTTAGTATGTTGATAGCTGCTAAGGGCTAGGTTGCTGCAGCTCAAGCTTGACCCCCAGATCAAGCCAGTGTCAAGGCTCAGCATGTTTTCCCACTAGGCACATGCACACAAACACTCTTATTCAACACATATACACATATATACACAGCTGCCCACCCCGATCAACACATAGGGACACAGTCAGCACCAATGGCCTCATCCTGTTCCACTCTCTGGTTGAGCAAAATGAAGGTCTGTAGTAGGAATATATATACACAACATGTATGCAATGTGAATCCCTCCAGCAGCCAGGCTCAGACATTCAGTAGCTGTGCTTGGGTCCCGGTCTCCCCAGTTGCAGCACCTGGATATATGAGCCCTGAGATCATAGACCCACTCCAGCTGCTGGTACAGACACCCTTGTATGCACCAACACATACTCCAGGTCCGTGGGTGGGTCCGTCCAGTAACTCAGATTAGATACACAGTCTGTCCTGTTTGTCATGGATCATAGCTCTCCCCAGTTGCCTCCTGTACAAAGACATGTGCGCATGCATGCACACACAAGTGCATGCACACACACACACACACACGTCTCTCAGGC
The DNA here is from genome assembly GCF_000699145.1 of Aptenodytes forsteri. Lineage (NCBI taxonomy): Eukaryota > Metazoa > Chordata > Aves > Sphenisciformes > Spheniscidae > Aptenodytes > Aptenodytes forsteri. The sequence goes on along the minus strand of NW_008794723.1, from coordinate 2,106,928 downwards.
CACCCCCAGACCCCAGGGTCTCTGTCAGCTGGCCCAGGACTCCCCTGTCCCTCCAACAGCCAAGTGCTCCAGTGGTCTTACCCTTAGAGACACACACACACCTCCCTGGCTCCCAGGCCACTTCACCTACTCACTGGCTGGTGAGGCTTGATGTTTGCTAGTGCCCACACACTGGCATGAATACCCCCTCTCATTCCAAATGCTGGCACTGTAATCCACTCACTCCAATCTCTCCAGTTGCTGGCAGCGCAGACACATGGGCCCTCTGACCTGTGGTCTGACTCCAGTTGCTGGCACTGGTTCTTCTCCCCTGAGCCGTTGCACCACTGTGCTCCTTTGCTCTTTGTGGACATGGGCCTTTGATCGGCTGATGGCTCCTGTGATGGTCTTGGGAGTAGCTGGAGTAGGGTGTCATTGGGCTCTTCCATCTGCCATTGACTCTCTGTGGTCCTTTGTGTGTGTGAAGATGAGCTTTCTGTCATGTAACCTAAACAGTATGATGCTATTACAAAGATCCCATTGATGAAGCACAAGCAATATGGTACCAATAACACTTGAGTAACATTAATTTCAGATGGTGGTATTTTCATGGCAAAGACTTAGATATTGCTTAGGAGCAACATCTGAATTGATAATGACTCCTGTGTGGTATCCCATTTGTATTGCACAGCAACAATCTGTGACAGCATGCAGCTGGATCACAACATGAGGATGGACAATATTCCAGTACCACCCAAGAACCTGTTAGTAGAAAATATCTGATTTTGGTGGAAGATACTATCACAGCACACAACATAGCTTGGAAATGTGGCTTTCTAAACACTGTTTGAACTTTTATTTTACTCTGTAGTCCAAAAATATCCCTCAGAGATGGTCCATTTCTTCCAGTGTAGTATCTTTAAAAAGACCTCAAACTGAATCGGTATTTCGGCATTGTACTGTGAGACTGAAAACCAAGAGAAGAGCACATCCTTCACGAGCAGCCATCCTTTCTTTCACATCCCCCTTTTTGGGTTTGGTATATCCTAAAAGTCCTTCTGATGTGTTTCTATCAATTTCCATATGCATGCAGCCACTCAGCTGAAGATCTCAGCTCTCATACATTTATATATTTATAAATAAATGAGTGCATTATAGAACGATCCTCAAAGGTTTCTGTGAGGCTTCAATAAGGCTTCATGACTCTATCATGAATCTGATGCTGAATTGTTCTGAAGACAGTTTTTCACTTAGTTATGGCCAGTAGAAAGACTCAGAGGTAAATAAATCTCTTTTACTACATCATAGGCGGCGTTTCACTGCATCATGGGTCTAGCTATTATAAAAATATGCTGTTGAACTTATTCCCAGTGACCATCCCAGTGGAAGAAAAATATATTTGTTGGAGGCAAGATATTGATAAGTAGCAGCAGATGACAGCAAATCCACCAATCACACAGCCAACCATGTATAATTACAGGGCTTACTAAAGGAGATGAATCTTCAGGTGGTGTGGGATACCATGCCTTCCCTAACCTCAATAAAGCTGATCAGCAACAGCAGTGAACCTGACTCAAAATGACAAAATATGATTGATCATTGTTCAACTGATGAACTTACAGGAAAAACAGGTCTAGGTACACATATAGTTATTTTGGCATACAATATGCCCTGTATAATACTTATTAGAAAAGAGACACCAATTTATATAATTTTCTAATTCAGACATTATCTCTAGTAACAAAAAGAGATTACAATCTTGATTATTCTCTTTTGGAAAAAGACAGTCTCTTTTTAATGGTTTCCTTTAGCCTTTTAAGTATGAGAGGGGACTTCTCCATTTGCTAAGGTACTTTGTATTATCACAGATTTTGTTTTCTTTACAAATAATACATCCAAACATATATCTAGTATTTCAAGCCTGTGTCTAGTTCATTATTCCAGTTCATATAGATAGTGATCAATGGCACATACACCAGAGGAAGTATAAAAATTCATAGCTGGTAATTTTGTAAAACCATGGGTACCAGAAAGCTCCTCCTCTTCCGAGAAGTTACTTGCCAGTCTTTTTTTTTCTTGAAAGCAAATGTACAGGAAATTCATAAATGTTTTTCTCAGCTACTATTCTCATTAATAACATAGACTGCTTAATAATAAAAATCTATAATTACTCTTTACTGCATCATAATTATTAGAACACAAACTGTCAGATTCATTCTTAATGAATGGCAGTGACTGTGAAAGATTTAGAGAGATCACAGGTATTGTTCAGATATCCTGGTTATAAGCACTGTAAAAGGACCTAAGCAGTTAGAGTATAAAAGGCCTTTACTATAACCACAAAATTTTTACCCTGATTAGAGCTTGTGGTATTGACTTCCACAATTTAATTTATCATGCTTTGCTGAACGAGTGATATAATGGAAGTTCCTTGGAACTCATATTGTCTCAGAATTAGCTCTCAATAGCTATTTAGTATTATGTAAACACAGACTCAGTTCTCCTAATTAGTGATGACAGCACCTGAAAAGGTTTGGGTTCATTTTCGATTAGGACCCAAAATCAAGTGTTAGTCCTAACTGCTTGAAACTTCAAACTGGAAAGAAATGTAATGTGAAAGATTGCTGGTGGTGAGATTTTTCACACTTCTGTTTCTGTCCATAGCCAAAATTAACATTAAAACAGCTTTTCTCATAGTATTTTGGCACTTCCAGCTCAGATCACAACCAAAATATTGAAAATAAAAAGTAATTTTTGAAAAATTACAGAATCTTAAATAACATTTGGCTCTAGCAAAAAAATAGAAATGTAAGGCTTTTCTCTTTCTTTTTTCTTTCTTTCTTCTCTCCATCTTTCTCTTTCCCTTTCTTTTGTGTTTTCTGTCTTGCTTTCTGTCTCCCCCCCCACTCTCTCAAACAGTGTTCTTATTCCTTTAACCCTTTTAATCATTTTTTTATCAATGCTATTGCTGTAAAACTCAGTTCACCAAGGTGTGTAAGCAAGTGCCTGAGATTAAATATGTAAATGATCTCATTGACCTTCACAAAATATTCATATCCTTAAAGATGAATATGTACCCTCCTGAACTAGGCCTTACTTTGACTCTGCAATGAATTCTGTTAATAGCATTAATCCTTTCTAAGTATCGCTCTGGTAGCAAATACCTCGATTAAGTGCTAGTGTCATTTGGCTAGCCTAGCACTTGCCTAAGTTTCTTTTTTTGCCCTAGAGATTCTAGCAAGTCTTCTTGTGCCCCCAGTCTGGAAAAACTTTCTCTTTTGGTCCCACCTTTGTCAGAAGAGGAGATTAGGACCTCATCGTTACACACTGCAAGAATTTACTGAGCTCATGTAAATGCTGGTGAAAGTTTGTATGAAATTTCTCCAGCTGCCTTCAGGCAAAATTTGCAAGGCTACTTCTGGTAGAATAATTGGGTGGTCTGAAACAGTTAGTCTGATTTTCCCTGGAGCGACACAGGGGACATTCATACAAACTGCTCTGCCAGACCATTAGTGGAGTCAGTAACTTCTAGGAGGAGGGCAGCTGAGGACAGAGATTTCTACAAACCAGTGCATTTGGATCTGGAAGAGGATATCTGTCCACATCCCTTATTTCACTTTTCTAAAATGACAAGACTAGGTGTCCTAGCCTCAAAAGGATGCCGTGAGAATACATAAAGAAGATAACATTCTGTGATACTGTGGAAGCCACATGGGTACCTAAGATAGTGCATGATTTTAATGATATTCCCCAAAATTATCAACAGCATTTAAGTTCATAATATAGGAAGTTCTAATATGGTCTAAATGTCAGTGTTGAAAATACAGTACTTAAAATTAAAATACAAAACCACTATAAATCTCTGTTAATTTTTTTTGACAAAATGTTTTTTATTAGAATATAGTAACTTGTGGAAAAAAGTAGCAGACTGACAGCTCTGGAAATGTCTCTCTCTGTCCACAAAAAAATGAACTGCACAGGGAGCAGGAATAAAAGCTTCAACAGCAATGTTCCTAAGCTCTGATCTGAAGGGACTACCATCAGCCCATTATAGTCCTTGGCTGGTGACAAGGGTGCCAATTAGTACTGCCAAGTGCAATGATGGCTTTTCTGATGTGGATGGCTCACTGCTGGAAACTGGAACCATGAAACTCATTTCCAATAACCCATTGAAGAGCCATCAGATGGTAACAACTTTTAGTCACACAGACTTAGACTGGCATTGTACTGACAACGCAGAAATAAAAGACTCCATATCATATTACCAATCCCAGAGCAATACGGCTTCCCCTCCATTGTATTTCCAGGGAAGACAGACCTTGCAGAGATTCACTGAGAAATCATAAAAAAGAATGTGACTGAAACTCTTTCTTTCTCAGATCACCCAGCTCAATCCTCATTTTAATTAGCTTTAAATACTTACAAATACTGTGAAGGTGTAAGGAAGGGTAAAGAATGGTAGAGATGTGCTGAAATATGAAATCTTTCATCTCCATCTTACTATGTATTTGCATGTGGTTTAAAGGCATTAGTCTATCAGCTTTATGTCGGACAATAACATGAAACAAGCTGGTGACTTTAATCCAATTCCTAAACAAATGGCCACAGCCCCCAAAGCACATTATCAAGATGCAATTTCCTCCTTGGCAGGATAGCCAGGGAAACTAAGTCTTCAAGAAGGACAAACTGCCCACCAGCCATAGTGATAATTGCACTGAAAAAGTGTCAGACCCATCGAACTTACAATGTAGGAAATATTGTGCTGTTTCTAGCCATATCATACAGGTCTTCTTAGGGGAAAAGGGTATTTGCTTTCCTGGCATTACACCGAAAAAAAAAAAAGAAAAAGAAATTGTCTAGTATATGTAGATATGTATGCATGTATATCTAATAGATATGTATGCATTTATATCTAAATAAGTATATGTATTTGTGTGTGTTTTATATGTATGTGAGATAGAGAGATTATATATCTTATGTATCATTTTGTATACATACATACATATAAACCTTAGAGGTACTCCAAATTTTGAGCGATTTCATATGTCTCTTTCCCATTAGTTCAGAGTAAGACGACCATTCCTGTATTTTAACAGGAATATAACTTCAACACTATGGTGATAGGCAACATAAAACCTTGAAGCATCTTTGAGGGTTTTTTGTTTGTTTGTTTTAAATACGTCCCTGTCACATAAACACACATAGTGAGCAATAGTGAAAAATGTTGTATGTGTAATTGTTTTTTTAATTCTTCCATACCGTCTTTCAGTCAGATGAATATTTTTTTAGCAGATAAGCTGTACTACGTGAAACCATCCAGCATTTACATTTTCAGGTTGCTTTTTTCCTGGGTATAACCAATTACAGTATGAAGAATGTCTGTTCATCACTGTACAGCACTTTCAGATGTCTCAAGCAGCTGAAGCATAAGAAAAGTACTCACCTAAAGTAAGAGAAGGTTTCTAGGTCATAGAGATTTAGGAACATAAATACAAGCAGTTGAAAAGAATAAAGGTGTTCATGCCTAGGAATTTGGAAATGAAAGAGGAAAGAGCACATTTTCAAACAACTCAGTCTGTCAGACAATTTCTGGAAGTCAGATAATTACCATTTGGTTGTACAATAGAGCCCACAGCTGAACGAGTATATTCATTAGAACAATTTCACTGCTGCCCTGGCACGCAACCTGATCCTAAGATTCCCATAGCCGGTAGGACAAAACCTGTTAAATTACACCCCACTCAAAGACGCTGAGCCATCAAAGACAATTTTTTGCAACAAACAATCACAAAAAAGATCAAAGAGTATTTGTACTTGCTGAAAAATACACCATTCCTTTTTTTGACCAAATACATCCTTTAGCAAAGAATGAATAAACTCAGCATTCAGGTTTACAATCACTGTAGACCACACTCTTTTCAGTATTAGCTCCCGGTTCACAATCAAACTCGCGCAACAAAGTTTTGAGCCTATGAAGATCTCCACTAAGGAATTTTGATTATCGGGGCTCAAATGCAAAACTAAGGTCCAAGTATGAGATCCCAGTGGAAAGTCTACCAGAGAAGGATTAAAGTAAGGAGCAGAAAGCATGGTCTGTGGGGCCAAATCCACAGCTCTCCCTTATGCAGAACAGCTGTCTGAATCCTAACACTGTAGCAGTTTAGTTTTTGGGCTGGTACCAGTGATCCTGCATGTCCTAATCTGCTCTGTTGTACTCCATTATTCTATCACAGAGTGATTTTCTTGGGTTTTGGAGAATGAATCACATTGGCTGTCAGAATTCCACCCCCGATCCTTCCAAGCTGTAAAGTAAATGGGATGTTTAATATTTATACCTTTATTACTTTACAGGGGGGTTAAGAGAATCAAAATCAGAAGAATATCACAGCACTCATTTCAAAAAACATTTCTAGCACAGAATTGATCGTTAAAATAGGTTGACCTTTTAAAGAAGCAGACACATTAATAATGGGCTAGACTACAGGGCATCTTTTCCCATCTCTTTGAGTGTCTATATGCTATAAAGCAGGGGTATATGCACCACTAATGGTTCTCCAGCTGCCACAGAACTATATGCAAAAAAACAGCTGACCACCAACCTTCTTTTCATAGGAGAAAAAGCAAATGCTGTTCAGTGAAATGTCTCCTCATGCTCACAAAGGCCACTTGGCCCAGTACCAGGAATCACAGCCAGCTTCAAGGTTTAGCAGAGTTCTCTGTCTTTCCTGGCAGTTTTCAAGTAGTTAAAATCTGGGGACTTGCTTTAACATTTATTGCAACTGTGACAAAAATATGGAAAACCATGTGCAGTTAGTGTACAGATAAAGAGAGGTCACTCTTCCTGTGCATTGACCACTGGCATCACTGCAGCAGAATATCACACCAGAGAGGATAAGGACCAGTAAGGCTTCCCATCTGACAATACATTTTTACATATGGATTTATACATCTATTGTAGCATCAGCTTTCATCATAGCATCAGGATTTTTAGACATTACGGTGATTTGAAAAAAAGCATCAGATAAATGAAGAGATACCACTGGAATTGTCTGTGATGATTTGAAATATTTACTATTCAAGGCTTTTTAAGATTAAGCCACAACATTTTTTCAAATTTGAAGATGTGACTTAAAAGGAGATGATCCACTTGTTATATTTTCACTTTTTAGGGATTTTATATTTTTAGAAATGGCACCATTTTTATCTGGATAAGCAAATGCATGATTTTTTATTTTTCCCCTCGGGAAAAATCACAGCCTGCAAAGAGCTGGTTTTGAAGCAGATTTTTTTTCTCTGTCTGATATTTTGTCAAACTGGTTTCTTCCTGTAGAGGGCTGTGACTGTGTTGCTCACCTCTAGGCACATACTTTTAGAGCACTGTGTGTCAGGTGGACAAATAATAAAGTCATTAAGGGCAAACTTTGAAGTACACTTGATTTATTCAAACAAATTGAGGCTGGTGACTGCAGCTTTTCTCACTTTCACTTGCTGCTAACACACCAATACGCAAAGGAACACAGTGCAATGTTTTGGGTGCAGGATAGACAATCTGAAACGTGTCCCCATATGTACTAGAAGTTCTTTGCAGATGTCTGTATCTTTTCTGTTTACATGACAGATTGCAGAGACTCCTAAGAAGCTGTTACTCTCATTTTCATGTAGTCTTTGCAACTTTCTTTTTTTTCTTTTGTATTTTATTATGTACTTCAAAAACCCCACATTGACATTATTGGTTCTTCAAAGGTGTACTTGTGCATCCTGCACAGGTTGTTGTTGAGGCCCGGTGGGGTTAACGATCCTGAGTAGATTTTTTCAATGCCTCATTTCTACTGATGGGTTTACCCTGTTGCAGCACTGCTCTGACCAAGGGATATATTATTCCCATTTTGGAGGAGAGAAATTGAATCATGGGATTGCTTCCTTGCAGTTATGTGGGAATTCTGCAGCTAAAGCAGTATTTCAGCTCAGGGCTCCTGAAACCCTTTCCCCACGGACATTTCTGCCATCCAGACATGAATCAGTTCCTTGATCCCACCCTCACTCCTTGCCCCTTCTCCCCCAAAAGAGGAGACCAACAGCTGCACCTAAAAGAAAATGAGGAAAAATAGCTATAAATTTCTGGAATGGCTCAGTACTTGTGCTAAGTCCACCTATTTAACTGTGTAGTGCTCCTTCTGTCTTGTCCACTCAGGCAACTATCTGTCTTTCACTTTTTTTGTGCTCTCCCATTTTCTATTAAACAATATTGCCGTTAAGCTTGCTACCTCCGATACATGAACAGGCTCCTGCAAAGAATAGATTTTTCAACTTGAAAGGAAAAGTTTTGTTCAATTTAAAGTGTCACTTCATTCCCAAGTGTTTCTTGGCTTTTGGGAAAAAAAAAAGAAAAGAGAAAAAGGAAAAAAAAAAAAAAGAAAAAGGCTTTTTTCATTCTCAAGCATTTGAGACCAAAGCCAGACTATTCACTTTGGAAAAAATCAAAACAATTTACAGGGTGGAGGGGGATTTTTTGCTTTTCAAAATTTATCAGCTGTACTTTATTTTAAGTTATTCAGCAAATTTAACCATAAGATGTATCAATGAACGAACATCAGAGTAATGTTGCCCAGCTCTTTCATTTCTAGCTTCCCTACTCTGCTTAGCTTTCAAATCCAAATTGCATTTTTCTCCCAGTAGCCATCCCTTAGGAGGACTCCCCTAATGCCTTACTTTTAGAGATCCTTAATGTGTAATACAAGGCCCTGCTCTGCCTTCTCCCCCCCACTTAGGCAATCCTCAATAATGCCCCAAATAAAAAGCAGAAAGAGAGCATAAGGTTAAACTGTAAATTAATAGATCAAAGGATAAGAATCCTAATTCTGAAATAAACTGACTATGGAAAAGGATTAAAACAGAGAGAGAGGATTATAGTACAATAATTGCAACAGAAGACTGTGGGTGAATTGGATGGAAAACAGGGGGTAGGCTTTATTCTGCATTTCTGAGCGAGCAAAATGAAAAGAGGATCTGAAAGATAATTAAAAATCCAAGTGGACTTAAGCAGGAGAGAAGGCTGAAAACTCACAAGAAGATATTGCAATGAATTCCCTGCTGTGCCTGCCCAAGACCCATATCAGCTTCCTTCAAGGGAGATATCTACCCTTGTTTTGCATTCCAGGGAGGAAGATAATCATTGGAAGAGTGCAAGTTTTCAGCTAATTTCAGCTTTACCACCATCTGCCACTAAGTCTCCAGAGGAGACCTAGACTGAGCTATCAAGGAGGAGAGGACATGGAGAATTACTTCTAAGAAGTTGCCTATTCAGCCACTACCAACCCTGCAACGTAATAGCCCAGTGCTACATGTTTTGAAAGTAACACGTATTTCCACAGACTCCTCTGGGAGGAGGAGAAAGACTTGGGATATAAACATGAACATGGCATAATAGAAGGAGTTTATAGGCAGTCTATAAAGCCAAATTGAGTGGTGTGTTAATAATGAAAAAGTTGATAATGGATTCCCAAAGAGTGGAGACGTGGGGATAGTTTTGAAACTTGACCAATATTAATTGCTGCAAAGCTTATTTATGTGTTTACACCACATAAGAGGAGCTTCTGCCAGCAGTTTCCCCAGTGAAAACCAGAATGTGCAAATAAGACAGCTTTTAGGGAAAAACATGAACCGAGCATCTCTTCTACCTGAATCTTCATCTGAGTATTTGAGGAACTGAGAACTGAGTGCACCTCAGGGTACGCAGGACTGAGTACCTGCTGAGCTGCATCATTGAAAAATAACAAATGAAGTCTTGGCCATACTGAAGTCAGAGGTGTTTAGACATTGACTCCAATAAGGCCAGAAGCTTGATCTGTACCTCATTGATCTAATATTGCCATGTTACACTATTGCAGCATTATACAGTTTATACCATCATAACTCTACAGGAAGTGCTGGTAAAGAGAGAAGGCTACTTGCTTCTTTATTCAGTTAATAAAAGATTTAATTGTGATTTTCACAGGCCAACATCAACCTAAGCCAAAAAAAAAAAAAAAAAGTTGGATATCGAAATCCCATACCTCTTTGAGAAAAAAAAAAAACAAACCCAATACAACCCCTCCCCTCCCCAAAAAAAACCCTTCAATTTTAGATTTCTTAGCAGTCTTCTGTTCTCTTGCTGTTTATTCCTTACAAAAACTATAATCCTCTGGAATGTTTGACTCTGCTCACTATGGGCATGATGATGTCTCAAGCAGAGAGTTATCACTTTAGTTGATGCAGGAATTGCTGAAAAGACATATGCAATATTGTGCTTTTATGTAAAATTTTTTTGCAGTAAAAAACAGGGAAAAGTAACACTAATAGGTGTGTAAAATACAGGCAGACTTTCTAGCAACTTATGCAACTTTATAAAGGGGAAGCATTGTGTTATACTTTAATTTTCAAGCCTCATATTATTTAATCAGTAACCATAATTTTCATTCGCATAATGTGTATATAAAACCCATGATTTCCCATTTCTTATCATCTTTAATAAATGGAAAAACCATTTGCTTGCCCCCAAAGAGTAATCAACACTGTGTTAATAAGCTCAGGCCTGGGAACACTTTTTCAATAAGAAAAACATTACACATTATAAAATCAATAACGCTGCCTGACAAATGGGGTTGTGCATAAATTTTTGACATGAAATCGTAGACTGAAGTCTAAATTTAAATTTGGCAATGCTTTCAAAGTCTCACACTTTATGATAGCTATTCTGGAGAGTGAGCCGTACTGAAACTAATCACATAATTTAAAGGATACATTTGCTATAGTACCACAATAAAAATACATTACATCATGATAAAAGCCATCCTGATTCAACCTGCAGTGGAAATCTGTGAACACAGGGATGGGCTGAACCCCATGTGGGACCGCTGGGCTGCTGTTTATAAACCATGTAAATAAAATATTTAACATCATTCTAGCAGTCTTCATCTTCGCAGTGCTCCATAAATATTAACTAATTAATCCTCAGGACAGCTGGGATATAGCTGAGAATTGGAGTCGAGTAAGGAGTTGGTAGAAAATCAGCAATTTGATAAATGTAGGCTTTTCTCTGTTTATAACTTATCTACCGACAAACTCTGCTTATCATGAATTTGCCTGCCGTTGAAAATGGGCTGGGAAACGCTTAACGCAAAATCGATTTCACTCTGTGGGTGCCTCACTGAACTATTCGCTGCCACAGATCCCAAGAGTGTCGGCCCCTCTCAGGTAAGGCAGCAGGCAGACTTCCAGCCCACCACCCCATCAGGTACCTCTAGAAATGGAGGCCCAGGTGCGTGGGCTCAGAGCTGTGCCCAGGCTCAGCAGTGAGGCCATGGAGTGTCTCTGCTGCATCCAGAGCAAGTCTCTTCAGGCCGCTCACGTGGCCCATGCAGGTATACAGGCTGTGCTCAGGACCTGGAGCTGTGTCTGTAACAGTCAACCAGCAGAGCCTGAGCACTGTCCAAGAATTACACAATAGTTTATATTATTTCATTGCCAGCACGGTCCCTGGTATGTTTTAACTCTGGCCGGACAATACCTAGGCACAGTTCAAGGGCTGGTGTAGCCCACTGAACATCCCCAAAATGAAGCTTGGCTACAGCTGTCCTGTTTTAGGGGGGTGAGAGAATTTATCTGTGCGGGTGCAAACTGTGCTGTACCATTAGTGTACCTGTTTTACTTAGTGGTGTAGATGTAGCCTGTGTTTCCAGAACAAGGATGCGTTCAACTAAGCTGACATAATCTGCATCAACACAGCAACACAAATGTTTGTCAGCTGAGGACTGGACCGTTCAGCCTGTTCCTTAGGAAGGGTAAGAAAGACTGCATTAACATCACTTTATCTCTCAGGTTGTTTTACTTCTTCAGCATGGTGCAAACCCAGCAGACACAGGGAACACAGCCTAGTCTGGGGACTCTGCTTGCAGGGCAGAATCACACAGCCGTGGTGGCAGGAGCTGGCCTGTGAATTCCAGGATTCACCAGTCCCTGTGAATGCACAGGGGAAAACGCATTTCCATCCCTCCTTCCACATCTGCACAGTGATGGCATCTTAAAACCTCCTACCAGACCATTTCTGCTGTCCTCCTCTATTGGGTTTACATGGCAAGGTTTTTATGTCTTGCATTTATATTTGGGGTGGATTTTCTCAAACAGGACCCAATACCTTTTTTTGGTGGTCCTTGCTTGACAATTAGTCAAGTGTTCCAACTCACAGGTTGAAATATTTTTCTACCAACATCCCTGCTCCAGCACAAGGACAAGTATGTCTCACAACTATTGCCGTTAGTTCAAAGTTATTGATCCCATAGGAACTTCGGCTGCCCCATAGGAGCCTATAAAAGAAAATCTTCAGCAGTGATACAAAATTTCCATCACACACCAGTATCCATGGGATTTCTAGTGTTTTGTTCCTCTAAAAGCCATATAACTGAAAGACCTAGATTACTACAGAGAAGGGTATCAGTCATTCACATGGTGGGATGAAAACAAAACTCCTAATATAACAAATAACATATTAACCTTCACTGAAAACTCAGAACACAGGGAACATCTTGAAAACTGCATCTCTTTTCATATTTCCCTACGGTAGAAAAGTAAGGAATTTCTAAATCAGGCCAAAATTGTTAAAATGAAGACAAAAAAGATGGATATGTGCTTCATTTTAAGCAATTTATTGTTGAAGAAAGGAACACAGTCAACCAACATGGTTCAGCATTGATTATTTGTTTTCCTATTTCTTTAATGGTTGGATAATTTTATCATTATTAAAATAATTTGACAATATGTCAGCAAGAATGGGAAAAATCAAATAGCATGTTTGGGGACTGCAACCTATTGTTGTAGAAAAAGAAAAGCAACATCTCCCTCACTAAAATTTCCTAAAGAATCTAAATCCCTCCATGGATTAATAACAAGAGATAGAAATAAGCGGTCGATGATTTATCATTTGCCAGAGTTCTGCAAGTGTCACTGCAGAGGCTTAGTACCAGACCCTGTGTGTATAACCTAACCCTGTAGGCAGTGTCTGTACCCATTTCCCAGGGTCTTGATTAACCTCATTAGTGAAATATAGGCCTGTGACCTGCTCTGTCAGGACAATCCCAGCAGGTAGGGAATGTGACAGTAACTGTAACACTGCCAGAGAAGTACTCTCCCTTAGTTTTTGCCTTATAGTACAGTAGCCCTGGTTTAATTCCTAACAAACCTTGCTCTGGCCTGAACCAGTCGTCATCTTGGATGCTGTCTTGTAGTACAGATGCTGCCTGACTCAGCCAAGCCTCTTGCTTTCCCCTATGCTGGAGTTATCTCTGAGCTTCACTGGCCTCCTGTCCTCAGTTTGTCCTGACTATGATATCCAGTTCCTTCCTCCAAACCCAGTTCAGCTCTGACCCTCATAATTTTCCCCAGCTGCCCCTGTGCTCCTACCTGGTGCTGGTGTGGTTCAACTTGTTCATAGATGTTTAGTAAATGAGAAAGAGCTGCGAATAACATGAAAATTCACAGATATTACAAAAGTATCCAGGATAGTCAGTCTGGAGCTGACAGTGAAGAGTTGTGGAGGAAGTTCGTGACACTGGGTGACTGGATGAAAACACCTGCTAAAATTCAGTATTAGTAAGTAGAAGGTGGTGCATGGAGAGAAAAAAATAACCTGCATACACAATGGTAGGCCCTTAATGATCTCTTTTTCCTGCATGGTAATAGCTCCTTTAGACATAACTGTTGCTTTGTGTGGGTAATTATGGAAGGCTCCATGACAACATTGACTCATTGTACAAAAGTCATCTGAAATAAAGGCCAAGCAGGGTACTGGGGATTGTAAATAATGGAACAGCAAACAAAAAATATTGTTATGCCGCTATATAAATTCATGGTTCTTTCAAATTTTGACTAGTATCCTCAGTTTCAGAGACCTAAAGTAGGTTTTGCCCCCGCCACTAATGCTATTTTCTGTTTCTAGCTCCCCCCCCAGCATCGTGGATTCAGCTGTCCTTAGCAGACTGCTGCCAGTCTTCTTAGCAAGAGGCAAGTGGCAACATGGTGCAGACTAAGTGTAAGCTCACTACAGACGAGGCAACCTCATCGCATAGCCCACCATGGGAGGGAGACTTCATCCCCCAATCCTCCATCGTATCAGGGTTGTGTCCAGAATGTAGTTTTGATCCTCCATCTCAAAAGGAGGATCAAAGGCATAAATGAGTATTTACGCAAGAAGATAGTAAAACTCTAGAACTCTTCAACTAGCTACTGTAGAGCTCTATGAAATGAAAAGCAGAGTGGAGAAGGTGAATAAGGAATGATCAGTCACTGTTGTTCAGAAGACAATAAGAAGGAGGCACCCAATGGAACCACCAGACAGCAAAGCTGGGGAGCTCACTGTCAAAGGATGTTATGGAGCCCGGAGTTAACAACCTAATGTCCCAACAGCGCTTCAGTTCAGGAAGCCTCTAAATTACCAATTAAAAGCACACAATGTTATGGAAAGTATATAACTTGTTTCTTATACCTTTATTCTCACTGCTAGTAGGTACAAGGATAGACAGACTTTTGTTCTGGCCAGCATGGCATCTTTCAGGATGTATTCTCTCTAGATAGAAAGTGCATTGCAAGAACAAAAAAAAAAGAGGCAATCCTCTTTAAAACATTAGATGTTGGCTGCTACAGAACTGTGAATGTTCAGCTTACTAGGTAAAAGTTCTTATCATCATAATATCTCCTACAATATTGGATTAATACCAAAGAAATAGTTTTACCAAAAATATTACATTTAATTCAACCCAAAATATAGGTGTTAATTCAGTTCTAAAGGATGCTTAACACAGGAAAGGCAAAGATCTCTTCTCTGCTTAAGTGGGCAAATCACCCATAGCTGCTTTCACTCAACTGAGTTTGAATAATCTCAAACACGTCTGCAGTACCTGCACAAACTTCATCAGCCTCATTGCTCTGTAGCAGGTAATAGATATTTGAATCTGACAGTCTTTACCATTCCCAGTCAGGAATATTCTTCAGTGTGCCTTGAAATGGCTGATTAAAGCAGCATTTCTACCTACTATTTCTCAGGTGGACTGAGTAAGCAGACAGGAATATAGGATGGGAAGTGGGGTGGAGAAAACAGATCCCAGTCTGGGATTTTGATGTTAAAAGTGATTAATATTAATTATTTCCAATTAAGTTAAAAGGCAAAAAAAATTTTTTGGATTGTAAGACCTCTGGGACATAGGCAATTATTATCTATCCATTTACACAACACCAAATTGTTTTTTATTTCTTTGGCCTTTGGGCACAATTATAATACTTAAACACAATTTATACAATTTTATTATTAGTTATGAAAGCCTGATATCTGACACACACTGATGTTCTGTACTTCATGTTGAAGAACTGCTCCATGGGGCAATTATAACAAAAGAAAATGATAGGTTCAAAACTAGTCCATATACAGCAAAAATGAACTAAACCCAGTCCATAAACTTCAAAAGTGAATTAGCCCCAAGGAAGGGTAGGAGATGGAGACGACGAGCATGAGAATAAATTAAGTCAGAGGAAATTCAGATACACAAATGAGGGGAAGTAAAATAGTACCCACTAGTCTGTGGAAAGTTTCCCCAAAAGGAGGTCTTGAAACACATGAAAACTCAGTGTAACAGTAGGCTGGGGACTTCTCCTAGGGGAAGTATGCTTATAATAGAAAATGAATGGCTAGAATACATAAAGCAAGATGGAAAAGCAGAAGCTCCCTGGATCTTAATAGCAACTGTTTCTAGAGAAGCTAATAAGGGACCTGTTAAAGTATAGTTGAAAGATATCTCTCGGAGCACTTGCTGTTTACTGTATGAGAAAGTAACTTGAAAAAAAGCCAGCAGCTGTGAAGAAACCTTCAGTGGGGCTGGTAGACAATGCTGAAGTGAGGAAGGATAGGCCTGGAGTAGGTCCTACTTAGGTTTGGACTTTGAAGAAAAAAAAGTGCTTTTTACTCATTAAATTGTTCAGAAAATATTCTATTGCTGCAAAACACCACAGGTCAGTATTTACTTTGAAATGGCTTGTTGAAGTTTCTCAGATGGAAAAGTGGAAACTTTCCAGATGGATTTACTAAGTAAGAGCAGACCACTGGTTTTCCAGCAGAAGAGTATGTGGAGTTACTCAGGAGTAGTTTCATTTTAAATTCACAGTCCACCTTCACGTGAATTAACTTGCAACTGCAGACAAGTCCTAAGAGAAACATTGATGGAATGCCAAAGTAATAGAAATATCCTGTAGTCAACTGATTCATCCAGGTCTTTAGATGTAGATTTTTCTTTTTTTTTGTAAAAGGTTTCTTCAAAGTTTAGTGCATTCTGGCACATGTGCAGTAGTGTCTGTTAAGATCAGATATTACAATATATCCTGATTTAATTCACTGCCATGCTGCATAAACACTAGGTTGTGCTCCAAGAGTGATGGCCTGTCAGGTTACGAGATGCCTGTGAAGGGCTTCAGGTGCTACAGGTAAGACCTTGGTTAAGGATGAAGGTATGTACTGAGGGGGAGCCAAGATACTCTGATGGGGGCTAGCAAACAGCACGTATTTTGGGGAGGAAAGGGGAGAATGTGCTAGTCAGGGATGGTTTTGGTGGAAATCAGGGTACAAAGATTTGGGTGAGTGGGTCAAAAAAGAAGGGAGAAAACCTATTACTAATATTACCTGTAACATTACCTCCTGGGAAAGGATGGAAAACCACAGGTTGAGATATTGGGATTTCAGACAGGCTGAAAAGGGTTTGTAAGCAGGCGTGTGGTAAGAAAGGAAGTACAGAACTACCTTGAGTGAATTCCTGTTTAGTTTCTCTGGGATATGTTTTAGAAAATCATCCAGTCTTGGCTAAGAAATTGCCATCGCAGCCCCAGTTAGGTTTTCAACCAAAAAGTGTTCCTGCACTTTATTTCTCCCTAAATTTGCAACATATTTTTAAAAGCAATAACAACTAACTGCTGGAATAGCAACACAGGAATCTCTTGCTTATATACTTGAGAATTAGATTAACTCACTTAACCAGGCTGTGATGGACTAATTAACCGCAGATTAACTACTGATTAACCTTCCAGCCTTTTCAAAGATGGTGTGCTCCAAGGTAATCTTCAACCTCATATGGCCGGCATTCTTTGCAAGGAAAGGTTTACAGTAAAAGCAAAATTTTATTAAAGTGGATGATATAGATGGAGAAGTGAAAACACACACTCAGCCAGGAAGACAGTCCACATTTTTAATTGCATTCTTTGGCCTACTAAAGGATATTACACCTTCCTTCTTTTTTCTCTAAAGTCTTTGACCATTAAGCATACAAAAGTAGTATTACTGTAAACTCTTTCTTCTTAGCTGTAGGACTTCACAGTTGGTCTTAGATGTGATTTGTGTTCAGCTCATCAAGCATTCACAGTCTTACTGGAAAAGTGAGCTATGCTCTTCACTGGTAAATTCTACTTTGATCCTCTGTAAACTTCATCAATGATAATCTTGTACTTCTTCCTAGATGCTGAAAAAGTGTTAAATTGCATGTGGCCAAGAAACAAATATTCTGAAAATGTTTACTTTAGGATGACAGTGCATTTACAATTAGATCTTGTCATCCATCAGTAAGAAAAGGCTACAATCCATTTAATGTGTGCCATGTACATTTTATGTCTTTTTAGTTCCTTAATGAAAGTGTTATGCACTACCAAGTCAAATAACTTGCAGAGTATGGTACATCAATAGTATTACTTTAAAAACTAGCTTGTAATCTGAAAGAAAGATATCAGGTTAGTTTGACAGGATCTCTTTTCCATAAACTCATGTTGATTGGCATTAATTCCATCCTTCAGCTCTTTACTAACTGAGCCCTATATCAGATATTCCCTTATTTCACCAAGGATCGATGTCAGGCTGACAGGCTTATAATTACTTGGGTTGTCCCATTTACCATTTTTAAAAATTACCACAATATTAGTTTTCTACTGGTCTCAATTAAATGTCTTTACTTCTGCATATGTGTATCTATCCCAATATCTAGCTTCCATCACAATGATCTGACATTCTAGCAGATAATGCAAAACAGAAATTCACATTGAAAATAACAGCGCAAGATCAAAAGGAAAAGGTGTCTTAAATAAAAAAGTCTCATCTCCCCCTAACCAACTTCATCCTCACTCCCAATGCTCCCTCCTCCCTCCTACAACTGGAAAAGGCTGAGAAAAGCAGTGCTTCTTGTAAGGTGGCCAGGCAGTAGCCTCTGAGGAGAAGCTGACTAAAACAACAAAAACACCAGAGACAGCTCTGAGTCGTATTGATTAATGTACTACTGGAAGGCACCCGGTGAGGAGGAAGGCACACAAACCCAGCTAGAATAGAAAAATCTGGCTCTGGCTGATTTATATGACAGGAGACAAAGTGCTTGGTATTTGGAGGAAAGGTAGAAAGTTGCAGCTGTGTATGACAGAGTCAAAAGCCTAGATTCAGGTGGCCTACATTTCAACCAAGGCCCGGCCCCTGCTGTTTTCTATTGACTGTGTGGCTCTGAAGGTCTACAGCCAGACAATAGGAAATACCATGAACAGGACAGAGATAGAATTTAGGCCACATTAATTTCCATCAAAGAGCTGTCGTGTGTGTGTGTGTGAGAGAGAGAGAGTTAGGCTAAAGAGTGAATACGAGAATTTTTTTAGTTTTTATTTCCAAAGAGAGAGTGGTCAGTCAGTGGTATAAGTGCCCAAGGGTCTGTGGGATCTCCATCCTTGGAGATGTTCAGACCTTGGCTAGAGGCAGTCCTGAGAAACCAGATCTAACTTTGAAGTGAGCCTTGTTTTGAGCAGGACGTTGGGTTAGATTACTTCCTGAAGACATTTCCAACCTAAATTATTCTACAGTTCTAATTTTAAAGGCTGTATTCTAGACGGAGCAGAGTGCAGAAGTGTGAGCAACACTACAAGAAGATAGAACAAGGTTATAAACACTGAGCCACAAAATTATAAGTGTAGACATAACTATTCTTTTTACTATCTGATTATTATTTTTTTCTAAAGAAATCTGTAGAAAGAGCCAATGACAACAGCATTGGTTTTGAAGCAGCAAATACATCAGATCTGTGCCAACTAGTTTTGGATGCAACAGCACAGGAAAAGTCCAGACAAGCAGAGGGAAATGATCTTCAGTTGCACTTTGTAGGGCTTTGAAAATGAAGCAGTTGAAGTCATTTATAAGAATTTCTTGTTTTTAAAATATTTGCAAGATTTGCAAAATCTTAATGATTTAGGGCAAAAGCTAAATTCTAGCTGAGCAGGCTAAATAAAATTTAAAAAATCATAGAGAGAAAATTTCTGTAATTTTGTAGCAGAAGATTCCTTCTGCACCTCTCTCAAGAAGCTGATATAGTCCACTACCAGAAATAGTATACTATACTAAACTTAATCTTATATGCCAGTCTTTATAATTCCAATTACCTGGTCTCAGAGAAATGCTGGTTATTAGACAGTATTTGAATAGTGCTTAGCAAATGAAAATGGTTATATAAGACATATTATAAAGTCATTTTAGGGTCCTTATGATTTTCTTCCATTTACTATCATAAATTGTGAGTCCACCATGCAATGCAAGTCCTCCTCAGCTGTAGTCAACCCTCTTTTAAGTATATACATGACAAGATTATGTTGCAAGGTTCCAAAGAGTGAATTTAATTTTGATGCAAAACATGACTAATTTTATGAGAAAAAGACATTAAATTTTTGCAAAACTTTTTCATTAAGTCTACCATTTTCCAGCTTTTGATTAAAATGGGAAAACTTAGCTTGCTTAAGAACTTGATTTTGTTGTTCTTTTCAAAACTATATTTCAGAAAATATTTACCAGGCTCTGGCCAGTTCAAGTTTGAATTTTCTAAAGATTTTTCGAGATCTACATTACTTGGTGCAAGATGGACTGAATTAATTCACGGTAAATATCTAAAGTTAAAAAGAAAAAAAAATCACACAGAAGGCTACAATCAAGCAGAATGTGTGTATGAAAGTTGGAACATTTGCTCTGGCACAACACGTTGCTCAAAGAAAGAAATGCAAGGAGTGATTTCTTTTTTACTCAGTCATAGTTTGGGATTCTAAAGTTAATTGCAATCAGAAGGCAAATCAGAAGGTATTGAATACTCCACAGCATACAATAATTTAACAGAAACAACATGCAACCTTACAGAATTCACCATGAGCCCAAGGAGAGCCTACAGTGTAAGTCTATCACTTTCTGAATGCAAACACTGCCTACCATGCAAAGGATGAGAAGCAGAAACACCACTGCCACCATTTTAAAAGAAAAAAAGCACTACCGGGCACAAGAGTCTCGATGTCATCCAAGCACAAAGGTGCTGGAAAACTTTCTGGGTTCTGGATCCAGGTTTCATACCCTTGTAAATGGAGGAAAGAATGAAGAATTTAAATTCCACCCCGTTCTGTGCCGGTTGCTGTGAATGGAAATTTAGATGCCTCGCTTCTCCATTCACTCCATGAACTCAACCGAGCATTATAATTTCCATTCCCACAACTGGAAACCTAAATTTTAGACATCTTAGTATTCTGCGTCACAATGCCTAAGTCCCTTCCTGTATCCTGCCCTCCTGGTATTCCTGTTACTTGGTAGTATTTTGAAAGGGATGATGGTGGTACCAATCTAGTTTAGTAACTGAGACAGAAGCAAAGGGATGGTTTCTGCAATTTATCACAAAATCCAGTGGTAACTAGTCAATCAACATTTCTAACTGTTGTTTTATTTGGTCTTGAAAATAACATCAAAGTATACCCTTTGATGTTGCACTGGTTATATTCTGAGTATTCTCATATGTATCCAGTTATTCTAAGCCAATTCCGACAACTCAAACTTAAGTCAGGGATGTTCAGCATAACATCAAAGTTGGCAGACTTAATGCCTCACTGAAGTCCTTCAACTTTGCTCTCAGTACTTGGGACAAAACAGCCCAGGTAATCTTCATGTAACATCAAAGCTGCAGATATAATAACCTCCAAGATGAATGAAACAATAGAAGCATTCATTTTGTCCCCTGATTGTGATGTTTCCTAGGTGTTTGCTGTTCTTCAGTTGTTTTTGTTTTGTTTAAAAATTGAACTAAAAATGACCTATTAGTTCTAACTTTTGTTAGTAGATTATTTTTCTTAGCTTCATCATAACAAGCATAATAATGGAAAAGAGGTGTCTTCCAGAGCAATGCTGAATGAAAAAATCATGCTGTGAACTGACTGGGAAAAAGATTTAGGGGACTTATAAGAAATCTTGAAAACAAGTTATCTACAGACAGACAGATGGAAAGAGGGAAAGAGGGAAGGAAAAGAAAGATGTGTCAGTGTAAGTGAACTTAAGAACCCAAAAAACATTAACAGCTTACTGCGTAGGGATATCAGGCTCGTGGAGCAGCAGTCAAAAGAAATGAAGATGTTGTCAGACAAGAGATCAGAATCCATTCATTTAGTGTTCTCATTTTCCATCCGGCATTCCATCCTTTTTTTTCTTTTCTTTTTTTTTATTCTTTTTTTGCCCTGGAGCAGCAAATAGTATGTAGATTAAACCAGGGTGAATCCAAGTCTCTAGAGGAAAGGTTGAAGAGCTTCATCTGGTTTTGTGCTGCAGTGAGAACTTTAAGAATAACCTCATGGATGATATTCAGGATGTGCTAAGCAAAGAATGACAACGTGTTATGAGTGGAAAGTGGAATTCACCTAAGTCACAAACAAATTCAGAAAAATAAGAATACATAGAATCCACACCAGCATTAAAAGTATTTCACATTAAAAATTTCACAGTAAGTTTCACATTAAAATTCTCAGTTTTCAGTGTAGTGTAACTGTATAAATATCAGCTGTCTTGTTGACATCATCTATGCTATTCTAGGTGCATATTAATTTCCAGTCAAATTTAAATTAATAGTGAGAACGAGACTAGGATAACTACATATACTTTTTCTCCATATACAAACATTCATGACAACCCTTCTTTGAAAGCTCATCATCCTTTCAGGTGGAGAAAAAAATTGAAAAAGGGCAGGACTGCCTCTCATACCTGATGTGCTTCTTGCCATTTCTGTGAAAAATCTGGCTAAATTTGCCCAAGCTAGATGTCAAAACTAAAAAGATAATTAAAAAAAAAAAATCTCAGTTTTCATATCCTCACAAAGGACTTCCGCAATTATAACAGCAACAGGCTGGTGCTGTTATACATTCCCTCTTTGGTGACCGCTTTTGCCCTTTTCCAATTTCCACACTGTAGACATCCTGATGTCATGAAATGGCTAAATATGCTCAAGTCTCCAGGAAATCATGAAGGTTTTCCCTCTCATGTCTGCATAAAGCTGAATAGGATTGAAAACTGGAACTGAGAACAGAAAACATGACTGCCTTAGTCCCCTTTCAACTGGCACCCAAGTGCTCTGTGAGTGCTCAGGGATCTGTTTTTCAAACCAGGAAGGAGAGGATGGAGGGTAGAGAGACAGAGATGACTGGGATTTGGGGACAGGATGAACCAGCCATGCAGGGAAGATGAAATAAGGAGGACTGAAGATGGCTTCTAGGCAAGAGTGATCATGCAAGGAGACCAGCATTGAACATCAGTGTGGAAAAGAGACAAGCCAGAATTTGGTGAAGGAAAAGTGGGCTTGGGAACAACTTGGCTAGAGGAATTAGAGCCCTTTGGATTATGAGCTGGTGTGAGAAGCAGAGAGGTTGAAGACTAGGACTCCTAAGAAAAGAGTCCTTGCCTAGGAAACAATTTTGAAAGCTGCATAAGGGGAATAAGAAGAAGAATAAATGCCAAACAGAAAGAGGAAAAAGACTTTCCAAGCAAAGTTTGGGAATAATCAGCAAGGTACACTAACCTGGGGCATGTACTTGCTGCTATGCACCTGGTAGTCACAATCCTGGTTGCCCACAACAGGAACCTGGCTTGAATGTGCTAGTTTCCCTCTGGTCTGATATTTCCTTCCTATGAAACACATAATGTAGATGGAGAGGTGGGAAAACAAGAGTGGATATTCTTCCCTACGGACTGGAATGCACAGGAGTACCAAGAAATACTCCTAGCCCCATCAGATTAGAAGTGTCTTTAAGTAAAACAGGAACCCAAGGATCAAAACTAATACGGGAGGCTGTGGGATATGGAAAGACCAACTGGCAAGGAGCAAGGACATGGTAACTTGGACTGCTTGGGTAAAGGGAATCAGGGCTGACGTGCTCAGTTAAGACTGAGATGTAGGCAGTAAGCTTAGAAGAGTTAATAGAAACAGTTAGGGAAAGAGATTCTATTGGAAGGGGAAATGCCGGCTATCAGAAAATATCTGTGAAATCTGGTGCTGTAACGCTACAGAAATTTTACCAAATAGACATACTGGTCACTACTGAGTATATCTGTATCATCTGGAAGTGTCCTATGTTTCACCAGTCTGGTGGTACAAGTAGCTCATGTCCACACTGTTCATGTTCAGGCCCCTGAGGGTAGCAGGTCACAATTTTCCTTCACATCCACAGAGATCCAGCTGCCCCATACCTCCTCCTGCTAAAACCTGGGACTCTGGAAAATCTCTGTTCTCTCCCCATCTAGGCTGCATGAGGTTTTTGATACCCTTAACCAAAGCAAGCTGAGGACTCCAAAGTGGCTCAGATCAGCTCTCAGACATGCACATGAGCACAGAGTATCCCACTGCCCACTGCCAACTTTCGCTGTCAAAGGGCAAAAAAAGAAATGCTCCAGTGCAGTTCAGAGCCTGTATGTAAGCTAACAGATCAGTACTGTACACAACTGAGGGTCGAGGACAGTGGAATTCAACAGGGGGTGAAGGAGCTTGAGAGGACAAATGGTGAAAGGCTGTTTTTGTTATTGGTTCCACTTAGGAAGCAGAGAAAGCCTGCAGGGTAGACCCACAGAGTCCAGCCCTGCTGTAAAACAGCTGTGTCCCAGCATGATGCCTGCTTGCTTCATTCCCACCTGCGCACGCGTACACTTACAGACCTTCTATCATGCAACCTTTAGCCTTGCTCAAGGCAGAGAATGGATGGTGACCAAATCGTACCTGTATTATCTCTGGTCATTGCCCAGTGCATGGCCTGTGGCAATTACTTCTGGATGCTTGACTTCACTAACAAAGCAGTGGTCTTTCAAAATAGTTCAAAGTATTCCTCTGTAATATAAAATAAGACACCAAGATACAGTACTAAAGCTCCCAACTTATCATTTTTATCCTTCCACAAAAAGAAAGAGAGCGTTGTAAAAATAAACAAATAAGGGCAGGAAAGATCTGCTGAAAACTACGTAAAATTCTCACTGTAGATACAGTAAGGTCAGTCTAAAAGGCGTCAATCTGCTTTGCGGGTCAGTATGATGCATGCAATGCAAAGTCCACTGACAGCATTTGGTGACTGAGATGGGTCAGGACTTAAGGATTTCACATCAGCTTTACCTCCCCAAAAGGTAAAAACTGAATAAAGTAAGCACATATAAATTTTGCAGTATGCAACCATTATTATCATGGACACAAATGACCCTTATCTCTCTCCTCTTCTTACATATTCTGCAGACTTCTTAGGGAAGATGTAGAAGAAGTAAAACTGCTTTAGATAGTCTTCTGTTCATATCATACAAAAATCTGAGTCCTTTGATACTGGGAAGCATATCACACACTGTCTTCAATGTGTATTATGCACTCCTAATAATTTAGTAAGTAGAAGTATAATAAATAGCAAACAATTAAAAAACCAAAGCAGAATTTTTTTTTTAAAAATAAACCCCATTATTTAATACATAAGGAAAAACTATGAATTAAGTTCTATCAAAAATTATCAAAAAATGCACCACCATTTTTCCC
This sequence comes from Aptenodytes forsteri, assembly GCF_000699145.1. NCBI lineage: Eukaryota > Metazoa > Chordata > Aves > Sphenisciformes > Spheniscidae > Aptenodytes > Aptenodytes forsteri. The sequence goes on along the minus strand of NW_008794723.1, from coordinate 2,082,074 downwards.
ACTATTCCCTATTTCCCCATCCATAATGTGTCAAATCAGGCAACCTGAAAGTATGTCCAGGGCACTGCATACTTTTTTGTGTACACTTCCCAGTATTTTAGAGAAATACTGGAGTATTTTACACTTTATTGTGTCTCGGTTTGCATTTCCTTAACTAATCCTAGCATTCACACTTGTATTTATAATAAATCAGTTTATATATCCCTAGTTAATATTTGCTTAGGGCTTATGTTGATTTCACAATACATGCAATTTTCTGGCTCTATCTTTATCTTCAAGGATTAGATTGAATTGAGCAGCCCTGTAGTAATTTAGTTTTATCTTGTGCCTTACAGTTTTATGTTCCTGTAATAGCACTTCCCTTCTCTATTTTATTTAATTAAATATATCTTATTTCACAATGACAACATTTTTATTTTTTAGTTTATTTGTTAAACAGCTGCCATTGTGGCAAGACTTTGTGGTGAGAGAATACTTATTTTAAAGACATTTAGAACAGAAATTGCCAAATGTAGAGGGAAGGAAAGGATTTGAACTTGGCATAAGTGTGCTCTGAGATTAAATTTGAATTGCTTTGGCTTCTCTGGCTGGAATCTTCAGCTAAATAGCTATATTCAGATTACCTTTCTTCCATTTGTTTTTTGGTTTGGGGTTGGGGGGGGTTGATAAAGGAAGTGCTTTTTGAAAACAAATGTTGTTAAATCTTTGCCAAGTTGTACTGAAAGGTTTGTGATAATAATTTTTTGTATTTGGCTTCACTTACACTAAAATAGCAGGTAAATGCTAATTATTTTTTCAAGTCCATAATTTTAGCACTACACAGTTAATTTTTATGCTGATGAGGGCCAGACTAATTGACAGCATATCCATAATAAAAAGCAATGGGTCTGAACACAAGGACTCAGAGTTTCCCCACCTTCTTTAGCTTAAATGGGCAAACTGTTTTGATAAAACCAAATGTTGTGCAGGTGCATTGAGTTGCAGAGGATGTGAAACGGGTTTGATCCTAAATTGACTAGTATGTGCAAAGTGGATGTATTTACTCACAGCACTGGCAGCTTCTTTGGTAAATAGTCTGGCACAGTACAGAGTAAGCATGTCTAGCTTCAAGACGTTTTTGATCTGCAGCCGTGTGTGCTTATCTTCATTCTTAACAGAAACCACCAAATAAAATGTATATTAAATTTCTAAAAGAGTAGCTTGGGTTTGTCTCCTCACTTTTCTTCATGAAGTGTCTTTTCTTCTCGGGTCGATTCTTCTGAAATCATGATAAATCGGGGGCCTCTGTTAAACAAAAGGCTTTTTATAGCTGGGAAACCCCTTTTGCTAACTCTTCCTGCTTGACCTCCTGACAAACTGTATGTCACCTTTTACTCTTGCGCTCCTCATACACCAGGCACCCTCTCTCTGTCCTCAAATCCCTGCTGATGGCTTTCATGGATAATACCTTTTCCTCCTGATCTCAGCACCAAGCATCCATACCTGTGTGTTCTTATCAATTCCCTTATAAATCCCACAAGTTTAAATTAAACTCACAGATCCTAGGAGAGACCTGACTTTTTCAGGTTTTGCAGATTGTCTCTGATTCTGGTCAGAAGTAGGTTAACTCAGCCTTTTTGTGCTACTGGATTGGCAGAAAGTAACTGCAATCCCTGACTTCACAGCACCGTCTCCACTCAGACACCACTGCCCAGGCAGTGTAAAAGCCTACCCCAGCTCAGGTCAGCTCAGCTTTCATGCAGTTAAGGAGTCTGACAGCCCAGTTCTAGTTATACTAAACCCATCCCTGCCTGAAAGACCCCTGATTTCATAAGAAATTCTTTTCATGCAGAAACATTAGCATATGGTTGTGGAGACATATTGCAGAGGTGTAAAAATACATGAATAACATGGAAAAGGTGAGCAAGAAATTATTTTACTATGTGTTTTTGGCATGAGCTAGGGAATGTTAACTGAGACTCAGAGGCTTCAGGTTCAAAACATTTCTTCCTTAAGTATATAGTTAAGTTGTAAAACTTTTTGTCATGAAAAGTTGTGGCTGATGACAGTTTACACACATTCATAAAATAAGTGGACAATTCATCTAAGGCTATTCAAGACCTCTAGGTCCCACCGTCTCTATCTCTCAGGAAGCTGCTGAGTTACAAATTGCTGTGGGCTGGGAGAGCTTCCTGGAAATCACCAGTGCACTCGAATCCTGATCTTTTAATATACACTAGGCAGCCACTGCTATTGACTTCCAAAGACCTAGACTAACCTTCTGGCCGAAATGAACTTTCCACGTAACCACCATCATCCTTTCGTCCTAATACCTGTACAAACAGCTGCAAGCCCCCAGGTGTTGGTGTTAAGTATTTATTTAAACTTTGGAAGAAGAAATGGAAGATCCAGACAAAAAAAAATTTAGAAAACAATTTGAAGTCCAGAAAACATGCCCTATAGCTATGTAAGTGGGAGGTCAAAACATTTTGGTTTTTTTAAAGGAAAACATATCATTTGATTATAGCACACCAGTATTCAGAGTTAGCAGAGATAGCAAATTGAGTCAAAACAAATTCCAACTAATTAATGATCCTTGAAGATAGATAAAACTGATAGTAAGACTCATAAATAAGTGATAACTGACTCATTTTTAAAAAAAACGTACATATGATTTTTTAATACAAAGTCCATGCAACACGATGTTACTGGGTTCAGCATAGCAGGCATTGCAAGGCTTTTTCATAAACTGTGTTCATGACATTTTATCTACACATGTTCATTTCTCTGCCAAAGTCACCCATTCATCTTCTCCATGCTCCAAGGAACCCCATCATCCAGGTAGTTGTATCCTTTTGCTTTTTATTAGGCAAGTCCTCTCACCAATACACCTTGATGGTTTTTTTACTACTCAGAGGCCCTTGAGAGTCGTCATTAGCTCAATGCACTGTCCTGCAGCTTCTAATTTGCTGCCAATAGGAGCTGCTTTCCTGAGTTTCTTTAAGGCCAAATTCACTAGACCACTCCCATCTTTATATTAAACCAAAGACAGAGCCAAAAAATTAGGGCCTGTACCTGTTTTTCTAATCCTGACCTAATGCTATGCAGAAGTTCAAAGCAAATTATTACAGACGTCTCTTCTGAGCTAAAAGTACAATAGCTCTATGGTACTTGCATCAGTCACAGGACAGAAAGCAAGGCAATATTTTCCTACAGTGTTTTCAGAAAAAAATCTTTTCTGCTAGGTGTGACTATAGGAAATACGCAAATAATTTTGCAAATTACAAGCATGTTTGGTGCTGGGTAATACCTTACCAAATTTCTCTCCTGTCACATGAAGAAGGAATAGTGGTGAAAATCAGAATGCTTGATGCAGGTAACACTCTTTGTTTTCATATAAGAGGCAATGCAAATACTATGAGGATGTGTATAATGCATTTCCTTACATAGAGTGTGGGCTGGGACATGTCCTGAAGAGAATAAGTGTTGGGATGGGAATAGTGGAAAAGATACAAGGTAAGATGCAGAATATGTGCTTTTCATAGCTTCCTACTTTAAAAGTATACTAGGTTGACTCAGTAATGCTTTTAAAGATATTTATAATGCTGTCTGCCTGTTTTTTAACAGCTCAGTATTTTTTCACTGTTGTACAGAACTACATTTTCATGATAAGTTTACTTGGCTCATGATTTTGCCTTGGTTTTAGGAATAAAATATTTGTGAGCAGAATATGTTTTCTTCTGGGTTCCCATTCTTTCAAAGCAATGTCCAGCAGCAGTACAATCACAATATTATGTCTAACAATAATCATATGCAGTCATTTCCAATCACAGTGGCTACATGTAGAAGCAGCTACAGTCTGTTGAAAATGTGAGGAAATGTCAAACTATATTAAGCTGTCTAGAAAGAAAAAGGAAGAGGTTCACAGTTTGATGAGGAAAATTAAAACCTTGCTGAACCATGCTGAACACCTGAAAATATCAAAGAACAAAAGATAAATGGGGAAAAGCCTGAAAAAGTTATGAAATGTAAAAAGGAATAAGGTTCAGTAGAGTAACAAATTATATGAAATAGCAAAGAAAGTAAAGATAAACAATCTATAACTACTAAAAAGATCATGGCCTACAGTAAGCTGCCCATATGGCTCTAATAACTGGGAATCTAGAATATTGTGTTCACTTTTTAATACTTGAGTTTGAGCTAGACAAAGACAGGCCAAAGGGATTTGGGGGTACAGTCCAATTCCTACAATAGCTTTCTGGACCAGTTGCAGCATATAAGTTTATGCAAGAAGCCTCTGTCTGACAGTCTTAGATACTGGGAAGTCTGAGCCAGTCACACCATTCTTAAAGAAGGTGCCATAATACATGCACAAGTCCAGTTGTGATTGTCTAGGATAGACAGTTTGTGTTCAGCCCTTTTGCAGAAAGAAAGCAATTTCCTTCTGGGTCATGGGTGAACTCTGCATTATACTGCATTGGGTATCTGCCCGTTGCCTGAACACCAGGAGCCATGATACTGGAACAGATAAATACGAAATCTGTGCTAACTGGCATGCATGTAACCTTAGAGTTCAGGGCTTTGGAAGAAGGAGTGGAATGGGATGTAAAGCACTTTGCCTGGCTCAGTGATGCTGTAACAGACCGTGTTCACTGACCGTAGGAAGCAGAGAACATCAACGGTGCAGGGTATTCCAAATGCACTCATGGTGCCTTGACACAGGCTGGAAATGGCATATCACTCAAGAGACAACTTCCATCTATTCTGAGATCTTTTAAATCATTATCATTTTTTCTATAATTATGAGTCTATGAGAAATTCAGGATCCAGAAATTTAGTGTGAAGATAAGGTCAAAATGTCTCCCTGAAAGAGAAGGGTCATCTATATCTATTTGAAAAGCATGAAAAACATGAAACAAAAGATGAACAGAGAAAAAAAATGGAAATTATATAAGACCACTTAATTTAGACCAGATTCTTAACATTAAGAAAGAGGAAACTGAGTTAACCATCAGGGAAAACTTCCTGCTTGTGAGAGACATTAAAGTGACTCCAAAGGAAACATTTGGGATGTTAAAAAACTGATTGAACAAAAAAGGAAGAAATATACTGCATAGAACAATACTCCAGTTGCAGGGCAATGAACTGGATGACCTAATAGCTATTTTCCACTCCTTACATCTATGATTATGTGATTCTAAATATATATTCAGAATTCAACAAGAGGCAGTGAGACGGTAGAGGCATTGAAGAACATAAGTGGAAAGTTAGTGACAGATGAGATTGATTCTGCTGCAGGCCTAAATGAATTCCTCACCTCATTATTCATTGGGGGAGGAAGGAAAAGAAAAAAAAAAGGAAGGTAGCATCTCCGGGACTGAGAGATATTCTCCTGGAGGGGAAAGTAAAAGACTTTGTTATTGCACTGGAGAAGATAATAAGGCAATTAGGACTGTTACATTTGACAAAGCACCAGGCTCAGATGAATTGTATCCCAGAATCCTGAAGAAAGTAACAAAGGAAATAGGAAAGCCTTCAGCAAAGGTTTTTGACAGGCCACTAAGGAGTGTAGTCGTACCCAAGAACTTAAGGGGTACTAAAGTTATTCCCAGATTAAAGAAAGAACCAAGAGAAGATTCAGGGGACAAGCCCTCTAAGTATCATTTCAGTTGAGAGAAAGATATTGGAAATATTGCTAAAGGACGATGTTGAAGTAATTTTACTGTACAATTTAATGCCAGTAACAGGGAAAATCAGGAAAAATCTGCACAATACTTTAGCATGTTATGGGAGTAGTAGACCACAGTGAAAAGACTGATCTCATTCGTACAGTTGTCAAGGTGGTATAAAAAGGAAGAGCAGCCCCTGTATAAACTATGGTATGAATTGGTGGGAGTAAATATTTTCAATTCAGCTGGGTGTTGCCTTAAAGGTTGCCAAAGTAGAGCTACTTTAGAAGTGCAACGTTACAGAAGAACATGTAAAAGCTAAAAGGGAGAGATGCAGTAATGCATCCTAGTGGTTAAAGACATTTGAAGAGTTTGGTTACTGTAGTTACATCTAACACTACAATCTCGTATAGCTAGATCAAACCATAATAGCTCTAAACTAGCTAAGTTAAGTACTACTACCAATGCAGTCAGGCAGCACCGAGCTCAACTCAGGCTGCAAAGCCTGACTGACATCTGGGTAAATACCTCAGTATGATCCTGCCTAGAATCAACTGTTATCACAACTGCATTACCCCAACCAGGATTAACTAGTTTAAAGCTAGCTGAAGTGAGCCTGTAAAAGCAGTGATATCTGTAGACATGTTCCTAGACTACCGGTCCCCAGTCTTTTCAATTTGGTGAATCCTTCTTTGAAGCTTAAAAAAAAAAAAACACCCTACTTAAATCCTTTTATGTCTGCAGATGTAAACTTGTAAAACAGAAATCATGAGAACTGTATTCCCAAAACCATAAATAAGGCATTAAGACGTACTGAATCCTGAGTCTACCGGCTCTAGTCTTTCATTATCTGTAGGTTGTGACTATGCCCACACTCCTTCAGGAAACTGTCTTCTCTTTGTCTTCATCCTTTAACACCATTATTTGTCTCTCAGCCCTTTCCTTTTCCTTACCCACTTCCAGTTTCCCCTTCAGGAATCCCTTGGAAACCTAGACTTACTCCCTGACTGATTCTGTAACCATGGACAAATTATAAAAATTCAGACCTCTGGGCATCCAAGTTCCTTTGTTACAGAGTGTTACAACCTTCCATATATGGAACATAATACTATTTCTTCTCTTGTTAGGGTTTTGTGTTTTATGCCATCAAGTAGCAAGTAGCCTTTTAACAATTGGCAAGAGGAATGGTAAAGAAAATAGTCTTAAATTTAGCTTAAAGAGCTCAGGAAAAAAAGAGACTGGCAGCTTGATCCACTGAAGGCAACAAGAGCTGTGTCTTTCCAAGAATATAGGATATTAGGTCAGATAAAAGTGGGCAAAGAAGATTTCTTCTGATGTCACTCTTTTTATTCTAACCTCCTTTGCCCCCACAACAAATTTTTAACTGCCCAAAATGGGGATATCCCACTTCTGTGGCTTAAAAGTCCAAGATTTTGTGTGTGGGATGAATTCACATTCAGTTTACCAATTGTAAATCTTGCCACGAGGTGAAAACTTGTGGGAAAGTTAGACATGACATTGTTATTAACAGGAATTTTCTCATTAGCCTGATCAGGATTTTTTTCCCTCTTTGCATCTTTGAAGGGCTTTTTAGTTCATCTCTGAGCACTCCCCTTGTTCCCTCCCTTACCCCTCTCCTCCCCCCCCCCCCCCCCGCCTTCC
>NW_008794723.1:2059185-2074673 GCF_000699145.1 Aptenodytes forsteri | reverse complement strand
CCCTCTCCCCCCCCCCCCCCCTTTTTTTTCTGGTTGTTTGTCAGATTTTTGTTTGCTTGTTTGCTTGGTTTTCAAGTAGGTGCCAGACATTTTAGTAGAGGGCTGACTCTATGTCTGCAAAAAGCAATTTTATTTTGTTTATATGACTGTAAACACCTGTTCCAGATGGACAATTTAGGGGATTGTTTGGGATTTGGCTTTTGTGGCACTTTGCCCTGAATAGAGCAGAATATTTCTAAGAACTGTCCAAGCTGTGTCTTTTCATCCAGCACACACAAAAGGCTACCTCCTGAAGGTAAAACTGAAGTCAACAGGGTCCCACTGGTGTGACTAAAAACATCATTTGGCCCAGAGCTTTCTTCATATTCACAGGGACAAATTCTGCCTGTGGATGCATATATACCACTTTCAATGAAGCCAGCCAAAGTTGTGCAGAAAAAAAGAAAGGAAAAGGGAAAAAAAAAGAGAGAGAGAGACATTTTCTAGTGCTCTTGTGAGCTTTCAGCTTTATAGTACAACCTGTGCAGAAGGATTAAAAGGATATAATATATAGCATGCAGAGGGATGACTAGGGGGGCATGAAACCATCTGCAAATGTTTGAAAGATGTTTGCATTCCCCTTAGGCATGAAAGAAATTACTTCCTATGTTACCAGAGAATTCTCCAAGAAATAGTGGGTCAAAGTTAAAAAAGGGAAACTTAAAACACATTTCAGGGAAATGTTTCTGACAGTGTGATTGTTTGTATAATTTTTAAAGCAAGAGCAAAATCACAGAGAGTAGGCAATACAATACTTAAAAATTTTGTTGCCCAATCTCACCAGGGTAACCCAGATGACCCAGACTTCTTATATCATCTGGGAAGAGAGTTAGGAACCTCAGAAGAAGGGGTTTGGGGTTTAGTTTTCCTGGGAGTGGTGTAATGTGAAATGAGCATCCTAGAAACCCTGAACAGAGCTCCAAGTCTTTCCTTTAGTTGATGTCCTTCTAGCCTCATGATTCTTGCATTCTTGACTGCTCAAGGAGTATGACAGTCATCAAGATCGCGAAAGTTTGGACACACTGGGAGTTCAATACTCAGGAGAGGTCAACTAAAGAAACTGACTGCATGTTAATGACAAAAGTACAATAAATGAATAGATAAATAGCAAAGGAGAGAAAGAAGAAAAGCCTATAAGTAAAACTAAAAACTGCCTAAAGTCACAAGACAGTGGTAGATACCCAAGTGGTCACACTGAAGGTTGTTTGTATGGGTATCAGACAATCAGTGGGTTGTGTGTGCTGATGGTAAAGACAGCTCATGGCTTGCAGGACAGGAATGAGAAATGTGCAGGTAGCAGAGGGGAGAAGTGTACAGTCAAAAAGCAAAATAAGTTAACAAGATCAAACCATACCCCAGAATCCACAGGACTGATTTACCCTGCTCGGGTAAGGAGATTGCCAGAGCTGTACTACTGACTACAAACTGTTAGTTTGATAGCAATGACCAATAGATTCCAAAAGACACTGCGGAGATTTAAAAAGAAAAAAAAAAAAACAAAAAAACCACAAAACAACCAAAAAACCCCATGTTATTGGAAGACTACATTTGCAGTAAGCATAAACAACAGCTTTCTAGAGCCAGAAACCCAGATGACAGTAAGCATTCCCATGTGTTTTCAGGTCCTGTTTCAAAATAAGACTATAGAAAAATCAGTCAGTAATAAAAATCAATCAAAGGAAGAACAGAAAAAAAAAGAAAAAGGTCTCCAACAGTCATATTTATTTTTAAAGGGGAACTACAAAAAAGGGGAGTTAGTTGCAAAAAACACCAGGAGTATGTAACATCATAAATTGTATGCAAGTGGCACTAGAGAGTATTTTAAAACAATACACTAGAAGCTCAAGATAAACAAACAAACAAAAATCCACCTCCAAAGGGATCAGAAAAAAAACTCAGCATGGTTAAATGGTAAAGGAGTTTATTGGAAGTGAAAATCCTTCAGAAAAATGGGATTTGTATCTACTTAAGAAAAACAGAAACGTATATAAGCCTCGGGAAGCTGAATATAGAATTGTAATAAGACAGGCAGAAAAGATTTTGACGAACAGCTTGTTAAAGGCTAATCTTAAAACACATCAGAAGCAGGAAGTTTGCTAGTGATCACCAGTGGGTGATCAATGTGCATAAAATACCATTCAGAAAGCACAAAGTCAGATGATGTGTATGGAAAATCAGCCTGAAGAACTGTCTCAGACTGACTGGACAATGACAGATGTTTCAGAAAAAATGAGTAAACTGAATATTAACAGTTTGCTAGGGTCCTCAGTGTGAGATTGCTCAATTAATAAGAGTTGTATCCTATCCCTTAATTGTTTCCATATCAGAGAAGTGGGAGGTGGCAAATCTACTAGCAGTCTTTGATAGGGGTTTCAGAGTGATCAGGTGAACAACTGACCAGTAACATATAACCCGGAGTTTTGGAAAAATTAAAAAGAAAAACAAAAATCATGACAGCAGTAAATATGACATGCTTGGGAAATGTCAACATAATTTCTGTGTAGAGAAGCTGTGTTTCAGGAGTTCGTTGTGGATGCCTAAAAGAATATGGAAAACAGTGATCCAATCTGTGCAGCACTCTTAGATTTCCAAAAGCCATTAACATGATCCTTCACAAAAGCCTCTTAGAGAAACTGAGCTGTCTGGGTAAGAAGGAAGGTCCTCTTATGAATTAATACCCAGCATAAGATAGGAAACAAAAGGTAGGAACAAACGGTTAGTCTTCACAATGGAGAAAGATTACTAGAGAACCTGTGCTATTCAGCATATTCAAAAATGATCTGGAAAAGGAGGTAAATAGAGAGGTAAAAAAGGCTGTGGATGATACAAAATTATGCAGGATACTTAAATCTAAAGCTGACTGTGAGGACTTGCAGAAGGAGCTCATGGCACTGAGTGAATAGGCAATAAAATGGAAGATGAAATTCAACGTTGATAAGTGCACATAGGGAAAAAAACAACCCTAACTATACATACACAATGATGGGCTGTAAATAAGCTATTACCACTCAGGAAAGAGATCTTAGAGTTACTGTGGATAGTTCTCTGAAAACATCAACTCACTGCTCAGCGGCAGCCAAAAAGGCAATAGAATTGTAGGAATTATTAGGAAAGGAAAAGAGAACAAAAGAGAAATCAGTTTTATGCTACTATGTAAATACACGCTGTGCTTGCATCTCGAATGCTGTGCACAGTTTCAGCCACCCCAATTCAAAAAGATTATAGCAGGACTTGAAAAGATACAGAAAAAGGCAAAAAAGACAATTAGAAGTATGGCCTGTCTCTTCCATGAGAACAGACTGAGCTGACTTAGACATGGGTAAGAAATGAAACAGTTATTGAGTGGGTGAACGGGGTTACATACAAATTACAGAGGTACCAGTGAAGTGATTAAGCAACAAATTTAAGAAAAAAGAGTTGCTTTTTTGTACATGGCATGCAAATAAACTTTGGCCTCTTTGCCACAAGGTGAGGTTGAGGAGCAATTAATATAAATACATTTTTTAAAATAGATTTCAAAAATTAACAAATCCAGTGGTCTGAAAGCAAAATCCAGTTCAGAAAACCCCTAGCACATTTGCTGTGTAGCCAGGTGATATAGCAGGGAATGGACTACTTCATACAGGTGCTGAGTTCCTACGGTCGTCCCTGAGCAGTCACTACAGAGTAATGTTGGAAATAAGAAAACTGACTTAACGGACCATTGGTCTGAGTCTGAATCACTCTTACACTAGAGAAGACAGAAAGTGCTTCTCCCAAAGATGGTCTGCAGTGTGGTGGTTAAGACACTGTGCTGGAAATTAGAAATTGTGGGTTGAAAACCTATCAAGGAGAGAAAGGTCCAGACTGCGGCTCCCCAGGTACAGGACCAAACACATCCACCTGTGCCAGCCAGGACTTCAAAAGGACTTAGCACTGTTTGCCCTCCCTTGTGGAGAAGTGGAGATTAATGACCCTCCTAAATCTGGGCTACAACTAAACATAGATAGGAAAGTGGTGCCTTTCTTCCACCGTCCATAAAGTATGCTTATGAGGAACCCACTGAGTCATAGACTTGTAGAAATTGCTGGAGAAAAGGCAGCTTGCATTGCTACCTGGGGTTTGGGTACTATCAGGACCAGCAGGCTATCTGCATCTTACCTTTCATTTTTGGGAACAGTGCTGTGATCCATGGATAAATGAAACACACCAGAGCACAGACGTCCTTCTCTTGATTTAATACAGGCAGCAGAAGTGGGCTGCTGTCCTATATGTAGCTCAGCTAATAGACAGAACAACATGAATCTCCCTGCCCCATTTTTTAACAGCAGAGCAGAGGAGTGTCGGGATGCAGATTCCTCTGCTTTTCCATGATCTGGATACAATTATGTTTTGTTCCCAGACCCCTTCTTACCATCTCTCCCTGCCCCTCCCCTTTCTCTAACCCATCTGACTCCCTGCCTCCAACTTAACCTTCCTCAACGTACAGAAAATTGTCCCCTCTTATACTAGCTGAGCCGACTCCTCAACCTCCAGATCTAAGGGGGGAAAAAAACAAACTCCAGCAAAACAAAACAAAACAAAACAAAGAAGAAAAAGAGTGAAAGCTAAACAGGCTACACCTTTTCACAATTTTGGAGCATGAGGAGAATCAGCATCGAAATCACAGGAGGCCACATTAACAAGAACAGTGTTTTACCATCATATCTCTGACTCTTCTTTACATTTAAACAGATCAGAATTTTTCTTTGCACAAAATCCTGTCTCCAACCCTAGCAGCAGCATGATCAGAAAGATTTAGATGTGCATTGCCTGAACCTTCCCTTTTAAGATTTAATCTGTTCTTCTTAACCTGTTGGACCTCCTGCCAAAACTGTACATGAAGCTGCACCAGAGACAAAATATGCATATAGTTTCCCTGCAAAGCTGGCAGGCTTAGGATACAAATAAGCAGTGTTAAAAAACCCCCAACAAACCAAACAGGGAGTGTGGATTTGCCTTTGCATGCTCCTGCAAGACCGCGTACATGCTCAGCTACTGTTTTGCAAGAATAGCTTTCATATATAATATAAGATCAGAGATCTCTGGGGATAAGTTACGCCTCATTACATTTTCAATACCATGATCCCTCTGAGACACTACCTTACAGTGTCTTGAATAGCCCTAGTGTTTAAGTTCAACAGTGTCGCCTGGTAGGCCACTTCACACATTTATGTTCTTTTGAATAGAAAAGTGTTTCCTCACATCTTCTCCAAATGCTTTTTTTTTTTCTTTTTAATTTCCATTTTTACTTCCTTTGCCCTATTATCTGTGCATGGCTGAAAATAATAACTTGGCTTGACATACTCTGTATCATTTAGATTTTAAACTTCCCCCTCACTCTCCCTAACTCTAGGCTACTATAGATTTACGGGGTTTTTTATCCTGCATTCATATCATAGTTCATTTCTCAGTAGTAATAGAATTGGTTTCCTTATCCCTGTTTTGAAGATTTACAAAATTCTTATACTGCAGTGGCCAAAACCACAAAATAATAGTTCAGCAGTGAGCACACTAGAATCATAGCATTTCACTCAAGGATTTTCTTTTTTCCTATACCGTTCTCCACCCTTCATGAAGCTGGAAATAAGCCTGTTTCCTATGGATGTAATTTAAAAACAAATAAACTTTTATGTTAGGAAATATAGTTTTGCACAGATATGCAAAAAAAAAAAAAGGTCTGACAACTAGGAACGTGCATTTATATTGTGATTTTATGATCACATCCTACACCTATGTGGTGTTTTGGAGCTAATACAGACCATAAAAGGTGCATAAGGGCTTATTTTCCATTATGTTGAAGCCTGTGATCGATGAGGTACCACACTTTTAATACTGGTCTCAGGAGCAGGGAGAAAAACATTGAGCTCCCTGCTCCATCTCCTCCCCATCCTCTTGTCAGCCCTGTGCCCTGCCGGGGAGCGCCCTGCGCAGCCCCTGTGCCTGCTGGCAGCCACGGCTGTACCGCACACCCAGCGGGCAGGACCTGCCACGCTGCAAAGGGCTCTCTCCGCTCTCCATCCCCGCAGCTGGAGACGACAAATCTGGCTTAGACATAGCCAGGGAATGTGGACATTGTAGAGTCGTAGCCCTGTCTTTGAGCAGAGCTGTGGGACATCTACAGAGTAATTGTGCTGAGGCCTTTAAAAGTCACCTCTGCTGGGATACATTCTGACACGCGACAAAACCTCCTGTGCTTTAATCACTGCTTATTACACTAATATTAATTACATTTTGTTGCCGCCTTCTCCCTTATCTCTCTGTTCTATCCTTCTTGTTCCTCAGCTCCCAGATAAAATCATAAGCTCTTCTGGGGAAGATGCCATCTTTCACATGCACATTGCCTAGAATTACAGAGCCCAAAACCCTCAATTTGGATCGTTGGGGAGTAAGAGTATGTGAATGACGCAAGCAATCAATAGAGCTAGATAGAGTTAAGGGAAAAGGTTTCTCCCTTAAAATTGAAAGAATGTCTGGGCAGGAGTTTGGATGGATTAATTGCAAAACATGCAGTTTTGGACTATGCTGAAACTAAACATTAATTTAGCAAATGGTTCCAACTCAGCTAAGAACAGACACTGTTTTCTGAAAATGTCAATATGATTCATTTTAGTGTTCCCTAAACATTTTGCTTTTCCAGGCCAGACTAGCCATAAGCCTTAGATGCTGTTCAGAAGGCCAGTAAGGACTGGCTAAAGAAGTCTTTATATGCTCTACTATACTACCAAGGCACCCATTTAAACTGCCTCCCAGCCTGAATCAATGAGCTTTCCCATTTACCACCCTCATGATTAAATGCAAGTCAAACTCGAGATTGGGATTTTCTCAATCTCTCCAATTCTATTTACTGTAAAGTATTTATTCAATGAAGCAAGGAATGGAGTGATTCTCCCCTTTCCACAGAATCTCTTCCGACAGAATCAATTCACTGAAAATTTATTTTCACTTTCAGGTCAATGCAAACATTAAAATTTATTGGTTTTGTTTGTTTTAAACACTGAACCAAAATAAAACTATCACTTCACTGCAGAATACTAGCTAAAGGAGTAATATATCCCCCTCAAAATTAGTACCATATCCTGAAAAGTCATTAATTCATAGGTTTTATATATATATATATATATATATACATACACACACATCCAGAACAGGTGTGAGATAGTGATATTATAGCTGGTAGGGCTGTTGAGAAAATATGAAATTAAGTGTTCCTATAACTTGCTAAACCCTTTTGCTTTGCTGTCAATCAGCTTCAATACATTCACTTAGAAAACAAGAAAAAAATTAAGTTATATTTGGACTTAAAAAAATATCTCAAGGCCATGCCTGTAATATGCTTCATAATTTGTTTACTTCATAACATGACAGTTGCATGTTTCAGCAAAATTGCAGTTACACAGTAGGTCTCATCTCTTCTCCAAAAGCCCTGTAAACACAATACATTTCAGAAATGGTTTGCTTCTGTAAGGTCAGAGTCAGAAAGATACCTCTGTCAATGGAGTAAGTGTGAGGCTGCTTTTGACATTAATCTGAGGACAGCAAAATGCATTTTCATTCTTCTTTTTAAAGTGGTACATGTGAACAGTTTAGAAAAAACTGGAAAGAAAAAAAGGAAAAAATAGGTAGGTATGGTTTGCAAGGAGAGGGGGTTTTTTTGTGGTTTTAAATTTATCAAGTGGAGAGGGAGGGGTTTTGTGGTTTTAAATTTATCAACTAACTGCAGTAGTTGGAAAAAACCAGCAAGTTTTGAAGTACACTAAGCTTTTCCAGTTTTGAATCAGAGACACCAGCCTTCCAGCTAAATACAGGTAGAGAACAACTGCTTTGAGTTTAACTTGATTTTACTAATCAGTTAAAACTATTGAGAGAAAAAACAGTTGGCACAGTTTGGCACTTTTCCTGGCCACAGGAAAAGGAGGCATGATAACTACTGAAGATAATAAAGTTAAATTCAGAACAGTGGTTCCTGAACCTGTACTTAGCTTGAAGGTTCCTGATAATAAACAATATAATAAAACTTCACTCAGTTATACCCTTAAATAATCATGTCTACAATGACACTGTTATTTAAACTCAGCAAACCAGTGAGGTCCATGTATCTGCACAGCAGGTTCATCAGAGAAAGCTTCCCCAAGCATCGCTCTGTGCAGTGAGGGAGGCATTTCACAAGTGTGGCGATTTAACATTTCCAGACTCAGCCAAGCCCTTATGGAAAACCCTAGAAATTTAATGAAGAGCCTTATCTTTAGGTACATTGTAAAGCATATATTGCTAATTATATCCTTCCTACAGAACTCTAGAGTGCTGTAATAATATCTTCTTCTATTTCAACCCATAGAAACCTACTGATTTTCTCTTTAAGACATTGGAATTTGGCCTCTTAGGTAAGACTGCACCTGGGATTGAAAGTGGTTGTGATGCTGTTTGTGATTCTGCTTCTCAGGAGCTTCTGTAGTCACGTTGCATACCATAATGGCCAGGTTACAGAATATTCTCTCAGCCCCCTTTCTTGAAGCTGTTTCACCTGGTATGGGAGAATTTGGGGTTCCCTGGACCTACGTAAAGGAAGGTGACTCTACATCCCAATGTGGGAATCGTTTTCTGGGAGACATGCATAGTTTCTTGTCTCTTCTTTATTAACATATAAATATTTTTATACAAATAGAGCGGATCCTATAAAAATAAGGACCTCTCTGCAGCCAGAATTAGAAAGCTGGAGTCTTGCAGTCCTTGACAGTAGGTGGTCTCTCTGCATCGTGAATCATTTTCATGGCACAAAAAGCCTAAATCTCCAGTATTAGCATGTAGATGGAGATACCTATGTACTGAATAGTTGGATTCCTGCCACCATCTCATTTTACATAAGCCACTGAACTGTTCTCTCATTTTAATGTGTTCAGTCGCAACTGATGACCTCTAGGGAAAACTCTTCTATCCCATTAGCTATCCAAGTCCCATTGGAAGCCACTTTCCTTGAAGAAATCACTTCATCATACCTCATCTGTGTAACTCCAACAGCATCTGCAGATCCCACTACCGGCTTGTGACAAAAAATCCAGTGAGTAGCATTAAAGGCTAATTTCAAGACAATGACTGATATCAATGATTTTCCAAGCAAAAAGTGCTTATTCTCAGTCTCCTGCTGGGGATAACTCACTTATTCTTCCTCTGCTTCCTCATTTTCCTCATCCCAATTAAATAACCAACCTGGTGCAAAAAGCAATTTTGACTTTTTTTTTTTTCCACTGACTAAATGAAAATGAGTTTAATTAGAGCATCCAGTACATGCCATAACCAGGGCAGGCACACCTGAGACAGCTGCAGCAATAGGTCTGTGTATTAACATTTCAGAAATCTCTAAAAGTAGGAAAATACAGTACCCGTCACTACAACAATTATTATTTAATAGCTTACTTCATCATTTATACTACTTACATTTACCCATGTAAAGGGTAAATGGGAATATCATATATTGTAGTATGAGGGATTAGTGTTTGTCAATCACAAAAATAGACTTAAATCCCACAGTTCAGCTGAAGAAACAATTCACATGGCCCTGCTTCAGAGTTTGAAAGGAAGCCATTAGAGGAATTGCAATATTACCTCGAATTTAAATCCCAGCGCAAATCTCAGCATGTTTTGCAAGTAACATTATCTTTACTTTAAATAGGGCAAAACAATTTACAGAAAGCAGTGCAGAGCTTCTCAAACTGCTGCCACCTCAAGCCAAAAAGTATTCATGATCAGGTTGACTTACTTGAGAAAAACATCATGCAGTGATTCTATGCAGATTTCAGATGTAAGCAGGCTCTGGTCAAAGACAGCCTGAGTTTTTCTGCATCATTTTCCATAGCATTAGCAGTCTATGGTTAGCTCATGCAGAACCAGCTCAGGTAGATGAGGCTACGTCTCCCAGGTGAGGCTACGTCTCCCAGGTAATCACACCAGAGGGCAACCACAACCTCAAGGGAGACATCAGACTTGAACTCAAAACTTCTGAATCCCAAGAAATTACTGAATACTTCTGAATCCTGAACAAAATTCTTAGTTTCTTCTGGGTTCAGGTTAAGTTCTGCAGGCTCTAAAAGCCAGATATCTTCCCATGACATAGCTGTGAAAAGATGGTGCTGGTTGGCTCCAGCTGCCTCCAAGGACGGATGGGGGTGATTAACATGAAGGAGAGGGTATTTGTGAAACAGGCAACAGCTGCAGAGAGAGAGACGGGAGCTCAGCGTGGAGCAGGCGTGGGAGAGGAAATGTATTTAAACTAAACTGCTGAATCTTCTGAGAGCTGTTTCTTCTTTTCTAGAAACTGCCACCACTGCTGAGCAAATTCATCAGCTGAGTGACTAATGGGAGAAACCCTGAGAGGCAGAGGTACAACCGAGCCAAAACTGCTTCCCATAAAGCCCTATTCAGTGCCTGTTTGTCTCATTTATTACTGCATAAAATGTCCTTCATGGGAAAGTGACTGACAATTATACTTTCTCCATATATCTTTGCACTCTGTGTTGTCTTGACAAAAATAGGTAGCCTCTGTCTTCAACTCCCTTCCTTCAAAACCACCTCCTTTCTTTTTTCAATTACTTAGTGAAAGAAAACGTCATTCTCCTGAATTTTTCATATCATTCTTTCTAAAGGGAGCTACTTCTTATTTTTCCATGCATCATCGGAAGTGATGTCAGCCTCAACTGGAGCATAAATCCACAGCCAGAAGTTTCAGTTCCCCAGAAAAAGGGGAGAAGCAGGAGGAGCAGATGAGAGGCTGACATGCCTTCTGTTGCCATAGAAATCAGGTAACGAGTGACTTCATCTCCTGATTTTACTTCGGGAGCAGGGAGTCACAGTTTCCAGGCTTGTGAAGGGAGGACTTGGCCAGTCTGTCACGATGAGGCCAATGAAATTGGCTTTATGGTGCCTTCTGTTATTTGAGGTTTTAAACCTCTCTGAGGGCACAGCCAGCAGACAGGTATTTTGTTCTCAGAATAGGAAACACACGCTATTTGCTATCTTACAATATCTTTCCCTTTTCTTTCTGTTGCTGCTTGTGACCTTTTGTATTTCCATCGTTCTCCCTGTTTTGAACTTAGGTTTCCAGTGCCTTTTGCCTGTCTCTGATCTCCTCGTTTTAGAGTCTACCTTATCTACATCACTTGATTTTGTACGTTTTCTTTTGCTTTTCATTGAGAACAGAAGGTAAGGTGATGTACTAGACAAGTCACTGCCCTGAGGTTTAGAAGACTTGCATTAAATCTGGCTCAGGTCCTCAACAACAGTAAGTTATTTCATCTCCCTGAGGTCTCCTTGTCTGTTCAACTGGGACTGTAAACTGCCCTGAGCAGGGACATGCATCCATTGCTTATGTCTGTACCATCATTAGGAAAAAGGTCGCAATTGCACTTGCTGTCTGTAGGCACCATGCAATCAAATTGGACATACCATCAAATGACATCCACGTAAGTCAGGGCTTTCCCTATGTAGTAGCCACTGATTTCTTCAGAAAATGCACATTTTTTGAACTTCAAAGGAATACTACCTTTTCTGTAAGACTGGAACATGACCCCAAAAAACCCTCTCCCCCATTTGCTTTTTGCCTCTGGCCATGACTGCATCTCACCAGAAACCTAAGGCTGTGCCCATGGAGAAAGTAAGATAGGTATCAAATTTAATAGGCCGTGATGGCAAGCTTCAAAATTATAAGCTCAAAAGTTCATATTAACAAGTAGTAAACAAGCTCCTCGTTGCAGATACGTACAAGCAGTGCTGGGTGCTTTTTCAGGGTGTGATATTTTGCAGGCGGCCTCTGAGAATGAGCTGATAGCAGCTATTGAAGCCATGACTGTGATTAGCCTGGCACCAAACACAAGCTAGCAGCACTTAATACACCCAGCTACTCAGCAAGGCTTATTAGCTAGGACCTGACCCAATGTTTTATTCACATGGGTTCCAGTCAGTTTTGACTGCAAGAAAAGCTTGTTTGTTTCCTCCTGCAAAATACAGTATAAATAAATTTCCAGTCACCCGGTACTACAGAGGGAGTTCATGGGTTGGTCCCTGGTCAGTTAACATGACAGTACGTTAGTTTCAAGCAACAAAATGGTGGACAACTTGAAATTAAAAAAAAAAAAAAAAATCCAAGTACTTGAGAAGCAGGAAGAAAAAGAAAACTATATTCTCATTACATAACTATGTAAAAGAAAGTCCTGGAGTCCCTAAATAATATTTGTCCTTCTTCAGACACTCTTTCCCTCAAATTAAAAAAAAAAAAAAAAAGCTAAAAGAAAACTTCCAATTAAATTATGCAAATGTAAAAGGAAGTTAAATATTTAGATTTTTAAGGATACCTTCAAAATATCTCCCCTGAGGATAGTAGAATCTGTACTAAAGGGCCTAGCAAATTTATTAACTTTACAGAAGATTTCTTGGATTGAATGCAGTACACATTTAAATGGGCTGTGACAAGTAATTCAGGAGTTTCAGTGTACCATATGACATATTTTATTTTTTTTATTACTACTGACATGTCAACAGATTTGAGGAAAACATTTTTTTAGTAAGCACAGCTGCTATCAATTTGGATAATGATAGTCCGTCACCATTTTTTGTGTGTACAAACAAAGGGAGGGAATGTTCATGCAAAACAGGGAGTCTGTATAATTCCCATTCATAAACTATTTGCAGACTGTACAGGGTCAAGGCAAAATTATTATTTGAGTTGCTGGCCTCAGCAGTACAGATGCAGAAATAGAATACTTTTCTGGTCTTGGTAAATTTAATTTCTGTGAACCCTGTCCTCATGATATCGTATACAAATAATAGACACCCTCAGAGTTCCTATCACAGTAACAGCACACCCTGCCAGCATAGCCATTCACTGTATATTTCCACTGCTCTTCTTTTTATATCACTCTATTTCTGACTTTCTCCGTCTGTCCACCCAAGATCAATGATGTTCTGCACGATTGTTGCTAGCGGCCGCTCAATAAAAATGTAGCTGTGTAAGATAATTTTCTTTCTTTCCTCACTCTGCAGTGAAGGTTTAAGTGTAAGATTCTTCATCTATCTCCGTACCTGTAGGTAGTAAATTTTAAGGCTAATGGTAAGAAAATGTGAATATTTATGACACTTCCTCATTAGCACAAAACTTGGACTGGATTTCCCATGGCTCAATTGAATTACTTAAGCCTTATTTTAAAAGGCAATTGTTTATTTATGCAATTGCCTTGTGGAACTTCTGGCTAGTTAAAACTCTCATAGATTAAAATATTTGCAAGGAATACTGTTTTCCTCCTTTTCCTTTTCACATGCAGAAAACTTGCAACAATTTTGTTACCTGAGAATAAGGGCTTGGTCTTTTATGCTTGATTACAAACAATTAATTTTTATCTATATTTTAGATAAAATCTATAAAATGGTACAGCAAATCCAAGATTTGTATCAGAATAAATTCCTAATCTTCCAGCAGTTGGATTAACTGTCTTTGACCTTCCTGCCACACCTTCCAAGAGGAGACTGTAAGTGGAGAAAAATTAATCCCCTTTCAAACTCTGGATTTTCTACATTTAGTTCAAAAACTATTATACTGAGCATGTTAAATTAATAGAAATTGAGTATAAAAGAGGAGAACTTCAATTTAATCCACTATGCAACTCACACCTCTGGTTTTTTTTTTTTAATTTTTAAACCAAAATGTTTCTACCCAATTACTTTTTTTCCTTAGAGTACCTCTTTCCACAGAAGTCACAGATGACCTGTCTGACAAACAACTATTTTTAACCATGCTGAACTCAAGTCTGTTTGTCAAACAGACCCAGGAGACAAGTCTCTGGTGTATCTTTCCTGCATGGGAAAAGTAGTCTACGACATTTAAAATATTGCCACTTCTTCTAATGAAGCATAACTCAGCCTACAACAAGCATCTAGGGACATAAATATACAGAAGTGAGAGATCTCTTAAGTTCTGAAGCATCTTCCTGTTCAGGTGACCATGTCATATAATCTCATTAAAAATGTAATAAATTCCATTATGAAATTATTTTGCATTTTTATTCTCATTGTTCCTATGGGAAGGCTACTTCAGAACTTCCTGTCTCTGGTGGTTAAAATCTTTCTGTTAATATCCAGATTAAATTTATCTAGGCCCCATGAGAACTTATTTGTCTTTTAAGCAACTTTGGGCTTCAGTTTTAGTTTCGTTTGTGTGTGGATGTAACTTTTATTTTATCAACTATAGAACTGAATAAAATTCCAGATGGAGCTTCATTATGGTAGTTTCCAATGTCAATATACTTCTCTGCAATATTTGGAAATGTTTCTCCTGATCCATACAATAAATACATTTAAATTTTTTATGGATTCATCATGCATTCATGGTCATTCAGTCATTCTAAAATCATCTTGTGTTCCCACGACCTTCCTTTCCTTTGCTGATTGTTGCTGATGGGCCTCCAGTTTTCACAAAAAAAAACTTGTTACAAGTGCCAGTAGACTTACAACTTTAATTTACATCGTACACTTATAGTCAGACCATTTTTATTACACAAAAGTTCTCAAGGTCAGCCAGTTCTTTCTAAGATATTTTTATCTTCCTCTGTATTACAACACCTCTTTTTTGTCATCATCCCATTTTTAACAACCTCTAATTTTTTTCACAGACAACATTAGTTAAAATATTAAATAAGATTAATCTGAAAACCAGTCCACAAGAAACGTCAACAGCAGTTTCTCTTGAGACTACTACATTCTCCTTCAGCACAACCAAATGCCCTTTTATTTGAATACTTCACAAATTACTCTGATCTCTATTACTCAGTTTAACTAATAATTTTCAAGCAATGCTTTTATCCAAACAAATTTTAACTGCCTGCAGGTTCCTTCTGCTTCCTCTCTGGCAACAATGGCAACAGAGAGAGGCTAGACAATTACCTCTGAATAGACATCTAATTTCTGGATGGATGAAGTTAAGTGAGATGAAGGCAATCCTATTATCTGAAATTGTGCATTCAGATTGTATCCATGTCTATAAAAGTATATGTTCTTCTTATCTATACAATAAGACCTGTTTATGAAAGTGATTTTGCCATGGAATGAGAAATAGTAAACTAGATTATTCCGTACCATGTAAAATCCCAGCCATTGGTAGCTCAACAAAGGAAATATTCATGATATTATACTGGGTAACAAAAATTTAGGGAATGTCCTGGTTTCAGCAGGGACAGAATTAATTTCCTTCCTAGTAGCTGGTACAGTGCTGTGTTTTGGATTTAGGATGAGAACAATGTTGATAACACACCGATGTTTTAGTTGTTGCTAAGCAGTGCTTACACTAGTCAAGGACTTTTCAGCTTCCCATGCTCTACCGACTGAGAAGGCTGGAGGTGCACAAGAAGCTGGGAGGGGGCACAGCCAGGACAGCTGACGCAAACTGGCCA
>NW_008794723.1:2046127-2058993 GCF_000699145.1 Aptenodytes forsteri | reverse complement strand
CGGGGCTGGGGCAGCGAGTGAGCAGCTGTGTGGTGCTCAGTTGCCAGCTGAAGTTAAATCATGACAGGGAACTATAATGTTTTTTATGAAAATAATTTTAAATTTACTCTTTTTTTTCCCATTAAATTGGTCACAATAATGTTGTTTTTTGCTTTTTTGAAAAATATTGGGGAATGGGTGCTTTGTTTGAAACCGTTCCCAAAATTAGTATTTTATATGCAAATTTTGTGTATTATTGTGTATTTTCTTTATTATTTGGGTAACAATCAGAATGGGTCAAAAGTGTCAGACAAATTAGTCTATCATACTTTCTTCTAAGCCAAACAACTAAAATCTTTTGTGAGATTTTTGTCATTAAATCCATATCTTTACAAACATCTCTGTGATTCAGCATAGAGAAAGGGCCTTCATACCTTTCAAAAGAGAACCTAGAGGAAAACACGTAATGTATTGTTCAAAGAGACACTAGAATTGCATCTAAGCAAAAATATTTGACATATTACGGACATTTAAAAGCTTAGACACTCAATCAAATTACTGTGACAATCAAGTTGTTATGCATTGCCTGTGCCACAAGAGCTATCCATATGCATGCTCTTAGTCAGTGGTAAAGGAAGTTTTTTTTTACTCAGCCCAAAAGTGCAAGAAAGCAGCAGGAAACCTTTTTCCTTCAAGAGACACAGTATCATATCTATACTACATACTTCATATCTAATGAACCCAGTTATATTATCTAACTCAGAAATACCAGCTGTGATCCCAGATCTTAATTCTTTTTTTCTTGTATTCTTATTTCTGAAGGAATGTTTTCTTTAATGTCTGAAAGAAATAGTTGAAGAGTAGCTGTTGAATATGAGCCAGAAAAAAAATTAAGAACTAATCATGACTTCTTAAATTCACTTTATTCAAATAAAGAGATCACCTGGTTTTTAGAGATACTGAGTTCAATTAATGTACACTGACCTTAAGATTTGCCCAAACTCAGTGGTACAGATCCAGGCACATAAGCTTTGATTATTTAAGCAGATAAATGTGGATTTTAAGTTCCAGCTTTAAGTTTCAAAATGCTGGTCTAAATTCAAGGGCATTATTGAAAAAAGGATCACAAAGGTATTAATCCCAAAAGAGCAGAATAATTTCCACTGCTATACCTAATATTAAAATAGATACTATTACTGCTTTTATTACTGCTAGAAATAATTGAAGACAGAAAAACAGGTCTAAGCTTAAGCACTAGTATTTGATTGTCCAGAGTGTTTAACTCTCACCACATTTTTGTCAGCTAGCACTCTTCCAAATAGTGCACAGGCATTGATCAGAGGCTAATGCACAAGAGAATTTCTCTGTAGGCAGTAAGAACAAAACTGCACCAAGTTTGGCTCCTTTTCCTTTCAGGGTTTGCCACCTGGCCCCTGTGGACTTTGTGTCCTCAGATATTTCCACATGACCTCATGCTACAAACTAGGATATGCAACATTTAGTTTCCTGCAATGAAAACATCACTCCGATGGTTTGCAACACAGCCCTTACATTGTTTCAGACACTTTCAATTCAGACAATTCAAGCAGTAGTGACTTTTATGTTTTCTACTTGTTTGGGTCTCAATGGAAAATATTGTGGTGGACTTGGGGGGGGGGAGGGGATGAACAACGCGAGAGAGGGTTAAGAGAAAAGTAACATGCAGAAAAAAAGAACAGTATATGTTATTATTATTTCTTCAAGATAATACTAACAAGATACGACTATTTAGTTGTTACTGGAAAACAGAAAAACTGTCCATTACCTTGCAAAGGGCCTTGAAGCTTTCTCATACATACCACCTTTCACACTCAGCCTGAGTTGTCATATACCTGTCTCTGCAAGTTAGGGTAGCCAGCAAAATATGCAAGAGCTACACAAATGCACAAGAACTCTGTAGCACATTTACTGAACTTGTTTTTGAAAACAACAAATCTGCTTTGACCAATGTCGTCATAAAAAGTAGGGCTGAAGTACACACTCGTACAACAAGATCTCACCATTCACATCTTGAACGACATCTCGGCACACAGGCTGTCGGGACCTTCTAACCTGCGCCTAACCATGTTTTTTACGCTCAGTTCAAGTTGCCCCATGCCTATTTCTTCAAGCTTGGGGATAACCAGAGAAATGCCTTCTGAGAGCTGCTATGTAGGTACAGTGTGCCTCCTGTATGGCATCTACATTCCATACTGGCTTGGTGCTGCTGTGCTCACCATCCACACTTAGTACAAGAGGCAAGTGAGACTTGGAAAGATCTAACCAAAGGATATAAAATTCTGGTAAGGATGACCCCACTGACTCATGAGAGGTGTCTCTGAACTCCTCTGTGACTCCGTTGGTTTGAATTTCCTTGTATTCTTGTAAACAGATGCCAAAATTTGTAAGGGAGCCTGCAGGCTCCGTTGTTCTAACAAAGCAGAAGAAACTCACATGATGGATTCCTAGGCTATATCTAAAACACTGAACAAAATAGGGCCAGGGACTCTTCTCTGCTTTGAGGTACATTGGCACAGATTGGCTATATCTACACTGCTGAAGAATTGGCCCTGGGTTCCCTCTGGTCTCTTTATGGTGCCCCATAAATAGAGAGTAACTCTAACTGAGGGGTAGGTAAAACACGCTATTCTTGACTCCTAGTTTTGTGTGTGATACTAACAGGCTCCCTCCTCCTACTCCCTCTAGAACTGGAGTCACCCCTGAATTTGGCCTTGTTTCAGAAGATAAACTACAGCTGCTCTGGGAATACGCCATTGGCTACCGGGGCAGAAAGTTCAAGTAAACTGGGAAATGATTGATTAAGCAAATGATAAAAAGAGCATAAGAAAAGGCCAGAAGGGGGTAGTAGGAGATTTTACCCATGTAGATACAGAGCAGAATAGAGCCTATAAAGTGAAAGAAATAAAGCTGGAGATATACAGAGCCTGATTTATAAAGAGTCTATGATAGATCTGCGTGTGCGTGACCCTTTGTGCTGCTCCAGGCACACCTCACACACAGCTGTCTTAGCAGTGGGTTGCAAGACCCCTATCAGTTGGCTGGGCTGCACCACTCAGGCTGATGCACACACCTGAACTTGTGCAGTTTTTATCTGCTGTCTTTTGGTAGCATAGAGAAGTCCAGCTAAAACCAGTTTTTGTTGAAGATCTCTTGACACTCTTTTTCATTAAACCCCCTTTTTTCTCTTTATAAATTTTTTAGAGCAGACAACCTAGGCACAGACTCAGATTGTGCTGCTGTGACTATCCCAGATACAATGGCTGACCTCAGCACATCTCCTTCTGTGATATTTGCTCCTATAGAGCTCCTAGAAGAAGGTAATGCAATCTACTGCAATCAGCAGCAGCGAGGTGTTAGCTTTCTGTGGCACATTTTTAAACAAATATGGAAGATGTGTTTGTAGAGCAGAGACCAGATAGCCTTTACTGATTGAAAGCACAGCTAGCTTCATCACCATTCATCTTCACTAAAATATCAGAGGTGTGTCTTTTTGAAACGCTGCACAACCAGTTAGTCTTTAAAATAATATTTCCTGTATATTGGGAAGGTCCAGGACTGAGACTTTCTTTTTAAATTGTAATGAAAACAAAACACAAATGAAAATCAGCAACCTAGCCCAGACTCCCTCCTTAGATGTTATAATGTGAAACTGTTGAAACTATAACTATGTATTTTGGAGTTGTATCCTATGCGCTGAGTTTACCTCCTACAGATGTTCATTCTCCTGGAACATCTGTATTAGATGCTTTTTATTGGTCATCACATGTTGATATCGACAAGTTCATTTGGAGGCTGTTTCTAACATCTATAGGCCATTTTCACAAACATATGTGTGTCTTTAAAAATATATTTTAAAAGGCCATATGGTGTTAATATGATTATTAAATATAGGGAACAAAGACTCAGTTCTGCAGAGACTAACATGTACTAGGACAAACAAATGGAACATAGAAAACAATAGAATCACTGATTACAGATTTAGCCTAAGGAAGGTCAGCAGCATAAAAGCAAAACAACTTTCATTCCAGAAAATGTACTCAGCATTATTGGCTTTGGATCATGTAGCTATAGGGGGGGGTCCTATTGATTTTTGTCTCGGCTTTGACTGGGAGTCAGATGGCTAACCTGCTACGCAAAGCTATAACTGCACTATGCACAGTCCCATTCAGGGTCTTTTCTTAGACATAAAGGCTATTGACTACAGAACTTGTTTTCTACTCCCCTGTGCTATAGGGCCTCTTCTGACTACCACAGAGCTCTGGGCTGGTAGATTTTCGACTATTTCTTGGGACAAGTTCCAAATTTCAATTTCTTTTATTAACCATTTCAATATTTATTTCTTCCATCTGGCTCTAATGCTTATACCCCAATGTGGTCTTTATGGGCTTTGCAGTACCTAGGGCAATACAGCTTTTCTTTTTGGCAGCTAGTAAGAGCCATGGATTCTTTGCCTGCCTTTACTTCTGCATGTCATATTAGTATAAGCTAGTGTAATTGACTGTAGCTGGCATATGTTGCCAATGTTGTTCAGCTGGCACAGTGAAGGGACTTCCTGAAGAAAAGAGAATTTTTCCACAGTGTTTTCAAGTCTGCCCATGTAAACTTATAATTGCCTGGAACCTGTATGTTGGAGCAAGGCTCTGACCAACAGGCAAGCAGATCTCACACTGTTCTAACAGATGTAGATGAGCAGAGACTGCCAAGTGAG
The DNA here is from genome assembly GCF_000699145.1 of Aptenodytes forsteri. Lineage (NCBI taxonomy): Eukaryota > Metazoa > Chordata > Aves > Sphenisciformes > Spheniscidae > Aptenodytes > Aptenodytes forsteri. The sequence continues at coordinate 2,054,267 of NW_008794723.1, read as the reverse complement.
TGTATTTGCATCAGTTGTGTTAACTGAAGGCATAATTTTCAGCTGAAAAGGCTACTTACAGTTTAGATAGCTTTAGGCTTAGGAACATTTTACTGCTTTTTAGCAGAATTTTACTTTAAAACTCAGCACCTCTGTAAACGTTGAGGTAGGTGATGTCTTGGAGTGGAACAGGGCATTATCATAGAAAAGTGCCTTGTCCCTTTTAAATGTGCCTTCCCTCTTTTCCCTCTTCTAATTCACCGTCTCAAACTAACCAAGACAATCTTCTGCATTCCTGCCGAGCTTCATCTGACGAGGTCAGCAGTCTTGTTCTCCGCATTTTTTTCTGCACAACAGGGGTACTCACAATATAGTGGGACCCCCCGGTAAGGGTGATACTACATGGATTCTTAAAAAGAAAAACATGTGTGCCAATTTGGCTTGAATTCTTTGAACGCATTGCTGGATTGTTAATGCAGGCGAAAAGGATGGTCATATAATCTGTCTGCATTTCACAACTGCTCCTGGTGCCACATGACGCTACAGAGAGATTTCTTTACCAAGTCAGAGAGCACATTACAAAGGGTAAATGCGCTGAATTGGATTAATAGCTGGCTTGTAAAGAGGAAATGGTTTGTGCTGAAAAAGAGCGGACAATTCAGGATGACAAACAGTAATGACAGGGTTGCCGCAGCAAAGCTTAGTATTAATAACACTGACAATGATGCATATTAATAATAATACTTTGCACTTCTATAGCACTGTTTTTTCAAAGTACTTTACAAACATCTAATTAATCATTATCTAATTAAGAATGACTTTGAAAGGGGCTGGGGGGGCATGTATGACAATACTTAAAATATGCCTTTATTTGATAATGGCACAAAATAGGAGGAGGGCAGCAGCCACAAAGGCACAGAGCATACACATTCAAAATGTTTTGGATAGATGAGGTTTATGGTCTGATAATTGGCTTACGCAGTTCAGCATAGAGAAGTATAAAGTAATGAGAGAAGGGAGGATCAAAACTATCCACAGAGACTATAGCCTAAAATGAAGCACAATACAAACCAAGAATAGACTTGAACGTGATAATGGATAATGCAGTAAATCCCTCTCTACAGCGTTTGGCAGAAGCAGAAAAGGCCTTGGGATTTACATTGTGTATATAATCAGTGTCTTTTTCTGTTAAATAGGGCAGTAATGAGACTACATGAGGAATATTGTGCATTTCTGGTCTCCTTAAGTCAAATTCCCTACTAATTTACCTGTTGCGCAGCCCTTTTAAAGCCATCAGAATTACAGGGGCCATAATTTGACCTCATAGTGTTGATCATACTGCTAAAGAAATTCAGGGCCAAATCGAGATGTCATTTAGTTATAAATCAAGCTCATGAGCAGAGGAACAAGTCAGCATCTGCAGAAGCTGGTATCAGTGCCCCATCCATCTCCTAACACAGTGTACTGGGATCTGTTTGGAAGGGCTAAAGGGGCCCCATCAGCTCACATCACTGTATCTCAAGCAAATGCAGAATTTTCTCCCCTCTGTAAGATTATGGTGAGGGGAAAGTGTTAGAAAGGGACGTAATCATACATGGAGCCAGCATAGTATACAACCAAGCATGACAGCTGATTCACAACTATGTAAATTGATATTCAAAGTCATTGCAAACCAAATGACACTTAAGTTTGGAAGATTAGATGGCTGTCTCCCTCACTTTCACCTCCCCACACCACGTTCACTGAAATTCCTCTGAATATTGCAGGAACATTTGGTATTTGGAGGAGACAGCATACCTAATGAGCATCAGCTGAATCAACTCTACTTATTATAGGAAGGACATTGCTGATAATGAAAAGGCACAGCAAAGGCCATGCAAAATGATTAAGGGTCTGAGTGCATAAGTTATGAAGGAAGATTGGCTTAGAGGAGAGAAAAAGAGGCTATCTTAGAAGTATATATGACTCTGAAGGGATCAGATAGACACCAGCAAACTGATTAGAATAGTAATTAATTTCTTTAAAATACTAAAGTTTATGTTAAACAGGTATAGGGGAAGTAGCTTTCACAAGAAGAAATGCAGGCAGTATTTCTTGGCAGAGATGTTGGTGGAAAAGAAACCCATAGAAAAACCAGCAATTAAGCACAAGGCACGTTTTCTTCAACATACTCAGAAGAGCAGTCCCACATGAAACGAATATGGCGGCATGGTTTGTTGAAGGAAAAGGATCCAGTTTCTGAGCAAAAAATGTGATGTGTGCAAGTTTTTCTGTTACACTCTCCAACTATCTCACACTTATGTAGGTTAATTCACACTTCTAGTCATGTACGCAATTAAAGAATTTATACCCTGGAGAAACAGTGGTGTCAGGTGGCTCTACCCACACTGAAGTATTGTGTAGATATAATTGCAGCTACCAAGGGACACTCATATATCTCAAACTCAGTTTTCCCTCAGCAGGTTACAATTACTCTTATCTTAGCTATTTGTACTTCTGCAGGGCATTGGTGGGAATGGAGTCTTAATGTATCAGGTTATACGCGATAAATGGTTTGAGGTTCACTGCTTGGTTTCACTCCTTACCAGCCCTCTTCTTAATCACTGACCTAATTTCTATTTCTACGCTTTTTATTGGCCTCAGCAATTACTTGCTTTTCCAGAGGAATATAGGAACTACACTGACTACTTCAATGGTCCATTTCCTCTACCATTGCTGTCATGACACGATGCAAAATCTATATCCATGAATGAATATCCATTCATGTCTTCTATAAAACATATACTGCAAAGCACCCCAAGTCACATTCAAAACCTTGAGAACAAAAGACCATGAGCCTGGAGAACTGCCAAACCCACAGGGAGAGAACAGGAGAGATGAAGGGCATTGTCCAAGTCCTCAAGCTGAAGTGTTTCCAGCAAGGAAGTAGGTCACAAACCATTACAGAAGAATGAAAAAAAAAAAACCTGAAATGATTGCTTTCAGCCTTATGTGATACTGTGCTGGTTTTGGCTGGGATAGAGTTAATTTTCTTCATAGTAGCTAGTGTGGGGCTATGTTTTCTATTTGTGCTGGAAACAGTGTTGATAATGCAGGGATGCTTTCGTTATTGCTAAGCAGTGCTGACACAGAGTCAAGGCCTCTTCTGCTTCTCACACCGCCCTGCCAGCAAGTAGGCTGGGGGTGCACAAGAACGCTGGGACAGCTGGCCCCAACTGACCAAAGGGATATTCCACACCGTATGGCATCATGCTCAGCAGTAAAAGCTGGGGGAAGAAGGAGAAAGGGGGGGGGTGACATTCAGAATTATGGAGTAGTAAATGTTATGTGTGATGAAGCCCTGCTTTCCTGGAGATGGCTGAACACCTGCCTGCCGATGGGAAGGAGTGAATGAATTCCTTGTTTTGCTTTGCTTGTGTGCATGGCTTTTGCTTTACCTATTAAACTCTCTTTATCTCAACCCATGAGTTTTCTCACTTTTACTCTTCCAATTCTCTCCCGTCTCCCACTGTGGGGGAGTGAGTGAGCGGCTGTGTGGTACTTAGTTGTTGGCTGGGGTTAAACCACGACAGAGACAAAATTTGTGCTTAAAAACAAGTCTAGTAATCAGCTCGAATCTGAGAATGTGAACCTCCACCAAGAAGGCAATGCAGAAGATTCAGCACATCCTGCTGTATTTAACTGTAGCCATTGTCTGGTTCTTCGGAGAAGAAAATGGTAGCCCAATTGTACAAGAAGGCAGGAGAGAGGAGAGACGAGGACAATCCTGCCATCCCTGCAGACAGGAAATCAAAGCTTGAAGCACGAAATCCTTGTCTTCCCTCCATCTTCCACTCATATGGGCAAGTCCCACATTTTTGAGAAAGCATAGAGAATCATGATTTCTGTGCCTTTGGGCAAAGCTTTCTGAGAGGTGTCTTCAACGGAAACAGCTATTCTCATCTTGAACCTTTCACTCCACTTCCATCCTTGATGACAGGAATTTTTTCACTGTTGTTACCCCCGGGGGGCAGCAAACCCCCCCACAGCCACTTGATTACTCCTCCCCAGTGGGATGGTAGAGAGAATCAGAACAGACAAGGTGAGAAAAATTGTGGGTCAAGATAAAGACAGTTTGATAGGGAAAGCAAAAGCTGTGTGCACAAGTAAAGCAAAACAAGGAATTCATTCACTCCTTCCCATCTTCAGGCAGGTGTTCAGCCATCTCCAGGAAAGCAGGGCTTCATCACACATAACATTTACTACTCCATAATTCTGAATGTCACCCCCCCCCTTTCTCCTTCTTCCCCCAGCTTTTACTGCTGAGCATGATGCCATACGGTGTGGAATATCCCTTTGGTCAGTTGGGGTCAGCTGTCCCAGCTGTGTCCCCTCCCAGCTTCTTGTGCACCTCCAGCCTACTCGCTGGTGGGGTGGGGTGAGAAACAGAAAGGCCTTGATGTTGTGTTCAGCAATAGCTAAAACATCAGTGTGTTATTAACACTGTTTTGGTCACAAATCCAAAACACAGCACCATAAGAGCTACTATGAAGAAAATTAATATCCCAGCCAAAACCCATACATTCCTTTACCTTCTGTGACCCAGCAATTCTTTTAGCTCATCTTCCCCATTCTCTTTACAAGGATAGTCAACATAGTTTCCTCAAAACCAAAACAAAGTTAAATTCACTTCTTTATTAAAACTTTATTTAGAAAAATATACAAAGTTGTGAAAAAAAAGAAAAAGAATCTTAAAACACATATATTCATATCTTTGAACTTGTATATTTAATGTTAGAAGTATCCAAAACTAAAAAATCCCAGAATCCAAATGTTGATTGTCCTGGTTTCAGCTGGGATAGAGTTAATTTCCTTCCTAGTAGCTGGTACAGTGCTGTGTTTTGGATTTAGGATGACAATAATGTTGATAACACACATTTTAGTTGTTGCTAAGTAGTGCTTACACTAGTCAAGGACTTTTCAGCTTCCCATGCTCTACTGACTGAGAAGGCTGGAGGTGCACAAGAAGCTGGGAGGGGGCACAGCCAGGACAGCTGACCCCAACTGGCCAAAGAGATATTCCATACCATACAACATCATGCTCAGTATATAAATTAGGGAGAGTTGGCCAGGGGGCGGTGACCACTGCTGAGGATACTTTTTTTCTTTTCCAATTCTCTCCCCCATCCCACTGGGTGTGGGGGGAGAGTGAGCGAACGGCTGTGTGTTGTTTAGCTGCCTGCCGGGTTAAACCACAACATTGATACAGAGCTAAAATACTTTTTGCAAAATCTCTAGCAAGAAGTTAGAGTCAGAAAAAAAAATAATGAAAAGTCAGCAAGTTCAAATTCTTTACATCCTTCTTTCATAGCAAATGGGTAGATTAAAGGAAAAATTCATGCAAGATTGTTAGAAAAAGAAAAGCTAATGTCAAGTAAATGAATTTGGGGCTGTCAAAGAAAATTTGATAATATGGTTTCTAGATGATTCATTTGTTAATGTGCAAAGTATGAATAGAGTGTCTAACCCAAGAGTGTGTCCACAAATTTGACATGCACCTGGCATCAAAGGACATCCTGACAGAACAACTTAAAGGTTCTCATCTAGAAGAATAAAATTAAATTAAATTAAAAAATACATAGCAATTACCACACTGAGAAATTCAGAGGGAGAAAAAAAAATACATTAACTTTTCCACTAGACAAGATCTTAGAAAAATATGACAACTCGTACTGTCTACCATGCAGGCAATGTCGTTTATCAAATCCAGGTAAAATGATAGTGAAGCCAAGAATTCAGACTCGCCTTTAACTCTGTGTTATTTTATTAGACTTCATCCATTTTGCATTGTTATTGGACCATATCAAAAGCAAATTTAGCATTAAAATTGCTTTTTGCAAACACAAAGAAAAGGAAGGATTTGAACTGAACGGTTCAGGTGTGAAGTTTAATATCCCAAAATCCGAACTTCCAGAGTAGAGTAATTTAATGAATTTAATTGTAAAAGTGTCTTTCTTGCTATGGCAGCCATACAGTGACACAGGCATTATATACTGTACTAGCATATTATGGCTGCTGTGCTTCAGGACCAGGTCTTGTTTGGGATTAGAATTTTAGCTTTTTGAATACACAATGAACTGAAACAAACAAACAGCCCAAAATTAGTCTCTCAAATGCCTCTATTAGGTTACATTAAAATACAGACCAGCTTGTCTGTGTCTGTGGAAGAGTATAGGTATAATATGTTTGTCTGCTTAGCTACATACATACGTATAAATTACTTTCACCTAGTTAAAAATACTTTTTTCCTTTCTTTATCCTCCTTTTTCTCCCTAGTTTCAGTAAAATAAGTCAAGTTCCAGACAATAAACAGCTTAGTTAAAAAAATATGTAGGCCATTAATCTTAAGATTCAGCTAAACCTCTGTGGGTTTTCTTAAATTTCTCAGGGGAATTTTTTAAACCTCATATTTTTAAGACCTCAAATTGCAACCCTGTTCATTTAAGCCACACTGAGAAGAAAAGAGATAAATAACTCACTCCTCCATATCCCTTCCCAGCTCTCCCACTTAGCTGGCCTAATAAAACTGGGGAAGGAGGGTACAGGCAGTGTTAGAAGGAAGAAACAGTGGTATTTTAAAAAAAACATTACAGAAGGGAAAACACAATGGTGGCCCTCATAGCCAGAAGACAAGAGAAAAAGAACAGCCTTCCAGCAAGAGAGGCTAAGGATAAGCCTGCAGACTAGGTAAATTCCTTCAGCCTAAAACAATGAAGAAAATACCCTAAGGTCTAGAGAGACAGAAACTGTACTGAACTAAATGGGATGAGTAAGAGTGAGGTAGCTGTGGTCTACTGGTGTCAGGAGAGACTTTGTGCCACATCAACTGCAGTACAGCTTTGCTGCATCATTTCTGTAACAAGAGAGATGCGTACGCAGAAACCAATGTTCAGATGCCTGACCACTACTTACAGGGTGATCAAGAAAGAATAGTCAAACTGCAACCTTTGTCATCAATTTTGAATAGTGAGAAGAAAAAGAGATTATATGTAACAGTTTATTATCTACTAAGAGTGGCATGGTTCAAATATAGAGCAAGAGGCTGTCGCTAGTTCTAAACTGTGTTAAATAAAACCATAAAAAACAATTTTCTGTCTCTGTCCATTTATATACTAGCATGTGGTCTCTTTATCTGTCTTTTATCATTTTCTGTATATCATTCTTCTTTTAAAGTGGAATAAAAACACTGATTTAAGAACCTAACCTTGTACCGAAGTCTTGCAGCCCAGAATCTGGCTCTTGAAGAAGCTCTGGATTTATGCATTTGAGTATGACATCTTCTAAGGGGATTTTAACTTACTTCCATCATGTGATCCGTTTTCTCTCTTCACATACATACTGCATTCCTAGTAGCTGCATGAAGGTAAAGAAAAAGATATTGGCTTGAGGGAGAAAAAAAAAAATATTTCCAGTTTATATCTGAAATGAAAAGGAGTCAAAGTGGCAAATACTGAGGTTGTCATGGATGCCAGGAGCTTCAGAGAAGAATATTTTCACATTAGCAGTGGCCAGAATTTGCAAAAGAAGCTCCCAATTACCTTTTGGATTTTCTGGAATCAACATTGGTTTTCATAATGTTCACTGAAATCGGTAATTGAGGTGAAATTAAGAAGCTCTTTCAGAAGTTTGACTCCTCTAACTGCTTTGTATTGTTGTATTAGTGTCCCTCTGGCTTTCTGCTGAATCCAAACAACTTAGTTCCTTTGTTTATAAAATGTTACATGTGCCAAAAGATGCACTGTTTATTTCTAATGCGACAAGTAGCAAATGACAGTACTCTGGGGAATTCCAAAGAAAAGGAAAACAAGCACGAAATGCTAATGTGCTTCTCCATTGCCTTTCAGGATTAGAGGATCTTCCACAGGTATTTTGACTGCTATTGCACTGTAGGTAATTTTGATAGAATTATAGACTCATAGAATAATTTGAGTAGGAGAGAATGTTTGAGGATCTTCTGATCCAACCCCCAACCTAAAGCAGGGCAAAATTAGAGTAGGTAGAGGAGTACTTCGACAAGCTGAGTACTGAACATCTCTGAGGGCAGAGATTTCATAGAATCATAGAATCATTAAGGTTGGAAAAGACCTCTAAGATCATCGAGTCCAACCGTCACCAACACCAC
>NW_008794723.1:2035441-2044152 GCF_000699145.1 Aptenodytes forsteri | reverse complement strand
TTTTGCTGCTCCCCCCTCCTTACTTCACCAAGAATTGAGAATTCTATCATTTCATGGTCGCTAAGCCCAAGACGGCCTCTGACCACCGCATCTCCCACCAGTCCTTCTCTGTTTGTAAACAGCAGGTCGAGCGAGGCACCTCCCCTGGTAGGCTCACTTACCAGCTGTGTCAGGAAGTTGTCTTCCACACACTCCAGGAACCTCCTAGACTGCTTCCTCTCTGCCGTGTTGTATTTCCAGCAGACGTCCGGGAAGTTGAAGTCCCCCACGAGAACAAGGGCTAGCGATTGTGAGACTTCTGCCAGCCGCTTGTAGAATGCTTCATCCATCTCTTCATCCTGGTTGGGTGGTCTATAACAGACTCCCAGCAGGATATCTGCCTCGTTGGCCTTCCCCTCATCCTTACCCATAAACACTCGACTGTATCATCATCACAATCGTTGAGCTCTAGACAATCAAAACATTGGCCCTAACATACAGGGCCACCCCACTGCCTCTCCTTCCTCGCCTGTCCCTTCTGAAGAGTTTATAGCCATCCATTGCAGCACTCCAATCGTGAGAGTCACCCCACCATGTTTCTGTGATGGCGACTAAGTCATATCTCTCCCGCTGCACAATGGCTTCCAGCTCCTCCTGTTTGCCGCCCATGCTGTGTGCATTGGTGTAGATGCACTTGAGCCGGGCTATCGATTTCGCCCCCGGCATCGGCACGCCACCCCTAGGCTCATCTCTAGTGAGCCTGGTTTTATCCCCTTCCCCCTTCAAACCTAGTTTAAAACCCTCTCGATGAGCCCCGCCAATTCATGAGTGATGATCCTTTTCCCCCTGTGAGACAGCTGGACTCCATCTGTCATCAGCAGGCCCAGTGCCATGTTAAGCTCCTAATGATCAAAAAAGCCAAGATTCCTCCAATGGCACCAGCCCCTGAGCCACGTGTTGATCAGGTGTGTTTTCCTGTTCCTTTCAGTATTCTTCCCTGCCACTGTAGGGATAGAGGAAAACACTACCTGTGCTCCTGATCCTGATTCACAGCATCTCTGGGCATCCTGCTCCAATATTTGCCTGCCCTTATGTAAATGTTATTCTGCATAAATCAAAATATCTGTGGTTGCATCTTCCATCCTTTGCTGCTTGCCCTTTAACTGCACTCCTCTGAAAGGAGCTTGACTCCATCTTCTCTGTAGGTTGTGGAAGAGAGCAATTAGAACCCCACCATCCCCTTTAGTTTTCTCCAGGTTAAGCAAACCAATTTCAACAGCCTCATTTTACCTATGATATTCCACAGCCTGCTCACCATCTTAATGACCCTTTATTGAATACTTTCTGGTTTGTTGATATCTCTTTCATTGGGGACCCAAAACCAATCACAATCTTCTTTCTCATGTTTCGTGTGGCAAGATGACAGGGAAGAAACGTCTTGCAGATAATGGTGCCTGTACTGGGCACCTTGACTTCTGTCTCAGGAATAGATCTTGAGAGATGTAGAGCTCCTGATTTAAGAAAAAGCTAAAGTTAAAATCGCATTCAAATGAGCTCTCATTATTGTGGTGAGAGGGAGCAGCCCTCCAACACTGCAGTTTTAGCTGCTTGTATCAAAGACCTGTATGGTGAAAACTTCTGTAATTTTTGAGCCAGGAAAGTATAACAGCAGAGTAACTTAAGTTTTAACAACTAAATTGAGTAAAGCAATAAGATATTGCCTAAACTGGACGATTTAGATAGCTGACCACAGGTGGCATCAACAGAATGAAAGTTAAAACAATCCAAACCCAGAGTTATGCAGTTTTGCAGTTCAAGATGAGAGGTACAGAACTGCACTCCATTATGAAGTGACCTATAGATGTCTCTTGCTTTTAATAGATAGTCCTACACAATAGATTTACTGTACTACACAAACAGAGACCTAAATGGGGTAAATAAAACACCAAATCATGGAAGCACTTTCTCTATCAAAAGTCATCCTGTTGATGAAACTTCCCAGAAGATGGAGTTTCTGTTTCATTTCAATGTCAGTAATTCGTTCTGTAATTTCTCATCACAAAAATGTGTAAGGTCAGTGCCCCACCATCACTTAAGGGAAAAATCTTAAAAAAACAGCACTTGTTTTCAATTTATATCAGTAGCTACATTCTATGGTCTCTACATTGGATTTATATTAACCCTACTGACTAGTCTGTAGCTTCCAACCACTAGCAGCTAAACACACTCTCGGTTAGAATCTCCACACGTTGGCTTCATCCCAGCATTTTATACCAGTGGCTTGCTATGTGTGTGCATGTGTGGGCAGAGGGGAGGGCAGGCAGTGAAAATTGGACAGTTTTAGCACACCATTAGAGCATCCAAGCCTGAAGTCACAGTGTTTAATGCTTGGAATGGGATGGTCAAGCAAAATGCTATCACTTTTATCTGGAAACTGGGAATAAAGCCAACTCAGATAAAAACAGAAAAAAAAAAAAAAGACCAAAACCAACTGACTAATCCGACAGCTGTGGCAAAACATAGTGATAACAAATGCCAAGCAGGCCAAGAATTCGAGTACTGTACTGCAAATGGAACATGCTTATACTGTACACTTGTGGTGCATACAGACAGCTGCATGAAGGCGATGTATAAATGAGTTGTAGGTAGACGTTTCAGGGATCACACCTGCAAGAGTCTCACATTCTCTCGAGGATGCCTGAAAGTACATTACTTCATTTCCAGTTTTGATTTGCAAAGTTTTTTTATACGAAATTTGAAAGGAATGCCCAGTCTCCTCAACATGAACAATACAAATCAAAGGACATGCTTGAAAACCTAGAGGGGATCTTCCAGATTTCTTGATCAACAGTCCTCCTCTTAATGTTGTGCAAGACAGAGTTGCATGGTTCAGGCAATTTTGCAGAAAAGACATTGTACTTGCAAGAAGTTCTCTGACATAGAGGCTCCTGTATACACTGAAACAGCTGATGCAAAATAAACAAGTAGTCTTGCTGTATCATCTTGCAATGTCATGAGATAATGACACTGTCAACAGGGCATTCAACACCCGCTCCAGTGGAAGAGGCAGCTTTGTGACACTCAGTGTGAGGCAGTAAAGCAGGTCTTAGATGGGGATTTGGGGAAGAGAGCCTGGGATTCAGATGCTCTGGTGATGTATGGAATGAACAAATTTGAGAAAATAAATGAAACAGGTAAGTCAGCTTCAGAGTTCAGCCTATGGTAACTCTAGTATTTTGCTTAACACAGCAGTCTGAGGGCTCATAATAACAGAAAGTCTCTTCAGCAGGAATAAACTGTGCACATTTTATTTTCTAAGTGTGAAATCCGAAAAGGGACCCCAAGAGGCTTTATATTATTACTTGGGTGAGGAACATGACATGGGTGTCTTTGCTTTACCTGTAAGAGCTTTTAGATATGCTTGTACTTCATTGCACTTAATATATCAGCTTATTATTTGATTTTTTATACAGAAAGTATGCCAGAATCATAAAACTGAAAGAATGGGATGAACATGTGTTTGGAATTTCCCCAGATGTCTTTTTCATTAAGGGATTAATAATGTTATTTCTTTTTAATTCTAACCCAGCAAGCACCTTCTTGGGACCAAAACCTGTCAGATAAGGTAACTTGCAGGTTCCTTTAACTGAGAGGGGATATGTAGGCATGAACATGCCTACTGCAAGGAAATCAATTCATCCAGCCTAGTTGCCTGCCAATTTTAGATTAATTACCAGTTTGTTCTACTACATTGCATAGGAGCTTCCACGTCTCCCTGTAGGGAACTATTCCATCTTTTCATAGTTTTCATTGTCATGTAGACTTTCCTGCCACCCAGCCTAATTTCTTTTTCCTTGATTTTGTGTTTTGCATTGTATTCCCCAAAAGGACTCACAGCTGTGTCTCTGTTTGAATCTCCTTTTGTAATTTCTTACCACATTTCTATTCTTTCAATATTTCTTTGTAGCTTGTTGTGCATCCTCCATAACACTGGCAGTATCAGCTCTGACTGATCTATCATCCTAAAGCTCATAGCTCTAGAGCACCCCAATACCTTCCACCTCCCAGCTGAATATGTGATCCCATTTATAATTATCCCATTTAATGTGCCTTCTCCCAGTTTTCTGCTCATATGGCAATTTCTTAAGCAAAGCAGTTTCAATTAACTTTTCATAGTTTTATTATTGCTGTTCTTATTTATTTTGAAATACAATTTTAACCAGAAAAATGGGTTCTGATTCTGCTTTGACACTACTGAAGCTTCACTGTTTCATGGATATATTATGGGTATGAACAGTAATAGCAAAATACATGGGCAGGTATTAGTTACGAAGCTCTGCTTTGGCCAGCAGTGGGTCTGATCTGGAGCTGGCTGGAACTGGCTCTGTCCAACATGGGGGCAGCCCCTGGTCTCTCCTCACAGAGGCCACCCCTGCAGCCTCCCCTTTACCAAAACCTTGCCACAGAAACCCAACACAAGGTCTCATTACAGTGTTGATAACATTATGACTGTCAATAAAACATCAGGGAACCAGGAGGATTCAGTAGGGTGATACTAATACTCCAGACCTTCAAAAGATAATCTTCCTACCTCAGGCTGTAAAAAAAAAGTCAGAATCCATTTTCTTCAAAGAGTTATAAAATATTATGATTTGTTGAGTTATTTTTTCTGTACACATATTTTCCTTGGAAAACCATAATGAATGTGATGACGGCATTTGTTTTCATTTGTTTATTTGCAGCATACAGTGTTGTGCACTGCTAAAAGGCTGTGGCTGTGCAGCAGAGAGAAGGCTGCCATGTGCCTGGCTGTAGTGAGGAAGGACGAGGAACCCTTCCAAGAAAAAAAAAAGGTTGAAACTGGAAATGTCTGAGGGCCAAGAGAAAACTTGAGGGAGGACAAGGCCAGCAAAAGTAACAGAAACCCACCAAGATGAAAGACAATTCATGTTCTGTTGTACTGGGTTTATCTGTCAAGGTTATGAGGGGTGGCCTCTGTGAGAAGAGGCCAGGGCCTGCCCCATGCTGTACACAGTTGGATCCAGCCAGCTCCACTACAGACCCACTGTAGGACACAGCTAAGCCCGTCATGAAGTCTGTGGCACCTCTTAAACATACTTAAGAAAGAGCATCAAATGCCAGAGGGAGAGAAAGCCTTGACACTGTGCAAGCACTGGGGATGGGGAGTAAGCAAGCAGCTGGGTAGGTGCTTGGCTGCAAGCTGAGTCCAGCCCACCAGATCTGTAAAACTTAAGAGGAGGTAGCATAGATTAACACCTTCCTAGTCTTTTTGGGGTGCTTGCTCTTGACAGATCCATCTTAGTGCCTGAGGTCTTATCATCACTAAACAATGTGAACCACTCCTGGCTGCATTTGCACATCCTGACAAAGCCAAAGTTTACTCATTGCAAAGAGAATATCTGAAAGAGAATCTTCTTCTGTGGATAGTTTGGACAGATTTCATAAGGCAAAAGGAAGGACACAGTTTTAAATTTCCATCTCTATTTTTTCCTTTAAATACTCGAAATTCACCTCGCTATTATATGTCCTTTTTGTTTTTAACCCTTAGAGGTAGTACTTCCTGACAGACTCAATTTTTCACTTGTTGACTCCAATTGCCCATACATGGACATTTAAGATAATTTGAGAATTTCTAGGGTATCCTGTCTGGCCTCCAGCTGCCAGCCCAGCAGTTTTTCTCTAGGTCTTTTATCTACTTGATGTTGTGCAGATACCTCATTAAATCTAGGACATTGCAAATGGCACTAGGCACCCATATTTCGGAACCAAGTTAAGCTTTGAGTGTCCTTTTTAAGATAGTTCTTTAAATGATGTGAGTTCGCTGTTGAAAGTAGAAGATAACATTGGAAACAAAATAAATTGCAACAATGCAATGATGCAGTAGTTCCCAAACCCCGTTGTATGTCTTGCTATGTATAATTGCATAATGCTCTGTTTTTTTGAGTCTTCATCTACAAGTGAAACAACTAGGTGCAATCCATGTGACCCAAGGTAGATAACTACAACGCAGAGGGCTACATTTGAACCTGTGAGCACAGGCTGCCTGTATTATCAAAGAAGAGGTACAGATACTCATTATCCTAAAAGATTACTTTTAGTTCTTCCTAAAATATACATTAAAAATTAATCCCATGAACTACACTTTAAATGAGTTTGATAGTCACTACTGAAAGCAACTGTTGCATAGTCAACAGACTGACTACAAAGGGAGTCTAGGGTGACAATTCATTGTCAGTGTTTAAAGTTAGGTGGGATGAATGTCATACCTAAAGTCTCTGCAAAATGTTAGCTCATTGTCTTAAGGATCTATGCAGATCCAAGATCCTACAGATGATTTATTCCAACAAGGCAGGCAACTCTCAGTGACCATGGTTTGTTGATCTCTTGTTTGCTCTGTAATTTTCCAAAACGAGATACAAAATGAGAAAAACAGATCTTGTCTAGCAGTACTTCATGATCTAATTTAAAGTGTTCAGGGAAGGAATATGATAAATACAGAGAAGTCAACGTCCAAGTTGAGTTCCCAAGATAAGATTGAAATACAGAAATTTGAGTCCTTGATATTAAGCTCTGAAAGATGCCAAACATACTTCCAACAGAAAACACCAAAGGATAAGAAGTTACTCAAGATTTTATATTAAAGTTTCAAGAGATGTCATTTCACTAGCACTGGAACATTTTTCATTGACAAGTTGCTGAGAAAAACATTGGCTTCTTTTTCTTGACTCTGCACTGCCTATGAACGTATTACATTGCCTTTAGGAAAAGTAAAGCTATATGCTCGGGACCTTTTGCTCAGGATTTTGCTCAGACCTACACTAAAAAAATTCAAAAATCTACCAAAACCATTATATTCCAGCTATAATAAATTGGTGGAAAGGAATGGGGCCAATATGTTAGTAAGTTTTAGCACAAGGCATTTGAATATTATGGCAACAATGGATATTTTCTGTACCCATAAAATATTTTACAAAAAAAATAATATGTATTATTATACATATACTGAATGTTCTGTTTGTCTTCAGGCTGATTAGACTTCAAGTTCATTAAAGAAATAGACAAATGTCATATACAAGATTATTAGTTCTGAATGCAGAAAGTATTTCCTTCTGTGCCTATGAGGTAAATTGTGGAAAACACAATTTGATTTGATGAGGAAACTTTCCATTGCTCATTCCACCCTTAGGACAATTTCAGCTTCTCTGCTGCAGTCATTGGCACCTTAATGTTTTTATTAAATAATTTACCACTTATAGATGTTTCATCAGACTTGAACAAAATAATTCTAATTCTTGCTCACATTAGCTTTGCTGTGTGTCTACATTTGGGTGCTATGCCTTATATCTGCCCCAGAAGATGTTTCTACCTAACAGTATGTAAGTCTGGGTAAGCACTTGGGAATGAGGAATGTACTGTTTGCAGCAATTTTATATTCAAGAACTTCACTCACCACTCAAGTGACATGTGCCAATGCATTTCGTTCTTTGGATTGCTTAACATAGAAATAATTAAGAGTGTTATACAGTATTTGGACTGTAACTGGTTATCTATCAGATGGATTGCTGACTTAAATTTTACAACCTGCTTCTTCCCACAATGTGATTCATTTAATCATAAACCTGGTATGATTTTCTGATTCTAGACCAAATTCAGCAAAATACGTAAGAACAGATTTTACTGTAAGTATGCAAATGTTTCCACAGACTCCAAGTTAAGCATATATTTAAGTGGTCTGCTGTCTCAGAGCCTAAGTAAATCTTGATTCTTGATCTAAAATTTGCTTTTCATAAACATCTGTGAGCTTCAATTCATACAATTGTTAAAGAATAAAAAGTTCAGCTACAAAAGTTAGCAACAAAAGGAAATTCTGTTTGAAATTCACCAATATATTTGCTAATCATTTTTTCAGTATTTGCTCATGTCTGTTCAAATGTCTGAGTTATGGCTTTTCATCTATTTCAGGAATAATTTAAGCAAGCTATGCAAAAATCTTCCTTTGTGCTAGTTTGGCATATTGCAGGAAGGTTGAAGGCTTTTCTTCCCTTTTTTTTTTTTTTTAAATGCCTTCACGTAGACTGTGGAAAGCTTAAATCACTTAAATTTCCTTCTAGGAGTCTCTGTTTTTCAAAGAGTTCATTCAGATGTAGCTTATATTTCAGGTATGTTGTGAGCAAAGTTGCCTTTATTCATATAAATGCCACTACTTTACTAGACCCAGGAAATCTTTAGCTGTTCATATTTCTTTTAACATGAGTAGCTAGAGGCTTTCCATCCCAATATTACTTAATGAGTTGTTCTGTGTCTTTGCCTTACTAGAATACAAGCACCTTCAACATTAATTGGGGGAGAAACGGCATGTGTATAGAAACTTACATGACAATCACAAAGCTTAATTTTTTTGTGTTTTTAAAATAGCTACTCAGCCCTGGCTTCAGATCAAAATACTAGCATTAAATGATTGTGGCCTTCAAAGGTTGTATAATTTAATCTATATATTCTAAAAACACATAGTGAAACCACTGTAAAGACTCGCTGGTGATTGGCCCACCTTTCCATTTCCAGGGCTATATCTGAGGATAGATAAAGTGACCTGCTACCTGAAAGAGAAATGAAATACAGCAGAAAAAAAAATTAGCAAATATGAAACATTTGTTATTGAAGGGTGTCGTGGTTTAACCTCAGTCGGCAACTGAGCACCACGCAGCCACTCG
>NW_008794723.1:2033521-2035078 GCF_000699145.1 Aptenodytes forsteri | reverse complement strand
CCTAAATCCAAAACACAGCACTGTACCAGCTACTAGGAAGGAAATTAACTCTATCCCTGCCGAAACCAGGACAAAGGGGAAAAGTCTTCCCTTTTAAAATGTACAAATTGGCATAAATGACATATCTAATTCTCTTTGTGTTTGATTGGAGAACTAATAAACAACAGAGAAGATCAGCACAAAGCATTTCAAGCTACTGCATGAACAGATTAATACCAGTACTGCCTACTCCTAGCAATTAACCTGAAATGTGATTATTTAACTTTGCTGCTTTTTTCTCTTGATTTACAATGCAAAGTTTTACAATCCAAGCATACTGTTAATAAAATACAGATAGAGTACTCCAGAAAGCTATCACGAGGGTTGTCAGCTACACAGAAACCAGTGAGCCTTTAGAAAAGTCCATTATATGAAATGTGATTGTTCTAGTTCTGTTACACAAAAAGGGCAAATAAGAGGGACTTCTTTATTTTTCTTAAACCATTCATTGATTTATATACTTCTATCATGACCTTTCTCACTCCTCTTTTCTCCAGACTAAACAAACTCCACCTTTTCAATTTTTCCTTTGTTAAAGGAAAGTCTTTGTTACCCTCTAATCATTTTGTCACTGGCCTCCATTTATTTCTGCTGTATTTTTTTTCACTAATATGACCAGGAGACCACAGTAGCCAAGATGAGGGCAAGCATGATTTACACAATGTCGTAACATTATCTTCAGGATTGTTTTATATCCTAGTCCTTACCATAGCACAACATGTGGTATTTTGCTTTGGCTACTCCTCTGCTCAACAGAAGATCTCCCCACACTGTCTGCAGGATAGCAGGAGTTTGCTAGCATAGCATTCCCCTCCTGCTCTCACTTTGGCTGTTTCAGCCAATTGCTGCTTACATATCTCCCTTAGCTATTTGTCTTCACCTCCAAACAATGAGAGAAAACCAGGATGGAGAAAAAGACCAGCAGCAGCCTCCGGATACAGCTGTCCCACCACCTCTTGCCTCCACGAATGGGGGTTTTGGAGGTGATGGAAGTATGAAGGGCACTTGGAGAAACCACGGTAACAAGACTGTTCCAGGACTGGTTGTGAATCACAGAGCTACAGAAATGACAGAAGGGTTTATTTGTTTGGGGAGTTAGAGTTTATTTTTAACCCATAATTACTTCAAATTATTCTTTTTTTTCAATTGGAACTGAAATTTAATTTACCTTTGTAATACCTAAACAAACACTTCTGAACACTGAATTCTTCATTCCTCTCCAGTGAAATAATTGCATCACTTTCAAGTGTTATCGTCTTACACAGTTCCTCTCTTCTCTAGCTCATTAATAACTGATACATCAAACTATGCATAACATGGTGTTTTTCATCAGGTACCTCTATATTGAACAGCAGGGATGAACTTTACCATATTATCCTGGTTTCGGCAGGGATAGAGTTAATTTCCTTCTTAGTAGCTGGCACAGTGCTGTGTTTTGGATTTAGGATGAGAATAATGTGATAACACACCGATGTTTTAGTTGTTGCTAGGGAATGCTTACACTAGCCAAGGACTTTT
>NW_008794723.1:2017159-2033188 GCF_000699145.1 Aptenodytes forsteri | reverse complement strand
CCCAATCCCCAGGCGGGGGGGGGGGGGGGGGGGGCTGAGCGAGTGACTGTGTGGTACTCAGTTGCCGACTGAGGTTAAACCACAACACTCATCAAAGGTTTTTGCTGTCTACAAGTACTCCAGTGTAGTCCAAACTAGTCACCAAGGCTCCCTTGAGAGAGAGGGTCACCATGGAGCACTTCCACAAGGTGAGCCATCTCATCTAGGATAAGACGATTCACTCCTTGTTTTCTGTCTCTTTAGCAGTTTCTGGTACGTAAGTTTCAATTCACCTCTAATGTATTAGGGCTACTTAATTTCCTTGAAAGCCTCCTTCAAGGGGTTTCATAAAAGGCTTGTTAAAATTCCAAATTAGTTATAATAACTGTCTTCTTGTACCTATGATTCAGTTCAAATACTCAGCAGTTAGAAATGTGTGATTTTCTTTTATGGCAGCGGTGTTTTTTCAGCTTTACCATTTGATACCAATCAAGGTGTTCTGTAAACAAAATAAATCTTCATTTATAATTCAGATCTTTTTTTCATACTGAAGCAAATCTGAAATCTACGATTTCTAACACTTTTTTTAAAGGTGATTATACTTTCTGCCATCAAACTCCTCAGGTGGTGTTGATTAATTTAATGAGGGATTACATCTATTTTGACAGCATTTTCTTTAAATTCCTTCAGCATGTCATCCAGTCTTGATACCTTGTCACCATCCAGCACCCCTCCGGAACTTTAACCACTGCTACCCCTTCCTTGTATTGACTCCAAAAGTTATTTTAGGATACATAATTTTCCATCATGCTTAGTGAGAAAGGCAGTCTGAAAGAAATGTAATTATTTCTTGACACCGCTACCATATTTAAACACATTAATTTATGATAGTGGGTATTATAGTGGATTGCAGGTTGTGGAGGAGGAAAGGAAGCAGAAATCCAGATCCATTTCTCTTGACAATTTGAAGATATACTGGAACTGTAAAACCATGTTTACAGCACTAAAGGAAACAGAGCCAGAGACTTGACATCAGCAAAGACCAACCTCCTCCACATAGTGCTTGGCTGCGGGACACAAACGGTACTCAGTGGTTCAAAAGCATAACAATTATTTTGTGCATTTTTTTTTTCAGTTTAAAGTGCATGAAATAACACGTGGTCTGTGTAGTTGCCCAGAGCAGTGCTTGCGTGTCCTGTGATGCAGCACAGAAGCATTTTAGGGTGCTTACATGTGCGAAGGCTGTGGGGACAAAGTTGAAAGGCTCTGTATGGTACAGAGCACCAAAACTGGATGCTCAAGTCATTGCAATAGGCTGTTATTTATGACAGAGCACAGTGTATCAGAATCTGGCAAACAAGGGCAGCCTAAGAGTACACTCAATATGTTAATTTCTGGTTGAGATAAGTACAAAGAACCAAAATCTACCTTTTTTTGACAGATATTGAAGTGGAATATGGGTTTTTTCTTCATGTCTTTATCACAAGTCATCAATTTAATTTAAGACTATGTAAGGAGAATCTCCCATGTTGTCCTTTATTGTCATTTTTCCCACTGTAATTCCCTAATTCACATTTCTACTGTTCCTTTGTCATTTTTCATTATATTTTTCTTGCTCATTTTACTAGTAGAACAACCTTGGATTTCAAAAGGGGGAGGAGCTCTGCTTCAAAATAGAAATTAACAGTTCAATGTGATGCCTCCAATACAGGATTTATGAGTAACAAGACCATGCATGCATTTAGTATTTTCATGGATAAAAACAAAATACTGCAAAGCAACTTCCCTCACATTTTTCTAACACCTGCTCAATTAGCCTCATTGATTTAGAGATGAATGTCCAAAAGAAACATCTCTCGTTTTATGCAAGAGTTAAACTGTCAGGCTAAAATACAATCGCTCCACAGTCAGACTAAATTAAAAGATACTACAGCAATCCCAGGAAGTTAAGTAGATGATTGGAAGAGAAAAGAAAATACAAGATAAGTTAAGTTTTACAAAGCTTCATCAGCTCTCAGGGTTTTTTTCTTTCTCCTCCTTCTTCTTTCTTAATCCGTACAATAAAGGAGATCCTCTAACTATAGAAAGAGATTTATCACAGATGACAAAACTATGAAAGGTGGCCATAATTTCTGACACTTCATTCCTGTTCCTTCCTCTTACTCCTAGCATAAAATTTCCAGACAAGTTTTGTAATGACCTAGCGGGTGCTGGTTGTGCAGCTCCAGGTAGTGTCACAACTCAGACCCACAATGTACTGCTAGCTTTCCACCAAGAATTATAACATTACTTGGGTGACGTGCTGTGATTTGCAGTCTGCCGTTACTGTATGTGTTTTTACAACAATGCTTCATAAATACATTGCTGCCTCAGCATCTGATAACTGAACCATTCCCCATAGGTGCATTATGGAAAATATTTCGTGTTTAAATTATTGTGAAATATCATTCCTTCTTATCTCCCAGATACATTATCCCCACAAATACTGTAAATGCTGTAGCAAAAGGTTTATCTGTTCTAAGTAGCATGTATGGAGGAATGAAAACCTGCATAATTGTATTTTGTTCCTCCTGAGCATTTAATTCACTATGTGTCCACTGGAGAAGAAAAAAAAATATATCTTTAGTCTGAAAATTATCAGAGAGGTGATCAATTCTCATTTTTAAAGATTAAAAGTAGGGGTGGGAAGAGCTGATTAGCCGAGGCAATGTTTAGTAGGATACAGAACCTTGTATCTGCAGTTTGTGGATTCAAACCCTGTTTGTTTCTGGAATCTGAAAGGTTTATCAGGATCATAGCTTTCAAGACCAAAAAATACCTTTTGATCAAATATCCTGACTTTACATAAAAATTACCTCTTTATCCCTGCACTACGAATACATTTTGTTTGATCAAATTGTATGCGTCAGAAATGCATGAAAACATTCAATGGATCAGAGACCCAGAGAACCCAGCCTTGCCAGAAATTTATTTCAGTCAAGAACAGCTACCTCTCTTTTTTTTTTCCTTTTTTTTATTTTTAAGAACCATTGGGCCTGTAATATCAGGCATTCTCTTTGAATTGCTGGATTTATACAGTACAGTCCATTTCATAAACTAGACCAGCTGCTTTTTCACCTCATTTTTCTGGGTATGTTCTATGTTGTCTTAGTTTTTCAACGTTCTCTTAAAAACAGAGTCATGTCTGCTGCACATAGTGTTCCAATATTAGTTTTTCTAGTTCAAATCCCCCTCCCCACTCCCAATCATTTCACTACTTATGCCCAGAGTTATATTACTCCTTTTTACAATTGAAAGTTGTTAAGTGCTCGTGTTGACTTCTTTGCTCCCTAGTTATCTTTTCAGTATCCTTTTTTTCAGGACACATGGGTTAGCTATGGTCAATACTCTAAGAATGAGGTTTAAGTTATCTAAAACTCATCCAAGAGCATGACAGCTACCAAGTACAACTAATTTCCTGAGCTTTCTAATCCATAGGCAACTAAATTCACCAGAGCTCTCCCTGACTGGCTTGGAAGGCCCCTGGGTAATGAACTTTTTTCACCCACACATGCTCAGAAGTGCATGTTCATTGGAGATGAACATGGTACCCGTCTGTCTCACAACTAATTTAGGTAGGTGGTGAAAGTGTTTTACCTCAAGTTTAGAAACAGATACATGCATTCATTGTTCTAATACAGCATTTTCACAGCAGTATGTCATTATTCGTTTATTTTTTCGACAGCATTTTGCCTAAACAGTTGTTCTCCATGTCATATTTTTGCATTTGATTGTCCTCCACCTTAAATACATAGTAAAAATTGAGGTTTATAATAAATCATATTTTTACAGTTTTACTGATTGATATCATATAGGCCTATATTTATCACTTGTATTACACTAATGCATAGCCTCACCAGGAGTCAGGGCCCTTCTGTGCTGGATGCCTGCCACATATTTAATAAAAAATGTAATTCCCTGCCCCAGAGAGACTAGTTTCTAAACATAGAGTTGGATAGAACAGGTGGAAAAAAACAAAAGTAGACAAGGCAATAGTGAAACAATCATTTTTCATTTTGCAAAATTGTAACTGTTATATTACACAGCAATTTAAATCTGTTTTCCCATGTACCAAAGGCAATCTATTTTCTAGTTTCAATAACTATCTCTTTTCCCGTTAGTTAAAAATATTTGTATCAATCTTATTTCATTTGGTTTAATCATTTTTAAATCACTTTCTCAAAGTATCAAAAGCTGTTGAGCTCCTTTGTTTAAATATAAAACATAGCAATAATCACTCTTTGGTATTATTCTAATTAGCTAGATCTCCTCATGGAGCATAACAAATGCATACTAACTCAGGACAATTAGAAAGATGCTAATAAATGCAACATCATGGTTCCTCACAGAATGCAAAACCAGCGCCAATATGTAACCAAGCAGTTTGCAAAGAAAATTACCACATTTCAGCAACTAGAACTTAAAGCTCTCATTGGGATGATTTCAGGAGACAAGGACTCATTATGCTTATCAGTCAGTAGTCATACAGTTACATTTTGGTCCCTTCAGTTGATGCTAGACTGCAGTGAAAATGGAAGTTATCAATATTCAAAAAAAGACAAAGCTGTTGAATCAGGAAATTTGAAAGTGCTGGGACTAATTCATAGCTAGCAAAAAGCAGCAAAAATCCTCAAACTTCCATGGAATTGCAATATCTTATTCTGTCAATGTTTGTAATGATTCTGACACCGAGTGTAAGATAAACTAGTAAAAGTCTGGAAGGTCCCTTCAGTTGATGCTAGACTGCAGTGAAAATGGAAGTTATCAATATTCAAAAAAAGACAAAGCTGTTGAATCAGGAAATTTGAAAGTGCTGGGACTAATTCATAGCTAGCAAAAAGCAGCAAAAATCCTCAAACTTCCATGGAATTGCAATATCTTATTCTGTCAATGTTTGTAATGATTCTGACACCGAGTGTAAGATAAACTAGTAAAAAAGTCTGGAAATGAGAAAGAAAAACACACAGCAATTGATGGGAGGGTAGACCATTTCATTTTGTTCATTTGTTTTTTCCTGAGATCAGTTTTGTTTCAAACAAACTGTAATGCTAAGGACATCCCAAGGAGGAAAACACTGGTGACATCCTGTCTCATAGAAGCTTGGTTGTCCCTCTGTGCCTACTTTGAGGCACTGTACACAACTCAGCAGGGAGCTCCTGAAAGGTTTGCCCTATCCTCTACATACCAGTAAGGGTCCACTATACAGCCCACACAATCCAGTAGAAATCGTTCTGCAGGCTTCAATATTCTTTGGATCAGACCACAAGAAATAATCCAGCTAAATCTATTTTTTAAGATATGAGAGTTTAAATTATTCCATTTGTGTGTGATTCCAAAGAAGTCCTATCCCATCAAAAGATACCTACTAAATTCAGCATGAATCCCTCTTTCACTAGTCATATCCAAAGGGCAAGGACAACAATTCTGATGGATTTCAAAATGAAGTCTTTGGGACCAAACTTTGCTGTCTTTCTTCATGAGAAGTCCCCATGGTTTTCAGTCCATCGTCATGTCCAATGCCCAAGACAAGCAATTAAGAACACGAAACAGTTTAAAACTAAGGCACAAGCTATAAAACTGCGGTATACCTTTGAGATCCAGGCAAAATATTTGCTATTGTAATTTTCCCATCTTGCCAAAACCTTTGTTATCTCAGAGGCAGAATTTTTCAGATCCACAATCAATGGCATCTAAAGGTAGTCCCATTGGTGTCAAACTGGCATCACAATAACATGTGCAGTAATACTCTGGGAATCCAGAACAGGACTATAATAAACATATAGTCCCTGAACATTACAAAACTAAGAAGAGCTCCAGGTGGTGCTAAGAAATATGTATTTATGTTACAAATACAAGGCCTGATCCCATTGTCTTCCCTCAGGTTAAAAAAAAATCACTGAGATTTTTCATGTAATACAAAACGTTTCCTAATCACAGTCATATTTTTAATTGCAAAGAGAATTTAATCCTTCTTTTTCATTACCATTTTATAAATAACAGAGTTCTTGATTTAGCAATCCTACCAAAATAGTCCCAGTTATTTCAGTAAGAGTGCTTATAGGTATACAGACACATTAACATAAGGCTTACAGAACTGGGGCCCATTTTAAATGAAATTGATAGGGGAGAAAATTCCTACTAATGTGATAATGCAAGGGCAAGTCTGAGTCACAGAGAGGGTAGCTTAGGGTGGGAGGTGATGCAGCCCTGATTTTGCGTGCAGCATAGCATCTGAGGTGTCCAAAGCAATCACTGCTATTTTTTACTTAAAAGCAACAGAAAAACTCTGCTTTCAGAAATGGCACATGCAAATTTAAGGAAGTGACTTACCTGTTTATTTGCATCACTGGCTAAAGAGCAGTTTTCCTTGCAGACTCTAAAACTATACATTTGCATTGCCTAAGATCCTATCACTTTCCACCCACTGACAGACCGTCATGGAAGAAGGTGTCCCTGAGTGTCAGAGCAAGGTGGTCTTCCTCGTCTTGTGTCTCATCTGTGTGGAAGGGAAGAGATAGGTGCAGAAACTAAAGGCGCTATGGAAATTTCCAAAGAAAGAGAAAGAGTTCTAGAGTGGCCTCTGTTGTACTTCCTCTCCTTCATTTTGTACCAGCACCGATCAATGGACTCATTGCCTGCTGTAATTCCCTGCAGTCATTACTTTACAGGTGAGTAATTTATGGCTTTGTAAAGGGCTCTGGGATGTTTGATTATGTCAAAGGTGTTACTGAAGTTCAGATTGTAGTTGTATCCTAAATAGGACAAGATTACCACTGGGATTTATATCATTACTTTCGCTAATTATTTACAACATGGTGC
The DNA here is from genome assembly GCF_000699145.1 of Aptenodytes forsteri. NCBI lineage: Eukaryota > Metazoa > Chordata > Aves > Sphenisciformes > Spheniscidae > Aptenodytes > Aptenodytes forsteri. The sequence goes on along the minus strand of NW_008794723.1, from coordinate 2,026,351 downwards.
CAATCACACTGTAGGCGTACTTGCAGCAAAAGAAGAGATGGTTCTGTGTAGGTGAACACAAACCCTATTAGGTGATAAGCTATCCAAAGCAGTGCATGACATTGACCTCCAGTGGCAGAAGCAATGATAAGCAGGACAAGGAAATCCAGCACCGAAGACATTAGACAGACCTCTCAACTGGAAGGGTTATTTTTCAGTGTGCAAATTTCTCAGTCCTCATCTGACCCAAGTTCCCTGTCTCACGACAGTGTGGGGTAAGGGATGGGACAGACTATTCCAGAGCCACAGCATCAAAGGGTGACTGGGGAATAACTTCAGAACTACTGTGTAAATGTCTGCCTATGGGGACAAGTACAGCAATTGTGGGTGGAAGTCTCCTGTTTGAGGCGAAGGGCAGAAATCTCAGTGCCTCCCAGCTAAAGTGGCAAGAAAAAGGAAAATAAGACATGATTATTCCCCACAGGACTCAAGTTCTTATCCCTGCAGAGTCTTCAGTCAGACTAGGAAAGCTCATACCACACGGTAATAGTTTTCCAACATGTCTGTAAGCGGGCTGGGTCCCCGCGGATTACAAGTGCGGCAGCATCCTTAGATCCAGCCCCAATGACAAAGACAGGGGAAAGCAGTAAAATTTTCTTTTTAGTGGCAGATACTACAATGATGTAAGAACTCCTTTCCCTCAGAGGGCTCACATTAGCATTTTTTCTCAGTCCTGAGAGTAAATCATGCCATTTAGTCACAGTCTATAGCAAGACATAAACATCCCCTTTCTGAGCTCTCATGCCCTCACCTTCACCTTTACTATCTGGTGAGAGCATCCCAACTTTGTTAAGTGAGTCACAAACTCCAGTTCACTCTTTTCAGTGGACCTTCATGTCTTCTACTAGGCCCACACAATTCCACTTTTAAAAAGCTTCTCTTTCTGTTTCAGTGGAGGGACATAGTACAAATAAGTATTCAGAGGGACCCTCAGCAATAGTGCCATCACTGGGGACAGATTCACAAAGTCATTTAAGGATTATCACACCGATACTGCGTTATTTAATAGTCAGGCACTGTGCTCCTAGACTCACCAGAGCTTAAGAAATGTCTTAATCTTCCCTTTCATTATTTAGCAAATAATCATTTGATATTTGGTAGCTCATGATTCGCAGAAAACAAATCCCCGCAGTTTGTGGGGGAGGAGGAATTCTACTGTGTTTATTCTGCATATTGCCTAGCCTCTGCTTCCGATTGTGAGAACATGTTTCAAGGGATCAGTTACTGGATTTGGAAGAATTATGGTTTCAACTTTCTGACTGAAGAAAAGGAAAATCTTCTAGCCTACTAAAAATTGGAGGGTAATATTGAATGCATAAGGCAGGACTTCTGTGCCAAAATGTAACTGCAGAGGGTATAGGAGATTACATTATAGTCTCTGTGAAGAATCGGATGGGAAGAATTAGAACGGAACATACTGGACTTTTGATAATACTTTCCAGCAATAAATCTTCCTTACTTTCCTAACAATCCATGTCCTCCTGCACATTGGGCAGAATACCTTAATTTCTGACCTACAGTTAGGGAACTATACCTGGGGAGACTGTGGAGTTCCAGGCTGGAATGTGAAATGCCTAGACAATGTCCTTGAATGGTCAAGAACCCACAAGTAAAGAATGAAAAACCAAACCTGACATGTATGATGAATGTGTTTTTAAGACATGCTACAGGTCAGCATCAATGAAATGCAGAGGCAGAGAAATGCATTCTGTTGTTTTTTCAGGAAAGACAACACATTGAGCAGTTAAGTTTGTCTTGGCCATCAGCTCTGAGTACTGGTTATTATTTGGCTAATAAATATCAGCTTATTTGGGAAAGAATATGTCCATTGCTAGAAATTACAACTGGATGCACTAATGAATCAGAAGACTGACACTCCTTCCAGAGTTTAGCCAAGGGATCATAGGTAAAATAAGACAGGAACAAGGGAAACGGAGATCAAGGACCCATCGGGACACAGAAAAGGGCAAAGGAGCAGAAATGTATTTTCCGGGGGAACAAATCCATACCGATCAGACAGGTTCTGAACAATGCCTGGGTTGACTTTCAAGAGAGCACTATGATAAGAAAGGTAGAGCTTGGGGAAAAGAAAACAACTTTGATAAATTAGTGGACAGTAATCAAAATAAACAGTGATTTCAAAAATTATACTTTGTTATTAAATCTTACAAAATCCATGTGTCTATTTTCTTCCAAGACCATTTGTCCCTAAACTGATCGATTTTTTTTCAGAATCGAGGATCTCAAAATGGTTATGCTTAAAAAACTTCAACGTTCAGGGATCCAAAAGTCATCCCAGAGGCCTCAGGAAGTAGAACTGATAAAATATCAGGAGGGCTGGCTACAGAGACAACAGGGAAGGAAAACCCAGGAAAGGCAGAAGTGCACTGGGAGATAAACACAGCAGCCTGTTGAAATATCACCACCAAAGTCGTGTAACTAGTGTAGAGCTGGCAGTATTCTGGGTTAACTGATCAAAAAGAAATCAAAACCGAGCAACTTCAAAATTAACCCCTTGTTAGAAAGATGTGTTCTTCCTCCTCTCCCATGGTCATGACTATTGCTGTATTTACTGAAACTGAAATACTTTTTGTTATTAAAGTGATTTATCATGGAAAAGCTGAATTTAAAAAAATCTGAAATGAAAATGACATGAAAACACATAATCCAAAAACTCGGTAACTAAATTCTAGACTTGGCCAAAGATACTGGATTACATTGCTATTTCCCAAGTACTGGTGGCAGCAATTTATGCTTGTTTGTTCAATTGAACAGAAATAACAGCAAATTACCAGTATCTACGAGAGAATCAAATATCAAAGATTCATCACTTCCTTCATTAGCCAGACATGGGCTATGTCTACACAGCATTTTCCTGGCAGAAGCCATCTCATTCTACCCACCCCCTGAGCCAGCTCCAATTTGGGAGACAGAAGGCATATTTATCACCCAGTTGAGACTGAGATAATGTACCCCGCCTCCCTGCAGGCCTTACCAGTTTGAGTACACCCCACCTCAACCACAGCTGCACCACTGCATCCAGCTACCTCTGAGCACAAGCAGACACCATCCATGTCCTCCTGCAAAATTCCTATGGATGCATTCCCTGAGACCCTTGTGCAGAAAGATAACAAGCAGTAGGCAACTAACAACAGCAGCATTGCTGAAGGAAAAGGTTTGGCCAGCTGGCATAGCACTAGGATCTATAAATGTTTTCTAGCTGGCCATTCAGTGCTCATACAGATCTGACAGAAAGGCAGGGAAGAATGATAGGGGAGCCGAAAAAGCAAGACTGCAATTTTGATACCATTGCCTATAAGATAGTGCCACAACTAGAAACATCATATCACTCTCAAATGCTGAAAATAACAGGCTGAAAGGATCTATAGCTCCAGCGATTAATCTCAGCATAATTTGCTGCTCTGCTTAAACCAGGTGGACAACACAGAGAGGTTGTAACAGGGCAAACATGGTAAAAATACTGACATATTCCAGCCAGTCTCATAGTGCTGTGCTTATAAAGGATCAATGTTTCATAGTCAGAAAGCTGTGTCTATGCCAGTTTTGAGGGCTCAGTAACAGCTAGGGAAGAGGTGGAGGTGACTGTGAATCATTGTTATGATTCAGAGTCACAGAACCTTGAATGATTATAGATTAGCAGAAAAAAATTACTGATGGGCGTGCATTTGCACCCAGCCTCCCTAAACTTCTCTCTTGAGGATGTAGAAAGAAAGCCTGCTTTATGATGGGTGACTTTAACTTAAGGGATATTTGCTGGACAACTGGTCCAGTTTGTTACTAAAAACAAAAGGTGGGAGTTATGCACCATAACACAGATGTCTAAAGTTCAGTAGCATTAAGTCTAACCTAGGTACCTCAGGGAAGAAATAAGCAGTTCCTGTGGGCAGTTCATCCCATCCTAAAATAGATGTCTAAGATAAATCAGTTGAATCACCCCCTAGAAGTGCTTATTTCTCTCTGTAAAAAATCTCAGAGTGGTTAGCTGAAATTTAGGTGTCTAACTCTGAGAAATCTAAAAGAAGGAGAGATGAACCCCACTCATGGTTCCTTAAAATGATTCCACAGGTCAGAAAGTTTCTTTCTTGCAACAAGAAGGCCAATGTTTTAAAATGAGATTTGAAGTGACAATAAATTATACGTAACCTGGGTAAATGGGAAATAAATGAATGGTGTACAATTTAAAATATAGGCGACTCCTGAGAAAGTTAGTTGAATGAATTTAATATTAGGCATAGCTAGGGCTTCAGGAAATGAGAATTAATGTTCATATGTATTAGGAAGAAGGGTCATCTTAAGTCAGCTAAATCTTGTTTCATAAGATGTAGATGGAATAATTCTAAACAGTGATATAGAAAAGTGAAACATTTGCTATAAATATGTCGATATCTGAAATAAAGAAGTGTTATAAACCCTTTCCATCTAAACACCATCTCTATCAAAAGAATAGCATGAGATAACATCTGCTAAAAATAAAAACTTCTAGATTAACTCATAACTTAGATCCAAACATTTTTTGAAAGGGCTGAAGAAAGTTTTCAGTCACTTTTTTAGTTTTAATTTTTAACAGATCTTAGAAAGCTGGGATATTGAAACGGCTTGGGAAACTGCCAAAGTAATTCCAATGTTTAATAAGGGTAAAAGAGATAACCTAGGAACCATAGAAAAATTACTCTGACATGTATTCCAGAAAAAATAATGGAATGGTTAAATCAGGATTCTATCAACAAACAGTGGCTAAACATATAATTAATGCCAGTCAACACAGTTTTGTAGAAAGTAAATCTTGTCAAATAAACCTATTGTTTTTTTATGACAGGATTACAGGTCCTATTGATAAAGGTGACCGTGTTAGCACAGCATTCTTCATTTTTAACAAGGCATTTGACTTAGTGCCACAAGATATTTGGTTTAAAAACACACTTGAATTGTGCAGAATTAACAGAGTGTACATTAGATACAATAAAAAATATCTTACAGAGTTCAGAAAGCAGTAATTAAGAAATCAGTGAGCACAGCTGCTTCTGCAAGGTTCCCCCAAATAGTCATTGCTCCATATATATAAGGAGCAATGAATTAGAAAGAGCATATGCACAAAGCATAGCAGGGTAGTAAATAACAAAGATGAGGCTCTGCTGCAGAAATATCTGAAATGTCTGCTAAAACAGTTAAATTCCAACAAAATAAGTTTAAGGACACATAAATGCAGAACAATACATCTGGGGACTAGGAACGCAAATTATAGGTACAGAAAGTGACACTCTCTCTTGGAAAGCAGTAGCTCAAAAAAGAACTTGAGACACATTGTAGATAATCACCTCAAAATAAGCTCTCAAAGTAGTGCTTTGGCTAAATGGCTAATATGATCCTTGGCTGTATAAAAGGTGATTATCAAATAGAAGTACGGAAGTGTTACTGCTGCTCTACTTTGCTTTGATAAAACTGCCGCTACAATAAGACACCTAGGTTTGGAGTCAGGTCTTCCAGAAGAACATGGAAATCACAGAGAAATATAAAAAAAACAGGCCAGAGACTGGAAAACAAATCTAAAGATGTGAGGCTTAAAGAGCTCAACTTAATTTATCAGAGAAGGTTGAGAGCTGACTTGACCCATTCATATAGATCCTCGCACATGAAAAACCCATCCAGTAGGATGATTTTCAAACCTGTTGACAAAGTCATAATTAGACGTAATGACTGGAAGCTGGAGTTAGAAAATTTAACCTTGAAATAAGACACAACATAGAAAATGACATTTTATGAGGAGAGGTGGCAGCTCACCATTAGTCTGAGTTGTTAAGGTGGGTTTAGATAGCTTTCTGAAATAGAGGGTATAATTCAGCTTTTCAGAGAAATTACACCTCCAGTGTGAGGAAGGGTCTAGATTAGAGAGTCATAGGCCACCCTTCTGGCCTTGAAATTTGTCAAACCGTGAATACCATCTTCTCTACCCTCAGTATTTACGTGCCACAGGATAACCAGAATTACCTACATTACTCAGCATAATCATTACATGGATAGATATGCACATAGACAATGACTGTACTCAAATATCATACCTCAGGGTTTCAGTCAGCTGTCCGATGGGATCCAGAAACATTTATTTAAGTAATGCTACACTGGTTAGATATAATCTGTTTGCATTGGGTGGAAGGCGAAGTTTGATTTTGTGTCTGTGTGTTTAACAGCAAAACCGTTACCTTTCTTTGTTCAGCTCGATGGACTACAAGTCACCCATTTTCTTTACTCTTCTGCTTATCTTCTAGGGCATTCAACTCCTCCTGAAAGTCATAGTGCTTTTCAGTCATTAGGTAAATATCTATGTGTTTAACTTTTCTGTATTTTTAACAAGTATAACTATGCCAATGTGTCCTTCTCTCACTTGCAGAGTAATCATTTGCCCTTCTTACCCAAGAACAGTGAACACATAGATGTTGTGTTGTAAAACCTGTAGTTTAGTTCATCCCCAAGTAGAAATAAAAGTATAGTAAGTTTATTTTTCTGAAATTCTGGAAATGAAAATTTAGTGTAAGGTCTCAGAACAGGGATTTTATCTTTGTATCCATAGAGGACATCCAGGCTGAACTGGACTCCAGCAAGCATCTCTGCTGTTTGCAGGCTGTGCCTGCATAGATACTTGTGCAGAACCATTGTTTTCCATGTGCTAGCACAGGTGCCTTGTGGTTGGAATACCATTTATGTTAGCAGAAAAGAGATGCCACCCATCAACTCTCAGTTGGCTCTGCAAGACTAATAGGCAATACAACTTCTTTTTTAAACACTCTAGTAAGCAGACATGACTCTAAATACACACAGCAGGCAGAAACATCGGGTAGGAAGGTGCCATTTTCAGCCATTATTCAGTGAAACACCATCTGTTACAACATATGCAAGTGCAGTTACACATCCGGTTATAGGAGGTGAGAAGGGTAATTTTCTACCTGAGAAGCGTGATTTCTGTCTGATCATTTCCTTTCACCAAGCCTCAGCCATTAGCACCAGAGACAATCTACTGAAAAAGGACGAAATGTCACCGTTTTTCTGTCTCCCCCTAATGGAAAAGGAGACTCAAATCCCTTGCTCTGTACTGGAATAATGGCACAGGTGGTTTCTATATGTAGATCAGAAGGGTTCATTTCAAAAGTCCCCAGTAACTGGAAGAATTCGAGAGTAGGAGAAATTCAAAATGAGACTAGAACCAGCAAAAAGAAAATTAATATATAGAATTTACACATAAAAATTTAATGAACCTGAGCTTCCAGTTTCCCTTATTTGAATATTTTGGCAGATACATTATTAACGTTAACCTTATTTTCCTAGCTGAAAAATTAACATAAACAGAAACACAAAAATTATGATGTGCCAAAAGAAAAAAAAAAAAGAAGAGTCATGGCTTGGAGACGCTTTCTTTGTATGGAAACACTAGATTCTAATTTAATTCAAAAAAACTAGTTTTCTGCAGCCTGACAAATATCCTCCAAAAATTATTTCCTCACTGATTACAGAAGCAGACAATTGGTGCCCAAACAATCAAAAAGGTTGTATTGTCAGCATGTTAATCATAGCGTTTCTTAGCAACCATATTTTATTTACAAATAACAATACTTCTTCAGAAGCCTGTCACAATTAATGACAAGTAGCTGTGGGGGAAGGGCTGGAAAATGTATATGCAGCTCACACCTTTGATGGTAAGCAGTCTGAGAAGACGACAGAGCAATGCTTTTGCTGATAACCAGGCACTGACGGTAGTAGATAGAGAAACCTCTGAGAAGTGAAGCTGTGGGGCAAGGACTTGCACAAAAAGGGGCTTACCCTGCTAGTCTTCTGCACCCACACAGGTTAGTGCTTTTGTCCATGTGAGTCCATAGGTACCTCTCCCTTAGTCTCCTTGGCGCTGTGAATTTTTCAAAAATTCAAGAGATAGTCAAGAAGTTTTGGGATGACAAACTTCTTGTTTCTTTGCCCATGGAGCCCCCAAAGGACCAGGCTCTGCTCCCAGTACTTTCTTCTCAGCAGCAGCCAGTGTGACAGCTCTACGTCTTCCATGCTCTCACATCACTGCCAATGGCAACCATCAGTGCTCACATCTATCACCCTGTTGAATATAAAAGATAGTGTCTGAAAAAGCCTATTTGACTCTGAATCGGTTTTCTTCTGCAGTTGTTAAACAGTGCCTACTTGTCATCCTCATGTTAAAAACCAATACTTTGGAGTGTTTTTAGAGATAGTTTCTAGATAGAAGACGCAATGCTCAGAGAGAGAGAAAGAAATATAAAACCTTTTGTTGCTCACTGTGAAAACAGCTTGCAACAAAATTGTACACTGGATGGGACAGTAGAGGTACCAAAGGGCTCCCTTCAACTTCCTTTGCCTGTGATGAGCCATAGTGATAGGAAAGACTGCATCATCCAGTAAAAGTCGCCTCTCCTGGGTAACTCTCAACATTTACGCACACATACACTTTTCCTCTTGCTGTGGCTCTAAGACCACTTCAATAATCATCTCATGTTGAGATATTACAATATCTTGTCTCTGTTCATGGCCATCACAAGATGCTTCAGATAAAGTTTTAAGAAAAGATAAAAATAATCTGCTTCTATAAAGATCTCATCCTAATCCTTTGGAGTTAGAATTAGCCTTAAATCCTGAAGTATGAGCTTTTATTTTCCTTCCAGAAATATTGGTAGTATGAGCTTGTATTCTAGATAACCTTCTTATCTATTAAATTGCCCAACCCTTTTAAAATTCCGCTGTGTTCCAGGAGTTCCACACTCAAATGTTGGTTTGCTTGGCCCTTCCCTTCTTTTAACCATTTTGAAATAATCACCTTTACATTTCAACAAATATCTTCTTATTCCTGAGATATGAAGAACAAGAAGCAGGTTGAAGAATCACATGATAGTATGTACTAGTAATACATCTGTGGATTATCTGAGATACTTTAGTTTGAAGATCTTATGTATGACAGACATGGCAGAAGGACAGCCTGGACATCACCACAGCAAGAGTCCTTTAGACAGAGTGGAACACTGGAGCTAAAGTGGATCCTAATAGCTCTTCTGCTCTGTTGTGGTTTAACCTCAGTCGGCAACTGAGCACCACGCAGCTACTCGCTCACTCCTCCTCCCCCCGGTG
>NW_008794723.1:2014640-2016900 GCF_000699145.1 Aptenodytes forsteri | reverse complement strand
CCTCCCAGCTTCTTGTGCACCTCCAGCCTTCTCAGTCGGTAGAGCATGGGAAGATGAAAAGTCCTTGACTAGTGTAAGCACTGCTTAGCAACAACTAAAACATCGGTGTGTTATCTCACCCTAAATCCAAAACACAGCACTGTACCAGCTACTAGGAAGGAAATTAACTCTAACCCTGCTGAAACCAGGACATGATCACAAAAACCTTTGCAGACTTTCAGAGACATACCACATTTCATAAAAAAGAAGTTTGGAAGAAGGGAAGAGCAGGCTAATTTTTGGATGATATTTTATTGTCTGAACTTGCCTTTTTTTCAGATATTCTGTCCTTTCATGATAGAATAAAAATAGAAGTAGGAATAAAATTTAGGGATGGGTCCAAATCAAAACAATAGATCATAACTCTGGGAACTCTGGCTCATCTTTAAGAGAATTTCCAAAATTACAAAATTCTAGTTCAAACCCACATAAAACCTTTGTGGTTTAGGTCTGCCCTAATAAACACACTACACATACTTTTAAGCTTTCAGCAACAGCTGGAAAAGGAAAGACATTCCATGTAAAGCATAAGCACTTGTAAAACTGTCTGTGACCCCTTGCCCTGGTTAAATTAGTAAGCACTAATTACAAAAAAAGTGTGGTAGCTAAAACAGCTCGGACAATTCACTCTTGCAAACCAACATATGGGAGCCATCCCTATAGAAAGACTTCAGAATTATGTCAGATGATCTCTTTCATCACCCAGAAAGCTGTGGCATCAGCAGTGAAAGAAAGGGCAGAAAATGGCAGAAGATTTCTTAGGAACCTAAGAGACCTTCTTTAGCATCAGTCTCATCATGGATGCTCTCATCTCTTCACTCATTCCCCAGCCAATACTGGGAGCTCTTTGTGGCTCCACACGGTGAAACAGACATCTATGTTCACTGTACTCCACCATCCACTGGGGAAAAAAATGCCAAATCATAGCTGCAGATCCCACCCATTTTTAAAGAATGCAGCTAGGCAGCAATCTCTGTAATCTGCTATAGACAAGGAATTCAGCTATATCTGGCCCTCATACACACCATGAAAGACAAATACCAAGCCCATTTCACCCTCTCCATCACAGATCTAAATAGGGACTAATTTGGAACAGAGTTTATTATCCAGCTGCCAACCGCTCACCTTTGGAACATCCTTCTGGCCACCAGTGCTCCTGCACTGGACCTACAGTATTTATTCCTGAGCAATAACACCTGGCAGGGGCTAGTGTTTTCTCTCTAATAGTTTATTTGGCTATGTTAATGGTATTGCTATGGTGAAATAACCAAATGAAAAAACAAAACACCATTTCAAAGCAATGATAGTGAGTGCTATTGCCAATGAAATTCAAAAAACATATTGAAAAAACCTGACTGTAGAATGTTTTAATAAAATTAAAAGCATCAGGAAGCTTTGAAGTCTTCTAAGCATACAGCAAAATCAGTTATTTACTATTGCAGCATCAAAAGAAAGATCCACCAATACACTGTACAGGCATCAGGAGACAAGACTGTCATGGTCTTTTTTTGCAGTTTGCTTGTTTTTCTTAAAATCTGTCCTAAAGGAAGATTCATGACTTTTTATGATAGAGCACAGCCCTCATGTTTATTCCTACTATTTCTGCTTTGAAGATCACTTGGGAACACGAGTTCTTACATCAGCTGCAGTCACAGATGAGGTTAATATCTGTTTTTACAAAAACGGTAGGGGCAACATGACCACAAATGACAAGAAGTGTAACAAATATTTTTCTGGCATTTCATTGTACATTGACTTTTTAAAATATCAGCTCTGATTTGAACATAACCAACTGCTTTAATAAAAATAATTTATCCTTTTAAAGACTATTAAATGTTTCTGGAGAAGAATCTAACCTGCAGAAGTCCCAAGCGTTTGAAGTTCACAGTCATTTCAGTAGAAGCCACAGTCGTTCAACCTTTGGGAGAGTCAGAACATTTATATAGGTGTCTGAAAAAATGGTTTGCTTCATTAACCATTGACCAACAACAAATATAGAATCATAGAATCATTTAGGTTGGAAAAGGCCTTTAAGGTCATCGAGTCCAACCATAAACATAGCACTGCCAAGTCCACCACTAAACCATGTCCCTAAACACCACACCTACATGTCTTTTAAATATAGAATCATAGAATCATAGAATAGTTTGGGTTGGAAGGGACCTTTAAAAGTCATCTAGTCCAACCCCCCTGCCATGGGCAGGGGCATCTCCAGGGATGG
>NW_008794723.1:1990853-2014119 GCF_000699145.1 Aptenodytes forsteri | reverse complement strand
CAAGCCTGTACCGCTGCATGGGGTTGTTGTGACCCAAGTGCAGGACCCGGCACTTGTCCTTGTTGAACCTCACACAGTTGGCCTCGGTCCATCGATCCAGCCTGTCCAGGTCCCTCTGCAGAGCCTTCCTACCCTCGAGCAGATCAATACTCCCACCCAACTTGGTGTCGTCTCTATATATTAAACATATATTTTTAAGTACTGTTTTCCCATAGGAAGATTACTTACTACTATTAGAGGGGAGTCACTGCAACTGTCCTCATGCTGTCTGGACCTGACAGACACCTTCAGGGGAGAGGAGCTGGTGCAGATAAGAATGCAGGGAGACAGCTCCCCATTATACCTTCCTTCCCTGTACCATGCCTAGATAGACCACAAAACTGCACAAACACAGAAGGGTTAGAAGGGATTTGAAGGGATTATCTAATTTGTTCTTCTTGCTATAACAAGAAACTACTGTAGCTGTCATATTCCCAAACTATCTTATTCCTGGTTGCTTAACCTGTTCTTTAATACCTCTAATGATGAGGATTGTGCAACATTCTTAAGCAACCACAATGCCTACCAATTCCTACCATTAGAAAACCATTCCTAAAATTTAAAGTAAGCATCTCTTTCTGCAGCTTGAGCTATTATTTCTTGCCTTACCCTTCATAGGAAACATTCTCTTTGCAGCTGTTTTATGTATTCAGACACTGTTATAAACTCTCCTGTCTATCTCATGTCTTCTAAGGTGACCAAACACCGCATCCTTTGCAGATCCCTAGACTTTCTTCATAGCCTTCCTCCGTACTCCCTCCAGCTGGTTCAAATCTCAAAAACCGTAACAATGTTGTGAAGAAGAATTACATTACAAATTTTATGGACTATGCTGCTGTTTATAAATCCCAGTGCAATGTTTGACCTCTGTGCAACAGCATAATACTCTTAACCTACATTCAGTTTGTGACCCACTGTAACCTCCAAATACTTCTTTGCAAGACTGTTACCTACCTTATCTCAGCTTTTCTCATTGTATTTTCTCAACCGTTTATCCCTGCCTAAGTGCAGAACCACACATTTGTTCTAATTAAATTCTATGTTGTTTTCAAGACTATTTCTCTAAATTGTTGTGATCATTTTGAATTAATTCTTATCTTTCAATCTGTTTGCTGCCTCTTTCAGATTCATTTCATTTGCAGATTTAATAAGCATATTCTAACAACCTGGTGTTGGATTATAATGAAAACATTGAATATACTAAGCCTAGGATAGATCCTTGTGGAGCCCTCCTCAATTCATCTTAGCAGTTTGACAGTGAAGCGCCGGAAACTGCTCTGTACGTAGAATCCCCAGACACTTTTGTCCCCACTTTACAATAATCCTGACTTGCTCATGTAATGTGACACAATGTAAGAAGTCTGAACAAAGCCTAGCAATACGATGTCCATACCTTTAAGGCGTGATACTTCGCATAAAAAGATTTTGGATTGATCTGATATGATTTAATCCTGACAAATGAGTTAACACTCACTGCATTTGCTGCCTACTCATTTACTACTTACTCATCTGGTGTTCATTTAAGTCCCCTACAAAAAGACGGTTGGATTTTTTTGATCTAGTATGTTCCTACAAAAGGAATTGACTCATCATTCCACAACTTTCCCTCTGCCTTTTTTTCAAGTTAAGTCCCATGTTTGCCCTTTTCCAGTCTTCCAGAGCTTGATCCACCTCCACACATTCTCAAATATACTGAGACACTGCTGAGATTGCTTCAGCCAGGGCTTTCACAAACCTAAGAATGATTTCATCAGGGCTGGAGAATCAGAAATATCTCAGTGTACTCAAAGCAAGTCTTTCTTTTTAATTCCCCTTTGTCATTGATGTTAATTGTGATAGCTGTTTGAACACCATTGACTATGTAACATACAGCACAGTGGAGTTGTGATACAGTCCCTGCAGCCCGCTCTTGGGAGAGGCAATAGACAGTCAAAGTAAGCTCCCCACAAAGCTTCTAAAGTTAGCACACAGATCTAGAAACACTGCCTCAGCTCTTTCAATTTCCAAGGTACTCAGATAGACCCAAACCAGACTCCAGTAATAACATCCAACCCACAGAAGATGTTTCCAGAAGTTGGAATTGTATTTTCCCTGCACTCTTCCACCTGCTCGGAATATGAAATAACAAACATGCTTAGCTAGCCTTTTAGCTCATGTGGAAAAATTAAGTAGTGCTGAAGGCTTGTAACTCAAACTTCACTAAAAATGTTGTTCAGTTTCCATGTAACAATGTTTTTTCTATCTTTGAAAATATCAAAAAATTACATACAAAACAATCAATTTAAAAGCTAAAATACATTTAAAAAGTCAAACACTCCGAAGTTAGGAACTATTAGATTTGTGATTTTCCATGTAATTTTCATTTGTGTATAAGAGTGATTATTTTTAGTATAGAGTAATTTTTCAGAAGACCTCAGCCTCATTCGTTGTGGAAGAGACAAACAGTACATCCAAAAGCCATGCTAAATCTGGTAGTATTTAACCACTTACATCTAAATATTGTATAACGTATTTTTGAAAATGCAGTGACTACATTCTGATCCCACCTACAGGAAGGAATTGCATGGTCTTTGTATTCAAGTTTGACAAATACCCTCCACTGAAATATGGGCAAAATTCCCATTAGGTTTAATAAGGGTAAAGCACAAATGTTTTAAAAGACAAGGTATGGGAGCAGGTGGGAAGGCAGAAAAGTGTTCTTTGACTACATCTAGCTTCAAACTTTCATAATATTATGAAAAAGACAGAAAATGCAGTAGGTTTATATCCTACTGATTAAGCCAAAGGACTCACTACCACCACTTGCTGGCCCAGCCTAATAAGCCAACACATAATTCTATCACTATGAATAAAGTCCTGTGGAATGCAGCCAAATAAACTGGAGATTCTGTGAAGAACGGCCTGAGACACATCTGAAAAGAAAGTATAAACACAACTGGACACAGAAACCTTAGGGCTTAATGTAATGTAGGGCTTAATGGATTTATCATCAAATAAATAGTTATATTGAAAGTGTTTAAAACAAAGTACATCAGTCATATCACTCAGGTGCCTACATTCAGGAAAACAATGAAAAAATTCATAACTTCATAACTTGTTCAGTTGACTAAAGTATTTAGAAAAAACATTTCTTTGCAACTTTAAATTCTGTGGCTGGGCAGGTATTTTGCACAACTGAAGCAGGAGTTTAGAGTGACCTGCCAATTAACGCATTTGTCCAAGAAATGGGAGAGTTGACATCAGTCCCATCTCCACTCCCACCGTAAGCAGAGTGCTCTAACCAGAGGCGACAGGGTGTCCTGAGTGGGTGCACGCTTTCGCCCTCCTACTGCAGATGGACTTCTCTGTAGCTGAGATGGCAAAACGGGTGGTGTCAGAGAGAGGGCAGGCAATGAGCCTGACTGCAACCCAGCAGTGAGAAAACTTGGCCAAGAAAGGGCAGATCTGGCAGTCAGGTGCCCTCTTCCTGACTTACAGCTGTATTTCTGTAACTGTATACAGCGCAGTACACTCATTCCAGACATTCACCTGGATTTCATTAGTTGACTTAGGTGTCCCAGTGCTGTCCTTGCTGGCTATCCTTATCTTAGTTTCCTAGCATTTTCCCATTTAATACATATGATGCAATGTCTGCCTTAGAGGGGAAAAAAAAAGAAAAGGATAAAAAAAACCCACAGGGTGAGGGCACAGGTTCAAGCACTCTTCTGTGACCATCCAGACATGTCAAGTGTCAGTCCTGTCTGTGATATGGCCTTTGACAACTCACTGTCCCTTTGACAATGCCTGGCCATCATCCAGGAGATATCCCAGCCCAAGGATGGTCCCAATAAGAAGTTTGAAAGTAGAAA
The DNA here is from genome assembly GCF_000699145.1 of Aptenodytes forsteri. Taxonomy (NCBI): domain Eukaryota; kingdom Metazoa; phylum Chordata; class Aves; order Sphenisciformes; family Spheniscidae; genus Aptenodytes; species Aptenodytes forsteri. The sequence continues at coordinate 2,010,232 of NW_008794723.1, read as the reverse complement.
TCCCGTTAGTAGAAAACCCATTGCATGGAATAGAAAGTGTTTAACTCAGTGTTAAACTGTGTTTATCTGAGCAAAATAATCTGTCCCATGGCATCATGGACAGAGGATGGCCTCTACCCTGGTCCCTAGTGTAGCCTAAGGGGGCATTGCCACTCTGAGTGACACCATGTCTATCCCCGTTCTTTATCCCAGCCCTAAACATTTGGTTATATTTCTGTGAAGCAGTGCTTTACACCACGTATACATACCTGCAGAAAATTCAGAATTTTCTGTGACACTGTAACAAAACTACGAGAAATGTACCATAAAACCCCATTGTGCTTTGCTTCATAGGAAACAAGCAATTAATTCTTCTGGCAAAAGAAGGGGTTGGGGGGGAAGTTGTTGAATTTGCTTTCTTGCTGTCTCTCATTTTTTGGGTTCAATACAGTCAAACAGATTTTATAACAGGAAGAAATCTCTTCATCCTTTTCTGTTATGCAAGTTCATGATGTAGAATGATGGGGAGGTTTCTTTACACTCTACAACTGAAATGACATGAAAAGGTCATTCCATGTATAACAATACGTCAGGAAGACATGCTAGTGGCTGGCAAAAATTTGAAAATCACATATGCAGAAATCTTTTATGGAATATACACAGGTATTCACTTTGGCAGCAGACACACTCTTTCCTCCTTTGCATTTTCCACATCTGATCCTCATCCTTTCAGCAGAATCAGTAGCTCAGGAATGACATTTGTAAAGTTCCAAAGCAGAGTAAGTATCTATTCAATACCATCAAAGGAGCTGATAAAGAATTGGGAACTTCAGGACATTTTAAAAAATGGTTTTACTTGCTTTTTGCTTATCTGTTCTTTTTCTAATTAAGATTTTATTGAGTTTTCCATAATGGAAGACTACAACCAATCCACAAAAGTATTATCATATGAATTTTATTTTAGTAATTTACTTGAGCCAATTCATTTCTTTTTCTAATGGGCCAAGTAGCTGTAACTTCAGGTGCAGTCAATCACATCTTTGGGAACATTAAACAGAGGAAGCAAGAAATGAGAAGCACCAGAATAAATTAGATAAAAAACCTAAACAAAGACTGAAAAGAAAGCCAAATCCAGTTTACCAGCAAAATCTGATGTGCTATATACATGACAATTTGAAACATTAGAAGAATTCATGAGTCAGCCATTCCGGGAATCATATCACAAATCTAATGAGTTTATTCTCACATGAGACTCCATGAAAAAGAAATCGGTCTGTGAAAGCAATTCCAGAAAGCCAAACGTACTTTAAAACACTTCCAGCCAACCCATCAACTCTTCCCGAGAGGAATTAGGAAGGCTGTTCCAGGGGTAAAGGCTGATTGGCATGCTGGTCAGGCAGCCCGGTGCCTCCCCATCACCTACCCCAGTGGAGAACAGACACAGCCTGTGGTCATTTCACCATTGCAATAGCTACCCTGCAACACCTGCAAAAATTACACAGAGGTCCACCCCAACACTGCAATGTCTGAGCCACCTTGGGTTAGCATATTTCTGCACATTCAGTGGCATGAATTCATTCAAATGAATGCATTCTGCCATTCCTCAGCTGCTGTCACTGCAACTAAGCTTTTGCATATAAAGGTATATGAAAGGGGGCGTTCAAAAACATTTTTTAGAATGAAGCATTCCTGACTGAGAAACAAGATGTCACAAGAAACTAGGAATGAGATGGCAGCCTGCCCCAGGCCCAGCACAGGAACTGGGAGATGTTGCTTTCTCTGTGTCCAGCTACACAAAATAAATTAGTCATCTCAGCCCAAGTCCCAGTGTATCTGAGCAGGAATTATCTGACCAAATGTCTAGGCCTGTCCCTTTCTTATCATTGAAAGGGAATAGGATGCAGTTCAGCAGCCCTATTTTAGATGTCTGCTTTAATATGAGATGAATTGCACCATTGAGAGTGCTTACTTCTTTCTCCCAACTATAAAGAGATCTTAAGGTAACTGATTCAGATGCACATATCACCACCAAACACTTAAAGGTAACTGAGAGGAATCCATGCTATATGTCCACAACACCAAAAAAAAGCACTGCAATTAATGACAGTAAGAGAGGGGGTTTTGACAGTCCTGACAAGGAGCCACTCTTAATTATTCTCTCCTTCCTTAGAAGAAAGAGAGCTCTGTGAAGAATTTTACAGTGGTGACCATCCAGCATCAGGCCATACTCACAGGTTTCTTGTATAGAGTTTTCAATTTAGCATCTTTCACAAGAAAATATTTTATACATATACGTGTGTGTGTATAAAAAATTAAATATAATAAAAATTAAAATAATGAAAAATAAATGAAGATATTCTTTGATCTAAATTTTAGAAACCTGCATTTGGGGAATATTTATTATTTTCTGGAATACATAAGAATTTGGATTTGAGTGAAGATGAACAATAACAGAGCAAAATAAAGGCTCTAATTAATCACTGAGTGCCTGTCATTCTGACAACGAAAGAATCGGGAAGCTGCAAAGAACCAAAGTGAAACAACATCAATCATCCAGCTACAATAAATAATTTAATAAAAAATCACTGGGTAACTACAAGGTCTAAAGAGGTAAAATAAAAAAGATAGAAAAGAAAAGCAGGAGCATCAGACAGGCTATGTACAGCTGACCCTATTTACATTAATATTACATAACACTGGCAATCTCCACCACATCCTTTGCCATGCAAAATAAAACACCATATTCATTCACCTAGGAGATGAATATCACAGCTTTATAGAAAGCAGAACAGGACAGGTTTGCAATGACATTAATATATTATTTTATCATGTTTTGTATGAAGTTAATTACTCTCATCAGCAAACAGAGAAAGAAATTTATTTGCCATCATGCAGCATCACAGGCAGGTCCAGCACCCTGCTTGGTGCCCATCTCACAGAACTTGCAATCAACCAAAGCCAACAACGGGGAGCACAGACAAAATTAAGAGTTAACAAATGCCGAGCAATGAACACAGTCAGGAACAACTCTGCATCACCAGCAGTGACTCACACTGGATAGTTTTCTGAAACTTCAGCTCAATGTTCAGCAGTGATCAGAATGATAAACAGACCATTAAAAACTAGCAGCATAAGGCAGAGGGTAAAATGGAAAACAATTATGCTGTTGTAGAAATCCACTGTGTGGATAAGAAACCTTTCCATAAGCAGCTGTAACGGGGCATCGTTAGGGCAGCGATGGGGCGGCTGAGCCTCCAGTCTGACACAGTGGAGCAGTTCTTGTGTTTTTGTGTTCTGTAAGATTTATTTGGACAGAGCATGGGCTTAAAGCGACAGTAAACTGCATATGTTTTATTTCATATCTAAGGGCTTATGGGACATGATTGTGCCATGATGGAAACTTGAATGAAAAAGCCTGATAATATTCCTTTCCCTCTTTTCACTAGATTAAAAAAAATATGGTTTTTTTTCTCCTCCCCCCCTTGCAGAAGGTGCTTACACAATATCATTTCCTCTCTCTTCTCCTTATGGAGCAGAGGGGCTCAAATCTAACCATGCAGAGAAAAAGTTCCATCACTTTTCCAAAACACCACAGGACAAGGACGCTACCAACAACACTGCAGCACAAGACTCCAGCACAAGACTCCAGCAAGGCAGTGGAGTGACAGGACAAACATCCATCAAGTGGTTGCATGGAGTGCTAGGAAGATCCCGATACATGGGGTTTTTTCCTCCATGAGGAGGTTTCACAGTAAAACACTGAAATCATCCAAAAGTACAGTGTGCTGCAATCCTGCAGTCAGCTAGCAGCCTTCTCCACAAGAGCTCTTCTCTAGGAATTCAAACGCTCAGCTACCAACAACCTTTCGGCAGGCTGCAACATCTGCTGCTCTCAATTTTCTGCTCCAAGTCTGCAGGTGAACTGGCATCTGGTCTGGCGTGGTAGACAGGAGTGGATGGCTGTGAAGGAAGAGTCCTTCTACCCCAGCTGGTTTCTCCAGGGGTGGTGTCAGCAGAGCCTTCATACCTGCAGAGACCTTTCTGAAATTAGTATTATGCGCCCCTTCATAAATTGAAGCCTTCTCCATCTAATCCAGCCTGTTCTCTTCATTTACAATGGGAATTTTTCCCCTTTGGCCTAAGGTCACTTTTTGTTTAAACACGGCCTGTGATGCAGCACACCTCCCAGGCTTCGTGGGGGTTACCAGGAGATGGCCCGTGATGGCGCTCTGGCAAGGCGGGGGCTGCAGAGCCAGACCGGGGAGCAGAGCACATACCCTGAAACACGGCAAGGGACAGACAGACTGGGAGGGAGGGAGCCGTGGGTGCTGGTGCTGCAGCTGAGCGGCACAGAGAGAGCCGAAGGCAGCGGCGTGGTGCTGGGGAGGGATGGGACTGGGAGGGGATGTTGTCGCTGCTGGCAGAGGTCACAGGTGGACACAATAAAATGCTGTGTTAAAAGATTTTCTAGGCTAATTGTCATTTCATATCTGCTAATTACACCTCCTCAAATTGCAGGGTACAACACCCCTGCCTGCCACCCCAGCAGCTCTCAGGCATCCCTTGCTCAGCTCCGCGCTGAGCATGCTGCACAGATCCACTTGTTTGGCCATCTGCTCGTACATCAAGCCCTGCCGTCCATTAATCATTTTAACCACTCTTCACTCTGCAAAATAACATAGTAGACTCCTAAAAATGAGAGATGAAAAAGGCCAGCAAAACCATCCAATCCCTCCCCCTGCCACAGCAGGAGTCTTCCCAGGGAATATTTCCCCAGTATATTTTTCTTACCTATTTTTCTACGTCTCAAGTTTAGGCCGACAATTCTTCTGCCAGTTCTTCCACCTTGTTAATGAGGGGATGACAGATAATAGATTTTGTTTCTGAAACCTCTCCACTTTCTTCAGGGGGACTTTTTGCGACAATCCCATCAGGATTTCTTTCAAGCTTATTTTCAAGGGTTGGCAGTGGTGAGCAGTAAGCCATCTCATTTGTATTCTCATGCCACGTTAAACACGCAATGCTTCAGCAGTTTAGTTTCCCCACACAAGCTTCCAGCTGCCCTCTGTGCTGTGTGGGAAGAACTAACCCCTCAGGGTAAGAAGTTATTTCTTTCCCTCACCACACTAACCCTGGGCTCTTCCAAAGCAGAGAGGCTGTTGTCACTGGTGCCCAAATATGACAAATTATGTGTAGATAATTTTCTGATATACCCATCTATCTCCCTAAGTGTGGTGAGACCACCGAAGGGAAGTAACATGTGATGGACCTGAAAGATATTGAAAGTTATGCCTACTTTTTCACATATATCCCTATGAAGCAGATTATCTTAAAAGTTGGTAGGACAAAACTAAAACCTCAGTTCTGCACCCCTTTATTTTGTGTATTTATTGCCTGGTTAATAAAATTATCATAACATTCACATGGCTGTGAGCACATTTACATACACAGAGTATTCTGAAAGAGCATGTTTTTGCCTCCCTGCAGCATGCAAAGATCGGTCGCTGCTTAACAACCATTCCTCTTCCAGAAAAAACTTGGATTTAGGAGAAATACCTCTCTACAGTGATGTTAATAGTGAAACAGTGTGCAATCTTTAAGACTGGTATTTTCAGATTAGTTTAATGGATTTAGGTGCCTTATCCCTCTTGAGTCTCAGGAGTAGCTGCATCTGACACCTGATAGTTACAAAAACCAGCTAGGGGTTGTGCACTGCATGGCGAAGGCGCACGTGCGTCGGCTTTCTCAGAGGACTGTACAGAGCAGTTTCCAGCTCCTTCACTAGCTTCTCCCCACATTGTCATGCTGATGTACACTGGTTTTTTTCCTCTTCATTTTATGAATGGCATAACCAAGATGAAGCTACGCGAGCAGAAAGCAGAGCCATGGCAGTTTCACGTCCCATACATAGGAGCAGTTTTCCCGAACTTCTTGAGGAGTCTATACTCAACATTTATCATGAATAACTGTACCCCTCCATGTTCAAGCTTTTTACTGAGAATACGACAGAAATGATAGAAATTTTTTGAGCAGCTGTGGGACTACAGCTTTACAGCCTACCCGTAGGACTCACAAACTAGTTCAGGAGTTGATGTTCAAGACCAATGACAGCACTTTACTAGGAAATCCTAGCTTTAATTTTTTTCAGTCTGGCCCATCTTGAGTTCCCTCTACTTCACCATTTACTCTAACTGCAAGAAGTTTGAGTCTAAGAAAAATGTTTGCTTTTCATAATCTTTAATTTTACCTTATTTCAGGGGATCAGGGGTTTTTTTTAAGGTACCTGATAAATATTTTAATAAATTACATATAGTTATATGGTAACATATAATTATTAATTATACTACCTATATCATATTATAGTTATTATAAAATTGCAGTATTATAAATTACAAAAGTTAGAATTAAGTGTATGTCCTTAAAATATCCTACTGAGTATTTTCCAGCAAAGGTTTTCAATACACCATCACCTGCTAGTCTAAGTGCATTTTAACATTTAAAAACCCGTTCAAAACCCAGATAACTGAGGAAACTGCATTTGAGATAAACATCCACTCTCTGCTTTCCTGCCTGGTATAAATCTTACTATCCCAGAAATGTCTTTCACTGTAAATGTTTAAACAACAGACCACCACAAAAATGTAAGTAAGACAAAAGAGTCAAACTTGGATGCCTTAAGTTTAATATCAACATCCACGTTTAAGTAAATGGACCATAATACTCAGAGGTACTGAACAACTGCAGCTCCTACTGCCTGCTATCAGCAGAGAGAGAGAGTCAAGGACAGGAATCAAAGGGGAAAAAGAAAAGACAGGTATATGAGGTTGCCAGAGAAAGGTTAGATTTATGAACACAGTTATTACAGTATAGTAAATAAGGCCCTACTGTGTGATTTTGTGTCTGTACAATCTAGTTGTCCTCTTTTAAAGTGTGCTAAGTATAGAGTAAATGTACCAGCAAAGAGAAAATGAATTGATAGGCAAATAAGCACAGCAGTAGCTTGCAAGGAATGTAAAAAATAAAACTCTTTAAGAGCTCTTGAAAACATATTGCTGTTTTTTTCTCACTGTGAAGCCTGGCTGGGAACCACTCGTTCAGCTCACCAGGGATCAGAAGGGAAGAGGTACAAAGGGGATCATGAAATTTGTGTCATCCCAGGATCAGTACGAGTATTTCCCGAACTGTAACCGAGCAGAAGTCTGACTTCAGCCCAGTCTCACGCTTGCATTCAGCCGGCTCCAAGCCAGACTTGCCTTCTTTAACCCCAGGCACGTGGACAACTTTGTACCACATTACGGTGTGAAGTGACCTGAGTACAAACAAGACAAATCAGCAGGAGAAGGGCTCCTGCAGCTCTGCAGGAGGGCTTGGCCAGCAGTGGCAAGGTACTGACTTGCCATACATTTATTTATTTGTATTTTTCTTACCACATTTACTGTGCTCACCTACCAAAGGGGATGCCGCTTTTATCAGTCGAACAGCATTTCCTCTCACCTTGCAGAAGGATGTTGCAACAAAAACCCGGAGTGCCCATGTCACAGACTCGTAATTAGCTCCAATCGCTGGGTTGGCCAGCAGGATTTCGGTTCAGTGCCTAGCGGGAAAAGAAGTGAAAGTGTCAAGCCACTCAGCCTCCCCAAAGTCTGGGAGGTCTTTGGACTGAAGTAGTGGTGAAGTTTAAGACAGATGGCAAGAGCTAGGTATCGCCTGTAAATCGTTATTACTCTGCTCACTTCTCAGCACCTGTATTGCCTCCCAGCAGTTGTGTAACTTATCCATTGCATCACTTACAAAGTAAAACAGGAATACCTGAGTTATTGGTGCTCAGATGCTGCTGGCAAGAAAACAGAGCACTTACTTGAAAATCTTTGAAAATCCCAGACTAAAAATTTGTTCTATCTCATCCACAAAAAACATTCATTTCAAACTGCAGAGAGCACGTAATAAAAATTCACAATCACACCTCAATTCTTAACTTACTCCAAATCTGGACTCAGGCTTTCCAGACCAAATACAGCTCTGAGTGCTAGGGATAATTGTTGACAATATACTAGTATTAATTGACTCTGATGACTAACAGACTAACATCAGCCTTCCTCTAGGGAATATGTTTGCTAGCACACTATAAGGTAGGCTTAATTTCCACCACTTGAGTTAAACAGCCCTGAAGTTCCTCAGCCTCCAGAGCTATAAATCTGGAGCCAGAAGAGCTCCTTTTCTGCTTTCATTAATAAAATGAAGATGCATTTCTTTTCTTATTCATGCAGTGATTCCTTGCCACCCGTATCAGCCGTTAGTACAAGTGACAATGGCAACATGTCACCACAATTTAGAAAGGTAGAGATCACAGTTCTCCTGAGATGAAATTCACTGCTATGAAAGCCCTTCAGCCATCAATAACAGAGAAAGAAAACACTGACATTCTGTAATTATACTCAGAAAATCAAAGAGCAGCCCCTTTTACGAATCAATGCCACATAACCCGTCAAGAGTCGTTTGCATGTAATCCTATTCTTCCCAAGTCCACAGAGGTCCAAGGGAAATACATCAGTGTTGTCAGGATCTCTTCTGCAGCACATCTAACACTTATGATCCTCAAAGTGTACCTGTGAAAGTAAATCCCATTACCATAAGGTAAACAAAATATAATTGCATTGGCCAATTATAACATCATACAACACTACAACATTTCATTTTTATCCTTCTTATTAGAGCTCTTTCCAAAAGACTCCCTCTCACCTTCAGTCCTTCAGCCCAGTCCCTTTTACTATTATTTATTAATTGTACTGCAGTAACATAGATACAGGACAATATTCAAACTGTTCCTGCTTTTCAATTATGAATGTGTGTCACTTTTGCCAATAAGAAAGGCATTTGTGTAACTAGCTTCTGGAACCAGGAATTGCCACTCAGGCTTATAATGAACTTAATGCTATATGGCACCAGAAGGAGAGCCGCAGTCTAACAGCTCTTTGAAGCAACCCAGGCATACACAGTATGTGCAGGTCACAAGATACACAAGAAAGGTCAATGAAAGTAGGGCACCTTGTTCTCAGATTGATAGGCCTTCAAGGAGCTGTGGACAATGGCAGGGATCACCGTGTTGTCAGCAAGCTGCACACAGAGGTTCACCTTCAAAGTGGAGGCATTTCTGGACCTTCTCCCTGCTGATTTTTTTCTCCTTGTACTTTCCTGGGTCCTTGGTGAGTGACAAACAAGATCACTACTGCTACTTTCAATATACACATGGAGACGCCCCAACGCCTGAAGCATTTCTATAATAATGCAATCAAAGTTGAGGACAGGAGGGTGTACGTGGGTATGCCAGGTCAGCACTTCGGTGAGCACACAGACACTTTCTGCAGAGGGGAAACAGGACTATCAGGACTTCAGAACTTCAGTGCCAGGGCTCCCAGATTTCCACTTGCATAACGGTGATGACAGTATTACCACTGACCTAAGACAACACTTTCTTTTAGAAAGCAATGCAGTAAACATAAAACTCCCCTTAAGTGATACCATAAAAGGGCTTTATTTTTATGAGGCCTGGATAAACAGACAAACATCCTTAGAAGTAAAACAAAGATATGCAAAGGCACAAGTTGCAGCAAAGGAAATTCTGATTATACATTAATTTTTTCACCATGACAGAGTCAAACACTGCAACAGGTCTCCCAGAGAGGCTGCAAAATCCTCGTCTTTGTAGACAGTCAAAACTCAGCTGGACACAGCCCTGAGCAACCTGATCCAAGCTGGCCCTGCTTTGAGCACGTAGGTGAGGCCACGGGATTTACAGGGGTGCCTTCCAACCTAAATCATGCTACAATCCTAAAGACCAGTTGTAAAAGTTTATCATGGAAACGTTTTCCTGCATCTCTCTGATCCACCACTGTGAGCCCCTTACAGAAAGGTCAGGTGCAGGTGTACAGCCACAGAAAGTGCCTCATGTCTTTGATTTCCAGGAAGGTCCCAGTCCAGCTGTCCAGGCTAACACCATTGCCTTTAAGAAGTCCAACGCATTGAACATCAGCTTTTTGCAGATGTCTGAGCCACTCTTGCAATCTGGGGCCCAAAAAAGAAGCAGCCCACAACAGGGAGTAGTGCTCTAAATAGGAAAAATAATCCGAAACAGACAAATAATTTGAACTGCATCAAGGCCTTGTGGCACCATTCTTAATCCTATTTGCTGTGTGCGCTGCCTAACCTCTAAATTACAAGCAGCAGATGACAGCTTTGTCATCTGTGTTTTGAACAGGGACGAGACAGGGGGTGGATAAGCTCAGACATCGCTTACAGGCTGGTTTCTGCTTTTGATTAGCTGTAAGGGATAACTCATCCCCCATAGGCTTCAGCATGGCCCTTCAAAGGCTAATCCCTACCTTAGGTGCAGATGGGTGCCAGGGACCCAACTCACCCAGGCAGCTGGAGTCAATCACCTCATCCTTAGGCACCATGATGCTTGCTTTGCGGGCAACCTCATAGGCACTCTGAATCCCAAAAGGTTTGTAAGACAAATAATACCAAAGCCATTATTCTGCACATTCAAGAAAAAAAAAAAAGTATAAATAAATAAATAAATGAGGGCTTGAGCATATAGATATAAGTAGGAGCAACAGCAAGAAATTAAACAAAGGGAAAATTAGGCTGAATATCACGGAAAATTCAATAGTGAGAACTACTGGAGTGTGGCACAGCCTCCCATGGGGATGATCTACTGCTTCCAGTACTTAAAACTAGATTGGACAAAGTAATATAATTTAGGGAACAGTCCTGCACTAAAAAAGGAACAGACTGCTTTGTCTGACATGTCTTTTCCATGTCTAATTCTGGTGGTTATAGGATAGCATTATGTATGACTCAGGATCCCTTTTCAAGTCGAAAAATGTCCGTCACCAGCCCTCTGTCCACTTATTCATTCATTCATCCTTTTGTTCACCTGAAGCTTTCTGAAAGCATTAACTACCCAAACCAAAACACCCAGTTTACATTTACAGGTCTGACATTTCAATAACCATCTGCAAATATTAGTTTTTTCACATACTGCTTCTCTCCACTTGATTATAAGTAAGAATAATTCTTTTAAAAACATTTAAGATATATACTTCAGTGTTGCATTATGTATGAAAAAAGTAGGGAGAGAGAGAAAATGACCTTCAGTGACAGGTAATTCTCTGGCTACTTGCCTGGAATTCGCACGCTGCATTTGATAATGCTCATTTTAAAGTCACAGTAAACTGCACATCTTTTCCTGGGAAAGTTGAGTTTAAATACAAGAGGTGATGAGAGGTAATCAATTTTATTATGACATTAAAAAATAAGTACAATGATGTTTAGAAAAAATAAACAGCCTTGAACATTTGAGTGGCTGAATATTTTAGTGTATTATTTTGTAAGTAAGTTATGTAACATTTTAATGTTGGTGCAGTGTTTTTTTCTTTTCTTCACCCCGCTCCTCTCTCCCCCCTCCAAATGGAATAACAATTCAATAGAATTTAAAGACCTTTTCTTGTGCTGTAAGAATGGCATGCTGAAGAGGAACAGATTTCCTTGACAATCACAGTTCCACAAAGGAGGCTTTCACAAGCAACACAGAAAAAGTGTAAATTTTTCCATACAGGGAAACAGAAACACCTTTTAATGGCTCCCTGAGCTTGCTTTGGTTTGCATCAGCACCACCCCTGAGCCAGATACACAGGCGACAGCACTGCCCACCCTTTCCTTATCCCGCTGAACGAACCTTATTGCCAAAGGCAGCTTGAAGATGGCTGCACCAATGCAAACTGGCAGGGCATTTTCTGCCGGAGCCGGATGCCTGCAAAGCAGATCAGGCCAGGGTATTCCTGAACCTCCCTGCAGCTACTCCCTGCTGCCAAAATGACCCCGTGAAGCTGTTGTGCATAAGGCAGGACAGACCTTAAGATGCTACAAGCTCCAGAAATCAAAGCAGATCCTGGCAGCTCCAGAACAAGAAATTGGTAAAGAGAGGGTAAACAAACTGCTTTTGCTCCTCTTTTGGTGACTAAACCCACTGTGGCATAAAGGATGAGTTTAACTGTAAATATCGTATAATTCCTACTACAAGGATGGGAACAGAAGAAAATTTGCTTTTGCTAGCCTGGATACATGTAATGCTGTTCTGTCTCACTTAGAGTTTCTACGTCTCCTTCCAGTTCTTTCTTTTTTCTGTTCAACTGCCAGGCAGAGAGAGAAAGATCACTAATGAACCACAGCTTCTGTTCAGGTCATTAGCTGTACCAGAGAGAAAGTTAATGAACCCTAGTATATAAAGACAAAATCAGGTTTTCTTTAATAGTTTCCATACCAAGAGCATCATTTTCTGTTAGTGTAATCCCTGGATGATTTAGTTTGAGTCCCTTTTTTTTTTTCACTCCAGCCTAGTTTTGGAGGAACGGCGCGACAGAGAACATCTGGTCATTAAGTGCATACAGATGATGTTCAGATGCTGCGGAGGAAACACCAGAGGTAGCCAGAGAGGGAGGGGAAGGAAAACTATCTTGTATAAGAAAGTCTTTGGGGGAAATCAGAAATAAAAAGTGGCAACTTGCTGAAGCATTGGCCCACAGACTAATTTCAACAGCAACAACAAAAAAATTAACCACCTGCTGAGCCCCTGCCATTCACTGAGACCATCTCTTTTCCCTCTCTGGTCTTACCCCACTTGTAGACAAACATTCAGAAATCAAAGACTTGTGTACCCTTATGCTTTATCTGAGTGATTTAAAGACGTCAGTGTACTTATCTCTCATAGTGGCTCATGGGGATAAGAAAGTGCTATTTCCATTCTGTGGGGATACTTATGGTTTTCCAGACAAATCATGGTCAGGCAGGATGTATTTTCTCCTAGCTCTCCAGCACCCTAAGCAGAGGAACAGCCCTTCTCTTCTTCACAGCTCCATCAGGACCAAAAGAGTGTACTGCATCCCAGAAGAATTTACCCTCTCCTAGAAATGTTTTGCTTTCAAAAGAAAAGAAAGGTGCTTGAGAAGTTACACAAATCAAAGTTGTGTTGATAAAGCAATGAATGAGAAGCAAAAACACCTATGAAGGTCCTATGAAAGCACATATACATCAAAATCAAAGCCTGGGAACATGGGCCAAGAAGGTCCTCCCAGGTTCAGTTAGTCTCGTCCCTTGGTGTCTGAAGTAACTGTACTGATGAACCCCTTTCGGTAAGTTTTATCTGACAGTTCTTGTACCTAGCAGTCCTACTGGGACACCATCTGCACTGTTACCCACTTCATGGTTACAAACCCTATGTTATTTTTTAGATTTATTCATGGACCAGTTTGTATAATTTACATTCCACACTACAACCAGCCAGAGTGTATGAGGAAATGAGGTGCGATATAATATAAGAAATGTGGATTGGTATTGTCCAATGTATTCTGCTTCCATTTAAATTTTCAGGTTCCTCTGTATTCTATTCCCGGGAAGCTCCTTCCTGCAGCCCAGTTTTGAGGCGAATAGAAGACAACAGCAAGGTTCCCATCAAAATGAAACTTTCTCAATCTTTTAAATAGATGCTGATCGCAAAGCAAGTTACTCCACAGCAACCCTCACCAGAAACAGCTATGTTGCCTGTCTCAGCGGATATTAAGCACACTGTCCACAAATCCTAATCTCCTGTTATCTCTGTGTTAACATCTACCAACACTGAGCACTGGGGAGGTCACATCCAGTTTTGTATCAAACATGGAACCAGATTCACTGTTCCAGCCTGCATCTTTGTGCTAGAGAAATGGATGCAGCCCAGCAAACAGAAATGCTGCATCCATGCCCCAGTTCTCCCTCATTAGCGAGTGGCTTTAAATTATGGCAGAAGAATCAATGTGTTCCCCAACTTGTTCCAGCCCTGAAATGCTGCAGCCTCACTCATAGGCCGATGGGCACTGTGGAGAAGGAATCTGGTTTCCTTTTCTCCTCCATTTCCCAACCATTTGCTTCTCGGCTACTTTTGATAATAATGAGCAAAAAGATCAGCAAAGACTTGGAGAAGCCTAGCTGATGGTGTTTGCACGCAAGCATCATTCCACTAGCATTAGTTTTTCATCAGTATTTCTCTAGAGTAGCTAAACATGGTATTTTTATCCAAAGGCAATTTACTGGTATAGAAAAAGTACAGCAGACAATGCATTCCTACTCTATTATGCATGAACACCTGGTATGTACTCAACTTTCCTCTCTATCTTATTTATCGCACTGTCATTAAACCTGTGTCACTATTACTGTTCTCTAATACACGTCACGATAATATGTTCTTATCAGGTCTCCTCTCTCATCTACTGATCTAATAATATACTACCTCAACATTTTGGTGATGTTAACACAAACAAACAAAATAAGGTTCAAGCACAATATATTCAGGAAATAATGTTCATGTTTCAGCATAAACAAAAGCCTTCCTTTTATTTCAAGCCAACTTAATGGTTCAGCACTGCTGACAGAATCATTCAATGATGTCCAAGCAAGGGAGATGTAAGCTAATTAAAACTTGTGGTTACGGAGGCCTGTGAATATTTATGGGTTTTTAGCAAGAACCGCTGTGCTGAATCACGTGAAAAATTGTTTTGAGTCACAAAAAAGTGGATTACGTTTAGAGTAGCTCTCTCAGAGCATTACCCCTGGGCACTGTCTGACCTGGTATGCTGAAGGTGCCAGGGACCCCCCCGGGACACCAAAACCCGACTGACCAGACGGTGAAATTGCCAGATTGGTCCCTGGTGGTGGTTTTGGCTCAGGCCAGCAAACAGCCTCCCGAACACAGCCTGGCAGAAACAGGAGAAACCGTTCCTGATGTGCAGTCCAAATGCAAACCCTCCTGTTTCAGAGGGAGAGAGAGTTTAACAGCACTTCCACCCATTTGGCCTCTGCACCCGAGAACAGTCCCAGGCATGTTTAATTTATTAGTATAAACAATGCCTGGTAGTCTCCGGCTCCGCTCTTGTCAGATAAGATGGTGGTTGTCAGACTTGCCTGAATTTGCTTCCTTCAAAACATTACTTAGTGTCAGGGCTGCACAACAACCAAAATTGTATCAGGCATCTGAAAACGAAAGGGACACGGGGTTCTGGTGATGTGTTTAAATAGGGCTCACCACGCCTTTTTATCATTTTATCATTTGTCAGTGCGGAAGAGGAAGCATGTGAAAAATCATTAGAATGAGCAAGGAGGATGAATAAATTAAGTAAAGTAGCATGAACAAGGCAGCTCATAATCCAATTGAAGAGGTGATTATATATCATACTCAACTAAAGAGAAAACACAGGCAGGAAGGACCCATTGTGGAAACTCAAACTCCTCTGCTTAAAAGAAAATTGTGGGCAGAAAAATGAATCCAGAACAGCATTTTATTAGCAGAATTTGCCTCAGCTAAACTCTAATAGATCTAATCAGCACAGGAGATGAGGACAGGCACCATGTTGTTATTTTACAGGATGGCGAAGGCATTGTAAACAAGGGAGTGATTGAATATTTTTCACCTTGTTAAGCCCCTTAACAAGCTCCCTGATTATATACTGTAACTTTAAAAAACAGAAGATAGGGAGACAGTCTAGTAGGAGAAAAATAACTAGTGGAGGTTGTATTAACTTCAGCGATGTTTGCAGGTTTGTGGTATGTGCCAACATGTGTATGTACCAACTCTGTTTTTAAAACGTGAACTGTGGTTTTAGTTACAAAAGTGACACCATATTAAACTTTTGAGACACCAGATGAATCATATCTCTAGAGCAATATATTATACCAATAAAAATGGGAATTTCAATTCAGAATATGACTTTTCAACACCTATCCAACACCAGTTTGGTTTTCTGTTTGGCCTTCATTTTTCCAAAAGTTACATTTGTTTTAGCATTTCAGTATTACGTGAACAGCCCTGATTCGATCATTGGCATAGATGATATTGGAATCCTGTGATTACTGAAACTAATAATTCATATAGCCATTAGGAACTGTTCTAATATCAATAATCATGAAAATCAGCACCATCAGCCTCATGGTAGTGTCCAGATGCCAGTGGCAATTGGGCTGCAGTCTGCTGTGCACTGTTTAATGGGTGTTGAACAAGACAGTCCTGTCCTTAGCTGTTTGCTGTCTAATAGAAAAGGTAACAAAAAAGGTAGCTTATCTTGTTATTTTCATTGTTTGGCCAGAAGACCTCTTCAGGTGAATGTTAAGATAGCTTATATTTTTATATATTTATAAAAAATTCAGCCCCTGCAACAGGGCCCAATTCCTTCAAACAGCTGGACATTGTCACAATTCTGCAATATGAACTCCTCTGGACCTTGGTCAGTCTGTGCATTTCATACAGCCCTTGGTACTTGTGCCAAGAGGTTTCTGTCTAACTTCCCTATATGTAACAGTAAGAGGTTAAGATAGCTTATATTTTTATATATTTATAAAAAATTCAGCCCCTGCAACAGGGCCCAATTCCTTCAAACAGCTGGACATTGTCACAATTCTGCAATATGAACTCCTCTGGACCTTGGTCAGTCTGTGCATTTCATACAGCCCTTGGTACTTGTGCCAAGAGGTTTCTGTCTAACTTCCCTATATGTATCAGTAAGAGCAAAATATACATGAGGTGTGTTACATGAGATGAGTATCATCACAGAAAAGTAAGGTGGTTCAACTTCAGTCACGCATCCTACTGGCTTTTTAAAATTCCTGAATCATGACAAAGTCCATATTTTCTATAAGAAGCCAGAGCCAAATTCTCAAGGGGACTGCAGCCAGGAGCTTCTGTTAGATTCAGCAGGAAGTGTATTTGTTTGCTGGATAAGGATTTGGCTCTATATATTAAAGATATAATAATATTTAGCTGGAAAGGCTTCACAAATCTTGAAATGTTTCCAACCATAAGCTCTCTAAAATCATGAGTCACGCCATGAAAAACATGAAATTGGCTTTAAAATTATGTTCTCTGTTTTTTTGTAAATTAGTAAACATAGTTCTCTTCCCTCCCTCACAAGTTCCTTTACAAGGAGCAGGGTTATAAACATACTGTAATTCAAAATTAAATTGGAGTCTCTCATACAACCTCCTGATTCCTCTGTCTATAAGAAAAAACATTATAATAATCAGTAAAGTCTCCCTTTACCCCAAAAAAGCAGAGTCATCGTGTTCAACTGTCTGTCAGGATTAGCCCTGGCCTGTGCTATGTGCCAAATTGTTCGCAGACATTTTTTTGGAGAGTATATTTGAAGCAGTATTCACTGCTTCAAAATGCAGTATTTGAATAAGACAGATAAGCCCTAACTCACAATGGGTATACTACTTTATACTACTTTCACAAGTAGTCCTTTTGGCTACTTCTATGCAAGTAAATGAGGGACATCCAGGATTTGATTTCAAGCACCGTCCTCTACCTGTTGTCCCATGATGCTTGACAGGTATCTCACACCTTGCCATGGTTTTGGCTCACGCCAACTAAGACTCTCACAGACAATTTCTGGGCACAGTCTGGGGAATAGCACAGACCAGGAATGATTCCTAACAGACAGATTGGGCATAGCCAAACTATCTTAATCTGATGGGAAGAGATTTTTCTCAGTGTGGACATGAGCCAGATCAAGTCGGTAGGTCTAAGAGTCAGTTTCCCGCGTGTTTTCTTTAGTAGTATAGTTGTAGTCAATGAGACAAATAAACTGTCCAGTGGAACAGTCTAACTCTAAAGGAAAAAACACAGACGTTGTGAGTATTGACATTACTATGCACCCAAATGCTGGAGCATTAAACAATACCTTTAAATATCAATTAAAGATTCTTATTTTGGCATCTTTACAGCAGTTAGTACAAAATCCATCTGCTTCCAATTTATTCCAACATTTCCATGAATGAATTTCCATGAATATGAAAGTCTCACAATGGAGAGGAGTTCTCCTAAACACGTGCAATTATCTGCCTTTGCAAGCTTCTTAATTCCTTAGTTCTTCAGTTGTCAAGAAAAAACTTGTAACCACGAGCCTGAAAATAGGAACGTATCATCCTAAATCCTCCAATGCTGTGAGAGTCCACCATCTTTGTGGATAATGTCCTCCCACATTCAGCTTGTCCTTGAAGACAGGACATGTCCTCCTAAGGACTGTTGCTGTAATTCAAGTTCACTGTTTCTTATTCTACCTACTGTGGACACACAGAACTCTTTATTTCATTTCATCTTTGCAGCTACCTTTTATGTATTGGAAGGTTGTTTTCAGATCATCTCTTCAGCCCCTATCAGTCTTTTCAAGATAAGGCAAACCCATTTTTCCAAGATTGCAGGCTTATTTTAAAATTTTTATTTCTTTCTTCTGGTTATTCTTTAATAGATCCACATCTTGCCTGAAGAGTGGTGTCCTGTCGAAAGCTTATCAGCCCTGAGGAGAAGATTACAGCTTGGACACAACATTCCCATTTATAGAGCTCAGAGTAATAGCTGCTTTACTCTAGCAAGTTAAACTTTCCCCACTGAATTATTTTACATGATCATTTTATTATCAATGTACTTAGAGAATGTGCTTGGTTATTTTCCCCTGCATGTGTCCTAAACTTTCTGATTTTGTTCCTACCTGCATTGTGCTATTGCATTTGTTCCTAATAACTGAGGGTATTTTTTCTTCTATATGATGCCTGCTAAATGTTCACATTTTGAAAGACATCATAATTTTGCTAAGTCACTATACCTACCCTTCAGTGATGCTGTTCATGATGGGATAATTATTTCATTAAAATACTTCCAGACCACTTTTTTGTTACACTTGCTTTCCAGCAGACCCTTCTGAACAGTCAATTGAAGACTTATTTTCTGAAAACCTTATTTTATCACTCTCCCTCCTTGTACTCCTGTAAATCAAGAATTTAGTATATAATGATTTTGGTCACCCAGGTTGCCTTTCACTTTCCTTTTCCCAACCAGTTCTTTTCCATTAATCAGGATCCAGTCTACAAGAGTCTTCATCTTTCTGCTTTCTCTGCTATTAGTATCAATTGTTGTCACCAATAAATTTGAATAAGCCTTTCTCCTTTTACGTTCCTATATTGACTGATGCATGGGTAGTTTAAGTACCCCATCAATACTAATTACTGTGCATAGGACAAGTCTATGAGTTAAAACTCAGGTCTCCGGGTTTTGTTGTGGCACACAGCTTGCTTCCAGAAACATCAGAGCCCAATGGCAGCTGTATACTGCTAGCCATCTGTGCTGGTTTTGGCTGGGATAGAGTTAATTTTCTTCACAGTAGCTAGTATGGGGCTATGTTTTGGATTTGTGCTGGAAACAGTGTTGATAACACAGGGATGTTTTCGTTACTGCTGAGCAGTGCTGACACAGAGTCAAGGCCTCTTCTGCTTCTCACCCCACCCCACCAGCGAGCAGGCTGGGGGTGCACAAGAAGTTG
>NW_008794723.1:1969062-1990624 GCF_000699145.1 Aptenodytes forsteri | reverse complement strand
AACCTGGGGGAAGAAGGAGGAAGGGGAGGACATTCAGAGTGATGGCGTTTGTCTTCCCAAGTAACTGTTACACGTGATGGAGCCCTGCTTTCCTGGAGATGGCTGAACACCTGCCTGCCGATGGGAAGGAGTGAATGAATTCCTTGTTTTCCTTTGCTTGCATGTGTGGCTTTTGCTTTCCCTATTAAACTGTCTTTATCTCAACTCATGAGTTTTCTCATTTTTACTCTTCTGATTCTCTCTCCCATCCCACTAAGGGGGAGTGATCGAGTTGCTCTGTGTTGCCGGCTGGGGTTAAACCACGACACCATCCCAAAAGAGAGTCACTAAGTACTCTCTTCTTTGTTTTCTCTAGAAAAAGGTGAACTTCCAAGACTTTGAGGCATCAGACATTTTTCTTCATTTGTATGAGCTCCCTTGTTGAAGGTAAAAGCATAACTGGGAACAGAGTATGGTGTGCTGACATTTTCATTGAAAGTACCTCAGCTGGATGCTTACTGGGGTGCTTCAGGATGAAGAGAGTGCAAAGGAGTGAAAGGTATAAAAGGACAGAAACAGAGGTAATGCAAGAAGAAACAGAAAACAGAAGAGGCGGGGGAAAAAAAGGGAAAAAAAAGAAACAAAGGGGAAGGACTGAGAGATCAAAAGATAAAAATGGGGGGAAATGAGCATTTTCTTCATAAGAGTATTCACATAAATAGAATTACTCAAATGTAGGATCCTTGATTCAGTCCCAAATTACCCATGGGATGCAGCTTTTCCCTCCACTTTCTGTCCTTCTTGTGTGGGCGTACCACTGAAACCTCAGTCACCCAGCTTTCAAATAGTTTTTACCAAGCATCTTTTGAGATTCCTAGAAATAAGTCATTCCTCTCCTTCATTCTTTTTCCACAGCCCTCAGATAAATTAGGTTATGCTTCTGTTAATATTTTAAAATAGTTTGGCATCCATAAACATCTGAGTCTGAATCTTCACTCACCAGCTCGCTGCAGTCTCAATAGTCTAACATATGGCTGGACAGGAGTCCTTAACAAAAAGAGGCTAAAACTCATCTAAATATAGTTTTGTTGCAGAGTACTGTGCATTGTGTGTGGAGTTGAAGAAACAAGCCAACAAGCAGGTCATCCATATCAAAGTATCTGTGTAGGCTTACATAAATTTGCTCAAATCCATGAAGAAACATAAGAAATAGTGTCTAAAAGGCCACTGTCTATATTTCTGTGCAGAATTTTTACAGGAGTCTGGTTGCTAACATGTGACTGCACGTTGTTCCAATACATATAGCAAGAATGAGCAGGATCATATGGTTTGTTTCTCATGTACTTAAAATGCAGTTATTTTAATTAATTACAGTATTGTAATTTCTCCAGAGGTATACAAACAATGTGGAAGAAATAAGCAGAGTATACTTATGCCAAATGGAAAACAAGGTAATACAGGAAAGATTAAAAATGCACAGAAGGGAAATTTAAGCACACAGAAACAGAGGAGAAATAATAGAGCTGGCAATGAGCAAGGAAGGCAGCAAAAGGAGACAGAATATTTTTGGTTAGAATACCTCAGTCTTTCAAGTGTCAGCGTCTCACATCTGTTGTCATACACTAATGAGAGCTGAGGCCGCTATAATGCTGACCCAGCCATAGGTAGATGATTCATAATGAAATTGTATCTGCATATGGAAAGGTATCATAGCTATCAGCTAAATGTTCAAGGTAAAACAATTTAGGATCCTGCATTTCAAGAAATGAGGACCTCCACCCTGAAATAAGAAAATTGTCATTCACTGTAGCACTGACTAAAATGGAACAGAAAAATATATTTTAAAACCCATCCATCCCACCACCAAAAATTCCATAGTTGCCTGTTATTTAGAAGTTGGAGCTCTACTGTGCCAAAAGAAGCTCTAAGGAACAGATAACTCCCAGATATCCAAAATAAGATGATGGAGCAGAATCCAACACACTCCCTGATTTTGGTTTTATTTCTCTATTACTTGGTAGGCTCATTCTTGACAGAGCTGTAAATACTGGTGGGTTTTTTCCAAACATGACCACTAATAAGTTCTACAAAGTGGTGCTTTTCTTTCCATTTGTTGCTATTAGGAGCACAGAAAAATCTAGCAAGCTGGCATAGAGGAAAGAATACTTTCTTCGAGAGACGTGACCTGCTCCAGACAGAACACAAGTGCCTTGTAGGAACACCTGCAATAGGATTTCATCTGTTAGATGAGACTCAGGAAGCAGTTTGGACATGTTAGCTCTACCCAATCTAATATACCCCAGCAGGGCAGTGGACTAACTCAGCCTCATCACACCCAGTCCCCATGCTCATGCATGCAGACCTTTCCTAAGCAGCTCACTGCTCAAAATTATTGTTCCATCTCTACTGAGTCACTAGATTTAGATGCTCCAGTTATAGGTAGCTCATGCTGTACCTACAAAAGTTAAACACTTCCTCCATTTTTTAATTTTCAGAGAATACTGTCATTTGAGAAACAAAACAAATCCTAAGAGGAGCCAATATTGCCCAGGTGAATATTCCAGGTACATTCAAGTTTCATCATTACTTGTGACAATTGGAAAATGCCAAATTCTTGCTCAACAATCATAAAGTATTCACTTTTCAAAAAATTAACACAAAATTATGGCATGATGTGACATCTGTAGGGTTTTAAATTCCAGGCCTTTAATAGCAAAGAATTCCTTGTTTGTTCTAGAGGAAAAATAGTATTAAACTAAATCTACACTAGTAAATTGATCAGTGGCATGGAGCATTCCTGGAATTTAATCACACAGACTGTTAAATTGCTAGAACAGTCCCTGGGACAGTTGTGGCTTGTGCCAACTAGCCAAACCCTAACAAATTCGCAGAAGTGGTTTGGCCGTCAGCTGAGTTCAGGAATCAGTTCTAACAGATAAGGTGGATGTCACCACCCTGTTTTGGAGGCTAAGAGGATGTAATGACACAAACGTTGCCGAAGCAAGCCAGCTGGCCATCCTGCGAGAGAACAGCCCTACATGCGCTTGCTGGAATAAAAGCACCTTTGGCTAGATTTTCCCACAGATCTAGCTGCTAAAGCAGGAGGCAACTCAAAACCTGCCAGTGCATAGGATGATGTTTGAAACTCGTTCTTTTTTATATCCTTGCTTAAAAAAACATGAGGCATCCAGCCAAGGAGCAGGAAAATCTTTGTCACTATAGCACAAAAATAGTAAATAAAAAACAATGAATTGTTGATGAATTTGTCAATAGTCTGTTACCTGGGAAAATTTTGTCTAACTGATTCAGCAAATATTTACCACAAATCTCCTGTGCATCTGTCTCCTCTGCTCTCAAGTTTCTTCCCAGTTTTACCTCCTTTCCTAACTTCCAAACCATTTTCTACTACTGGACTCTCTATTTCCTCAGCTCCCTCCAATCCTCTCCCTAAAGGAGGTAAGAGACAAAGTGTTATTGGGGTATGATGGGAGACAGAGGAAGGGGCAGCAGGTGAATGAGAGGGAGAGGGGTTGGGAAGGGAAGCGGAAGGGGGAAAACCCATCTTTTGACCACTCTTAGTTTTAGGGGAGTGCTTGAAAGTGAGCAGTGAAGGGATTTTGCAAATGTGGTCAGGAACACTTGATCTTATACTTAGGGACAAGGAACAGGAAGGCAATTGAATGAATGAAAGAAAAAAGGGTAGTGGACAAGTGTAAGACCCCTGGCAGAAGTTTTCTATGTTCAACCAGAAGGATTTATATGGAGCCTTGTAGATTTTCTTGAGATCTACCAACAGACTTTACAGTCCCGAGAGGTTACATTTAAATTACTTGCTATCCAGTGATGTAGTGTCTCTACAGTTTCCTCCAACTGGGAAGTAAATACCGCAATGGAAAATGTTGGTCTGAATGAAGTAACCACCGTTGGTCTTTTTCCTACTCCTAAATTTAGATAGTACATCCTTATTTGTAGCATCTGCAATGCCTTGATACAATACAGCAAAATGAAAGCAAGATGAGAAGGGGAAATAAATCTATAATACCTGCTGTGAGTTACTGGAGTGGAAAGAAAACCCTCTTCATCTGCTTTCCTCCTGAAGTGTGTGTATCTTCTCATTCGTGTAACAGATGACTCTGAACTGTGCTCTCACCTCACCAGAAGCACAGGCTGCTTCAGGCAGCAGGAAATGATTTTTGCAGCCCTCACTAAGCATTGGCAGATCCTTTGTCAAACACCACAGGAAAAAAATGCCGTTACTGTAAAGGACACGCATACTATAATTACCTTTAAAATAGCTATTTCCCTTTCTTCTTTCTTTTTTTTTAATTCCTAACATTGAAAATCACAGACACTTCAGGGAGATCCTGGTTCAGTTTGTTACGACCAGGTTTGTCCACATGTGAGGATGAAATGCAGAGGTGGAAATGCACAAAGTGGATAACGTTTCCCTCATTAGGAAACACCAAGCTCCATCTCCACTCAAAGATGCTTTCCTGCAGAAGAGGGACAACCAGAACATTGACACCCTTTGCTAAATAAGTAACTGGTAATTGACCAAAATTAAAGTAAAATATTCTGTAGAAACTCAGTATTTAAAAATAGAAACAAAAGAAATATTCAATATGCAAACAGACTTTTGTGGAGGAGTATCAGCAAGTCTGTGAACTCCACTTCAGACTTCATTATTCAGGAGAAAAAGTTATGTCTAAAACTAGGTCTATAAGTAACAGAATAAAGTTCGGGGGTGATTTTTTTTTTTTTTCATTTAAAGTACTTCATTTAAAGAAATGAAAACTATGACCTTGATGTAACTGGCCTCTGAATAAATTATAATCTGAGTAAAATTGTCAAATGTTCTTAAAAGATTTAGGTATCTATTTGTTATTGACTCTCAAACAGCATTTAAGTTCTTTTGAAAGTTCTAACCAGGATAATCGACAAATATAACCACTAAACCCAGTATCTGCCCAATTTTAGGACTACTGTGAAATGAGTGAAACTCATTAGGCAAATAGTGATTTTTTCAAACTGCTAAGTAATATACCCTCTGGCAACACATTCATTAAGAAAGTGGTAGGGGAGGACAGACAGTGTATGTAATGAGTAATAAGTGACTATTCATTGCTCTAAATATGTAAAGTTTTATTTATTTTTCAAGTTACAAAAATAAATATCTATACTTTTCAGAATATTTCTTGCTTTACCCATCTCTCCCCAAGTGTGCAAGGTGCTTTAGAAACAAATGTTTCCATATCATTTAAAGCAGTGTCATGTGGAGATATTCATGTGAACTGTGAACAAAACAGCAGCAGTTTTGCTGTGCTAGTGCAGGGTTAATTAGTGCATGCAGAGCACTGTGCCAATGCCATTAACGTCTTTGTACAGCTCCGGTGCTGGAAGTAGCATATTCAGACCTAACTTGGGTTCTCCACACAAAACTGCACTCATTTGGCACATATCCTGCCCAAAGAAAGCAGTTAGACTGAGCTGGAAAAACAGAGGCATCATACATAAGACGTATTACACGCTGCTTCCATTATATTCACTTGCCATAGACAAAGGTGGCAATCCTGCACCAAGTTTCACAGAGGAAGTCTAGGGGAGAGAAAAAAAAAATTAAAAAAAGAAAAGGAAAAAAAATTCAAAGGCTGGAAAGGAAGATTATTGCAGCAAGCCTGAAGTGATTTCACTTGGTTAATACAAAGCAGAGTCTGCTGAAGGTAGACATGGTAAGTTTTAGACTATGTAAGCAGATGGTTCAAAAAAGAAATTAATCAGCTGATTTCTATGTCCACTAGAAATAGGACAAGAATTAGTTGACTTAAGTAGCAGCAAGGGACATGAGATATTAGGAAGAACTCTCTAACTGAAAGAGTAGTTACAAACTTTAACAGATTATTGAAGACAGCGCTCAACTCACCATCACTGGAACAAACTAGATAAACATCCATCAGGGCCAATTAAAGAGCAGATGGCTTGGTATTGAGCTGAAATAGTCTAACAAGACAATATGCATACTTTCTGATACTGAACTGAATGCTTTTGAAGAGGAGGAGTGAAGCACTGACTTCCCTGAATCAACAGAAAAATTGCTGTCTCCAAACCCTGACTGGTTTAATATAAATAATTGCATAAAAGGTTCTGTGTAGCGTACTTTTCTGTCGTTGCCACAGGTAGCAAAATGCCCTTGCTACTTATTAATAGAGCTCCTTTTCGAGCACTTACGTAAGGGTTTTTTTTCTGTGAAACAATTGGAAAACCTCAGTGAGCTTTTAATGAGATGTTGGTACCATAGGTCTTGGATTCTAGACACCACTGATGATCTGTGTTTGGCATTTATAAAAGGGAGAGAGCTTGCAAGCAAGATAGGGAGGAACAGTTGTGAAAAGAAGCAAACAGCTGAGTTTTAGCATTTCAACAACAATCTCTTTTTTCCTTTTTGATTAGCTAGCATTAATTTTCTTCCATATCGCAAGCACATTTGTAACCCAATCAATCCCTGTCTTGCATATAGCAGAAATTTTGGAAGAACATACATGCTAAAGCCTCCAAATATGCTGTCTACATTGCTTTTGCCAAATGCATGCGTGTGCATGAGAAGGCTTTTGGTTTTGCATATATTGACAGATTAGTATATTGCTGGTAGCTCATTTATTTACCCATTTGGCCATTTTTATATGCAGCCATGTATGCTATGATTTTATGAATAATGCTGTGACTTAAAGACCCAATTCTCAGGAGAATTAAGAGCTAACGTCTACTGACTCCATGTCCACAATCATCAGGGGGGTAAGGACTTAATGCAACAGAATAACTAGTCAGAAGCAGTTTTCATTCCACCTAAACAGAGATGAAAAATATACAAAGGTTTTGTTTCTCTCTTTTACATAGCACATATAAACTAAGAACAATCTAATGACACCTTCACAAGAAGTAGTGCCATCTCCTATAAGTATTTGGTTAGTTTCAGAGGGACGCTAAACTGTTGAAAGTACTACTCAGTGAGAATAGTTATACCAAATGATCACTGAAATAATCAGGCTGCGTTAATATAAATATAATATCAGTGCATAAATGCTCTCTTATCTGAACAGGCAAAAGCATAAGCAAAACATCGCATGTTTTCCATTAAGTCTTAAACTTCATATTAACAAAATCTGACTTGTCAGCACTTGAATCTGAATTCCAATACTTAATGATACACCAGGTTTCATTTCCTTCTGTAAGTACATTTCCAAGAAGCAAGTTGCTGAAACTCTGATGAAAGGCCATCTTCATGCACATTTAACATATGAATACCTGAGCTAAATTCAGCTCAGCCAGAACTGAAAATTGGATCTTAACATCGAATTTGGACATAAGAACTGACAAGCTTACCTTTTGTCATTAATAATTCTCCTTCTTTGTTTCTTACTTTTTTAATGTGTTCCTATTTCCTTTCCTACTTTGACATAGCCTGTCTCACTTTCTCCTCCCTTTCTCTCATTTTTCCCCATTTCCCTTTCCTCTATGTTTTGTTTTCATTCCTTTATTCCTCCTTCATTACCTTAAGTCCTTCTCATTTCAAAAGCATACTCCATTTTACACTTATACCATTGTCTAAACCAGACCAATAAGCAGGATACCAGGCTAGAAATACAACATGGAAATCCCTGATAAGGCAGGCTAGAATGAACATTTGTATTACATTAGTGTCTTTTGTATTATAATAAGAAAAATATCTTATTATGTTACTGAGTACAATGCACAGTATTTTGCTTATATACTATGCTGGTCACTAATCCAATGTGAAGGTCATATACACTTCATCTATTAGCTTTTACTATTGCTTTCTGTATTATATTGATAACCCAGCTTCTGAACCAACCTTTTACTTTCTTATTCAATGTATATTGTAATTGAAGGTTTTTTTGAAAAAGAAAAAATAAAAAAAAAGAAAGAAAAGCGAAAGAAGAATTGATGCCAATGAGAGTCTTTTTTTTCCCTGTGTCTATGCAGTCTGATTTATTGCAAAGTATTTGCCATTCCATATCCTATTGTTTCTTCAGGTATTGAAATCTGCTGTATCATTTTTCAAGAGTTTTAAAATTGCATTTGCAAATTAAAAATAGAACCAATAACAATGAATTTCAGCTGTACAACTGTCAAAGAGACACTGTATATTCCAGGACAGTCAGGAATAATAACACTCTGGGAACGTATGATCATCTCTAATTTGGAAAGCTGTCTGAAATTAAACACATTAAAGACAGAATTCTGA
Source organism: Aptenodytes forsteri (assembly GCF_000699145.1). NCBI lineage: Eukaryota > Metazoa > Chordata > Aves > Sphenisciformes > Spheniscidae > Aptenodytes > Aptenodytes forsteri. The sequence goes on along the minus strand of NW_008794723.1, from coordinate 1,982,385 downwards.
CCTAGTTTTATGATGCTGAAGTGATTCAATGTTCACTGCTTTTTCTTATAATATCAACATTTCTGGATATTTTCCACTACAAAAACAATTTCCATGCAAGAAAAATGTTGATTTGAAGCAATGGTTAAGGAGCCTGACAGAAACAATTACCTTTAGTGAAATTATACTTTATTTGCTATTGGTCCAATCCTGTCCAATGTTTAGTAATAAAGGATGCCCAGCTCTTCTCAAAAAGCATACATAGGTTACTTCCAAAAGATAAACATTTATGTACAATCATCAGTACCAATGCTCTGATAAATTAATTATTGTTGTTGTAGTATAGAAAATATTTTTCAAAGTTTTACTTTTGTCCTTTACTTCAAAAATGCTTTAGGTCTTACGGTAATGCTTCTTTTCAGGCCCTTGTTTCTACTTTAGTTTCTCAAGAGAGGTGTTGAACTAATTGGGGTTTTGTGTGCTGAATTACTTTGGACCCACAAAAGGTCTGAAAGCACCGGCATATGACACTTAAGTTCTGTATAAATATATTTAATGCAAATACAACACCACAAGTAGGACCACCAAGTTTAGAGAACAGGGTATCCAACTTAACTTACTTAATCTCAAAGCCATGCAAGCATGTAATATGCATTTTCAAGGCTAGTATAATTAAAGTTGTAAAAAAATAAGACAATATGCCACCTATGTTCAACAAAGATCCAGCCAGGCTAGGTCACCTATGCTGCTTTGTCTAGGTCACCTAAATAAAGAAGAGGCATTAGCTTTCATCCATTTGGAGTTCAGTAAAATACTGATGTCATATGTAAATGTGACAAATACAGTAAATACAATGTCATGAAGAAGCATTAATGATCGTTAGAAATGCTTTAGGTCTTACGGTAATGCTTCTTTTCAGGCCCTTGTTTCTACTTTAGTTTCTCAAGAGAGGTGTTGAACTAATTGGGGTTTTGTGTGCTGAATTACTTTGGACCCACAAAAGGTCTGAAAGCACCGGCATATGACACTTAAGTTCTGTATAAATATATTTAATGCAAATACAACACCACAAGTAGGACCACCAAGTTTAGAGAACAGGGTATCCAACTTAACTTACTTAATCTCAAAGCCATGCAAGCATGTAATATGCATTTTCAAGGCTAGTATAATTAAAGTTGTAAAAAAATAAGACAATATGCCACCTATGTTCAACAAAGATCCAGCCAGGCTAGGTCACCTATGCTGCTTTGTCTAGGTCACCTAAATAAAGAAGAGGCATTAGCTTTCATCCATTTGGAGTTCAGTAAAATACTGATGTCATATGTAAATGTGACAAATACAGTAAATACAATGTCATGAAGAAACATTAATGATCGTTAGGAAAATGGGAATTAATACTGTAACTGTGAGGTGAGTAAAGAATTGACTAGTAGAGAAGTATTGAAAGGGAAAAATCTAGTCTGATGAGAGGTAACAAATGGTTGGCTGTGGACCAATCTTGTTAATTTTTTGTATAAATAACCTTGGCTTAAAAAAAAAAAAGTATTCTTAAGACGAAAAGCTAAAAGGCATTGTCAATACTGAAGAGGATTAGGGTATTTCACAAAAAGAACTGCATGGCCCTGAGGATGGGAATAAGCGTAATTAAATTAAACTAAATTTATAATAAAAAGAGGAAGGTCATTGAGGACTATGAATGAGAATTTCTGCTATTGACTAGGAACTCGTCAGTTAGAAGTGACTGGGAAGAGAGAGACACAGGTGTACAAGCTGATCACAGGATGACTATAAGCTAGCAAGGGATGGCAAGCATGGAAAAACTCAAATGCCATCCTGCAATACATGTCAAGGTGTTTCCAGCTGAGATAGAAAAGTATTAATTCCACTATAATAAGCCCTGATGAGACTTAATTTGTAATAGTGTGTACAGTTCTTGCCATTTATTTTCAAGGAAGATATGAAATTGGAATAGGCATAGAGAAGGATCACGAGGATAATGAAGGGAATGGAGAGCTTATCAAATGAGAAGAGTTCACCTTGTAACCCAAAGGTATGTGATTGGTGCCTATACATAAAGCAGGGTACAGATATGGGAGGGCAAAGAGTTATTTAAACTCAAGGAGAGTGTTTACACTGTAATAAGGGTCATAAACTGGCTGTTAATGCAGTAAGACACAAAACAAGGGAGATTCTGAAATCATCTTCCAAGTAAAGTACGGGGGATAAAACGTCTAACTACTATTAATATACTGTTTGAAACATTTATGAAAGTAAATATATGACACCGTGTCCATAACGTCAGGGGGTTGCATTTGAACACCAAGAAACCATTTCCAATTCTGTATTTCCAGGATTTCAAGCTTTAGCCCTTTCCAAGTTTTCCAGTACTGCCTGTGAGGGCATGAAAATTTCAAAAACAAGGTATTGGATATGATTTGTAAGCTAACAAATGTAAGAGAGAAGAGAGAGAATTGGTATGAAAAGTGCAGGCCACCTTCTAAACAATGCTTAGACTGTCTAAATTGTTCAAATTGTCTAAACTGAACTGTCACTACAGACAATGGTATCTGAGGATATATGGCAGTCTACAAGAGGTTCCCTATCTTGCAGGATTATGGCAACTACACTCCTCCAGACCTCACTGCAATCCACAGAAGTCTTTCAGGTTTCAGAAAGCTTTGAATCAGGCTGTACATGTATCTTTCTATAAATGTGTTTATTTAAAATTGGAAAAATTAATTCAGTCAAAGTTTAAGTTCATGAAAGAGAGAGAGAGAGATCATAACTTTGTGTACTGCCTTAATTATATATTAACTCAAGCAAATTAAAGCCAAGTATTCCAGCATGTCATTCATGGAGAAAATCTTATTCACAAGGCTGCTCTATTCATGATGAAGTCTTGCACATATTCAAATTCATCATAATTTTCTTAGTCTGAGGTTCTTATTTTTATGGAATAAATTCATAATTAACATTTCAGCAGAGGGGCACCAGTTGGCACACTACAAAAGTATTACAACTAAGCAGGATTTAAGAATAAATTAAGATATTTTGAAGTGGAAGTAGCTCTTTATTCCCTCCAAAATAATATTCACTCTATCACAAAGTTACATTACATGGACATACTCAACCTCCCAACACATATGCGCACACACATACATTAAAAATAAAAAAAAAAAAGTAAAATAGACTTTTGGGTGTTAGAAGCACTTATGAAGAGGTAAATGAAGAAATAAGTACAAAAATGTTTAGTCAATACAAGTAATGGGTAGTTATGTTGTGTTTGGAGCTGAATGCTTGAATTCTACACAGGCGTGGGCAAACAATATTAACCTGCCTCAGTACCTCACCTCCAGCAGTCTCTTCCAGCGTCAGTTATTCTCTGGTTCTAGAGCAGCTAACAGAGAAGAGCTCCTTTGTTTTGAAAATAAATTATTATTACATATTCATCTCAGCTGAGTACATGTTTTAGACTAGAAATATGTTAGTTTCTCTCCTAGATGAATTTTAGTCACAGATCATTCATAAATATTACAGTGCAAAACACTGCCTGGATACTAGCTTATCACTGTTGGAGGCTGAAAGATTATTATAATCTTCTACCAGACCATTGCCAGGAAGGTCAAGTAGCTAAACAGTTATCTCCCCTCACCATTAGAAAAGGCTTGACTGACCACAACAGAGAGTATAATCTGTCAAAGGGATTTTTCTAACAGTCTTCAAAGTAAAAGTGAAGCTAGACCATAACACTGGAATGAAGACATTACAATTAAAACAATAGTGTCTCCCTCAGCATTCTCCTCTCGGTTCTCATATCCAAAATTCAGTCAAATCTTCTCTGAAAGTTGAGAGAAAGTTAAACTGTTTTTAACACAGTTGTAGAGATCATGGGAAAAAAAAATAAAAAAAAAAAATATTAAAATGCCTGATTAGAAAGGGGAGGGGAAAGGAAGTTGAGAAAAATATATATAGTTTCTGAAATAAGGAACCTTGCTTAAGTGCGTGAAATGCCTGTAAAATGGATTCAGGTCCTAATCAGAATTAAAATACTGCTCTCATATTATCTAGGCCTATTTAAATAGAGACCCACCTATAATAACATAGTATATTAGTACTCTTCTAAGTGTTAAAAGTAATGATTTGACAAAAATGAAAACATTACAATTAAAACAATAGTGTCTCCCTCAGCATTCTCCTCTCGGTTCTCATATCCAAAATTCAGTCAAATCTTCTCTGAAAGTTGAGAGAAAGTTAAACTGTTTTTAACACAGTTGTAGAGATCATGGGAAAAAAAAATAAAAAAAAAAAATATTAAAATGCCTGATTAGAAAGGGGAGGGGAAAGGAAGTTGAGAAAAAAATATATAGTTTCTGAAATAAGGAACCTTGCTTAAGTGCGTGAAATGCCTGTAAAATGGATTCAGGTCCTAATCAGAATTAAAATACTGCTCTCATATTATCTAGGCCTATTTAAATAGAGACCCACCTATAATAACATAGTATATTAGTACTCTTCTAAGTGTTAAAAGTAATGATTTGACAAAATTAAGAACCCAGAAGATATAAAACAAGGCTTAGGACTGCCAGATTTATGACAGTGTTATTACTGCTGGCAGATCACTTTTCTTTTTAAACTGCGGCATGTACCAAGTGGAGCTGAAGCATCCCTACAGTAGTCTCTGCCTGGGTGTTACAAAGATATTAGAAAATTACAGTAATTTATCAGGAAATATCCCAGGTCTCTGCTGAATCAGGGCTCTGTCATACTATGGGACCTTCATATCAGTGTTGCTCACCTGGTGAATTATAAGGTCTAAATCCTGGTCGTTTGGGGTCTGCAAAGAAGTCATCAGCATTCTTGGGCCCATCTTTAGCATCTGGGTCAAACTGCAACTGGGGTAATTACACTATGAAGTATACCTTGTTATTGGTTATTACTAAAATTTCCCGTGTTTGTTAACAATCGGCCATTTTGTGTTCAGTTCAGCATTTGCATCTATGCTTTTTCTCTCAGTCAAAAATAGGGCTTATCCTAACAAAAAGTGTTAATTTGTTCCCCGGGTATGAAAGGATAAAAATGCATTTATATATTGGTGTATTTTTAGCTGGATTTTACGTAAGTGCTTGCGTTGTTCACTATCATATTATTGCAATGCTTCACAACACTCAGGCTCTTGCAGTTTTGTTTTCATAACTATACAAGTTTATTCTTGTAACTGCAAAAACCAGACAGGCAAATACTAGAAAGAAAAAATAAGATGACCAAACAGTGGCAAACTCGGCAGCCTAACTCTTAATTCTGATCTGCTGAAAGTGGAATATCCTCCATAAGAATACATCGATGTACAATGAGATATGTCCTGGACATGAGTGAGCCTACTTACATCAGCAGGGTGATGCAGGGTTTCTTGCAATGCAAGCCCAATGTACGTCTCAATGACAGCTTTTGCCTCTGTATGAAATGTGGATTCATGAGCACTTCTGAACACCCAGAGCTGTGCGTGTACCCTCACGGCATCACCGTCAGGGTGAAACCTAGTACAAAGCACAAGTCACAGATGGGAAACTTTAGTGCATCCAATGGATGGCAACTTTCATGTGCTCTGGTCGGGTGTTAATTTGAACAATCAGTGTGAATCTGCCTTTCAATCCAGAGTCAGCCCATGAATCCATCTATCTCCCTAACGGCTATGCCCATTTTTCCCTTCTTTATGTCTGAAAGGCGCTGAGATAATTTACGGCTGCAGTCATGCACATATCCAGTTAGAGAGGGGGTACTAATTAAATATCGGACATCACAGTTATCCATTTAACAACCAATATAATTACACTTTATCTGCCGGTGCATAGAAGCAGAAGTCTCTTGAAACTCGGTTGAGGCACGCATATTTTAAAGGAAACAGCAAATAACTTATCAGAGGCTCTTCCTCTCTAGAGCAGTCCTCAGTGAGATTCAAAAACTGAATAAATGAGATCTTGCTCACCAGGTGGGTTTTTGCAGGCTGTGATGTTGGTTCTTATAGTTCTAAAAAGGAAGTGATAAGCCTTCTGTATTGAATGTGAGTGCTCTACAGACAGGAGGATAGACGACTGAAAAGAGAAATACCCACAGTGAGGGATTTGTGAGATTTGGCAGAAAATCTGCATCACAATACCGTGCTATTTCCTACAGGGAAGGAGCCCAGAGAACTTCTCAAGAGAAAGGCACTATTCCACCATTGCTACTTTACAAGTGACAGACAGGAGACAAATTGGGTACCAGCACAGAGAGGTATCTTCTTTATTGATTTTCCTCAACACAGGAAAATCTGAAAGGTCTAAGACACCAATTTCAGCCCCATTGCACTTAAGGTTTATATGCAGAATAAAACTTCAAGTTGGGGGTATCTTGGAAAAATCCACAGGGTGAACAGAGCTCACTTATTTTCAGAGCTTTCTAGCAGCTTGCCAGACTTGCAAGCTTAGCACAAGTCCGTAGAAGCAAAAAATAAAGCCGTCACAAAAGGCTATATTTTGGGACTTACAAATGGAAGCCAAGATATTTTAACTATTCAATTAACTGGGACTGTAGGATTTGCTTTGTGAGCATTTTATTTCTTAATCTACACTGCCCTTCTCTCACCTCTGAATAACTTTTTACTCTCCTCCTTTTTATGTGTCACTGACTTAAAAAAGGAAGCAGAAGACTGTGTGAGTTGCTGGACCACCTCTGTTGCCACTGAAAGCCGTTACGTGTGGTAAGAGCATTAGAGATTCAGAAGTAAATTGCAAAGTTGGTTCGGAGCACAGTGAAGCATTTAGTTGCAACTCAGTTGGGTGGAAAAAAGAAGTCACACTCCAAAAGAGACAGAGAGCTTTCTCTGCTTGAAATTATTGAATAATTTATTCGAAACATAAATCAGATTATTAGAATGAAGGTGATGGTCTTCAGGCAGAGGTCATGCAGAAAAGTACAATGCCAATAACTGCCTTTTTTCCTCTTTCATTGACTATCAAAATACTCGATTCTTTTAAAAGAGAAGCCAGTCACAATCAATCATCTTTATATCACCTTCATTGTAGATTATTTCTACTCAGTGTAACCGGATTTGAAAAGTGCTATCACATAGAAGCTACAAGTTGTGCAAAATATCTCTTAAGTAATGAAGCCAAAATGAGGATGTATCACGTAAGTCCATTGAAAACTCCATTTCCTTCAAATATTTGCGAAAAGTAAGTTTTTGTAGTACGCTTTCTGCCTTACTACACACACAGCTGCCTGACAGAGCCCAGAGCAATGCAGCAGTATGTTACCTGTATGGCAGGTAACACGCAGCTATAAAGTAAATTATTAGCTTTCAAACACTCAGCGCAGATCATTTTCTAAGGTAGTTTATATAGGGACCCATTTACTGTCCAAACAGGAGCTAAACACATGGTACAGCCAAGCAGTCGTGAAGGGAAACAGCTCTCCCCATTCCCACTTTGGCAAAGAAATGCTCTCAGGCTGTCTCTCTTCCTCCTCCTGTCGTGCTCCTCATGTTCTTCTCTGCTACTTTAACCAGCGGATTTCCCCTCCATCCTGAGCAACCCCTTCTACAGAGACCAAACCGCACTTACTCACAATGCAGAAGAAAATACCTCAAATACCTTTCAGGTCTGTGTGCTTTCTTCATCACTATTTTTGATAGCTACCCAAACAGCTACAGATTGCAGAATTACCATGCCAGATTCCTTGGCGCTAGCCGATAGAGGCTTAAAATGCTTAATCCGTTGCTTGTCTGTGGTAAGCCTTTGTTATTAGCCTTGGGAAGGATCCTTATCAGTCAGCAATCTGATTTAGCTCTCATTCCCAACTTGTTTGGGTGTTTTTCACCTTGTGGGAAACAATTGGTTGAAGTTGTTAAGCTTCTTTTATGCAGGGCTAATAAGGGTTTGGATGTCTAGTTGTCCTTTTTGAAAAATCTGCTGTGGATCAACATGATCCTGTTCTTGTGTAAAGCGCCAAGGACTCTCTGTCAGAGCAAGAATTATACTTCTTGCACCATTTTTTTTTGCACAGAGCAAAGATAAAATCCTGCATCTCCTTTTTCTTTTCGCTTGGTCAATAGCATAATTTTATCACTGGTTTCCAGAAACCAAAGCCCAAAAATTTTGAAATACAAATATAACAGAATATAGGCATTATATACTCAGAGATACATAAATTCTGTCTTACTCTCTGTAGTCTGGCATTTGAGATTAACTCTTTGTAGTAGCACAAGCCAGACTTTCATATATTCAGGAATTTTCAAAGCATTATAAAGGATTAGTTCATGCAAATTTCTGATAAGGACATGTTAATAATTCTGAGAAAAGAATGTATTAGCTTCAGTAAAACAAATATTTAAGGCATCCCTAAAACCTTGTAACCAGTCTGAAACACAGTAAACAGTATCTATCTGTACATTAAACAAACACTATCAAACAGTAAATCTGCTGTCCATGACAGACTTCCACATCTCGCTGTTATTATGTATATTCAAATATAAGCCTTCCAAACAACACATATACTATACTTTAGCAGAAATATACACATACTCCCTTCTGAGCCAAAGATGACAGTAATATGCAGAATGTGTCCCTTGTCCCCCTCAAAGTTTGAGGAGAACTGTAACGTTTCTGATCTTTCCTATCCTAACTGCAAACAAGCAATATGGCACAGGTCTGTGGTTAACAGGGGATCAGTCCTCAGCTTTCAGCAAAACATTCCCAAGCACTGTCCCTCTCAGCAGGCACATCTCGGCCTGTGTCAGGGAGATGCTCAGGTCCCACAGTTGCCTTTCAATTCTTCATTTGTAAGTTTGCACCCTGACTGACTCAGCTGATAGAGGATGACTAGGTGTGAGTTGCCAGGGAGATGACTCCCAGGAAAACCTTACCAATAAAAGCTATTGAGCATGTATGATAGTTGTACCGTTTTCTTTCTGGTGTTTCAGGATGTTCCTGGTTGAGTTGCCATGTCCTGCTCTTTGCACTGGTGGCAATATCTACAGTATTCCTAATAATACCTATCTTCTCTTTCTCTGCCTCTGTTCTGGTATATCTTCTACCTAACCAGGAGCTTTCAGTAGTTCAAGAAACCAAAGTTTACATGCCGAGAATATCCTTTTCTAAAGATTTCCTGTGTGGACATCTACAGAAAACACAGTCGCAAAGTTTTACAGCTGAAAGTGATGTAACTCCCTTCGAAGAGGTCTGTATTTTGTTTCATGTTGTTAGTTCTCAGAAAGCAATTTGATTTCCTTGCAGAAATAGCCATTTTAAAGATTTCTTGCTCTTTGATACTATTATGAACTTATTAATTAGTCTACTCTTGAGTCAATTTTCAGCACTCGTAAACTGGATCAAGACCTGTGGGATTAAACAACTAGATAAATATTGAGCCAGTGGGGCCAGATTTTAATGTCTGTACTTGTGCTGTTTTTCCAAAAGAAACCTTCTTAGACTTCAGTAGTCTTTTTGTGGGTTAAGGTGCTATTCAGTGAAACTACAATGATCAATAAAGGACTCTCAGTTACCATCAGCTAATACTTTATAAGACTGGAAATATTTATTTGTATTCTAAAAATTTCTAAGTTTGTACATAGGTAGCTATTGCTGACACACTTAGGAATTTCCACAGTGGATCGAAGCCGAAGACCCTCTAGCCCAATATTTACCCTTCACTGATGAGCAGCACCAGAAGTTTCAGAAATCTGCAAAATTCCAGATGGGCAGGACCAGAAGAAATCTCAAGAGATCATTTCATTCAAACCTTTCTGTTTGGAAAACACAGATGGGAGATTCTCTCTTTCCCAAGGTAAATCTAATTTTCATTGCTGACAGAGATGCGTTTAAAACTTCAAATGTGAGATTTAATATCCCCTACAGATACTTGGGAACTTTTGTTACACCAGCATGCTCTGGACTCCTTGGTTCTCTAACTTTGGCTAGACTTCCTTTGAAGACCTCCTCTTTATATTTCCTTCTTAAAATATCCATTGAATGCTTCAGCTGGTCTTTGATATAATAGAGATAGCTGTGATAGCTTTGTTCTTTGCCTGTTAAGCATGTTCATTAATCAACATTTCTTATTTAAAATAAAAAATACTTTATCCTGAAACTTTATGGTTACAGTCTCCTAGCAACAGAATTTCCTCTTAAGAAACCACTTGTCTTTCAAAGGGTCCATGCCTGGAATATATTTGACAGCACTTTTCCAAAAAAAAATGTAATCAGCTGATTTCTTAATATGAGTTAAATAATTTTTTCACAGAGCTGGCAGTAGCATCAAGTGTTAAATTTTTAAATCATCATTAAAAACAGATCATAAAAAGTAAGCTTGTTGTCCATAAAAATAGCAGCTAATTATTATTAACGCTTATTATGAGTGTTGCTGTCACACACCAGGACATCACTGGACAAAGTGCTGTAAAACCAGAAAGAGAACGTACTTGCCCCATGCAGTTTACAGATTTTCATGGTTTCTTTCAATATTCCTGAGTGTAAGGAAGAACAAGCAGATTCTGGATTCAGTTAAGGAAATCTACTTGTTTACCAGGTCTCTGATCCTTACAAATAGTTCTAATGCATTTATTATGAATAAAATCTAATTTATTGAACAGATACTCAACATCACTTCAAATAGTTGTGCTAAATGCAAATGCCAGACTTAGAAATGTGAGACCACACTGTTCTGCAGTCACAGCCTTACTGTGCTCCCCTCCGACTCATTTCCATTAATATTTTCTGATAATAATTGAATGACTTGTAAAGTTAATCAGTTTGTAAAGTGATCATTTGCTATGGTTCCCTATGATAGTAAGGTACAGACCCCACCATGATAGGAGATCACTTCCAGCTCTGCGCACCTGCAAATCCCAAACTCCTACACAATCTGTCAGGAGAGCAATCCTGAGAGAAGGAAAATCACCTGAAAAAGAGGAGTTTTAAAAGCATTTTGTTTGAAGGGATCCAGATCTGTATGAGGTCTGAAGATCAGAGAGAGGAAACAAGGATGAGGTTGTGACAGGCTGTGATTTTAGCTGCAGTGGAGCAAATATTCCTGAAGGAGGGGAGGGAGATAGATGAGTGAGGCAGAGGGAAGAGGCCAGTGGGTAGATGTCATTGAGGTGAGGAGTCAGAGAAGAAGGAGGATATGAAATCTGTTCTTGTGTCAATGAGAACAAGGGACAGACCACAGACAAGGCAGATAGTAGATAGGAACTGCACAAGAAGGGTTAATAGAACAGGAAAAACATACCATGAAGGTGGAGGGATAGATAGATGTTATGAGTCAGAACAGAAGTGTGGGGTATGAACAGTGGTGATGGGAAAATGGTCCAGGTGAAAGTGAAAAATGTTGCTTTTCTCACTGGGACTCCATATAAAGACAATTGTGCTAGTGAGTCTGAAGATGACTACCTAAATTAAACAAAATGCCATATCAAAAAACAGATGTTTCACCATCTTCACTGACATAAAAGCCTGTCTGGACTCGTGTAACATTTCTCCCTGTTACCTCTTTCACCGTCCTGCACTAATGTTTAACAGATAGCAACTACTGTGTATGAAATGCAGAAGACAGTACCAAACACTTCTCAGCTGATCTGCTCACCTCATTGGCCTGGATGTCAAGAGTCTTTCCAAAATGAGCAGTATCATAGGAAGCCAGTCCCATAAGCGACTGCAGCTGCTATTTCAAGCAGCAGTCCCCAAAGCCTAGGGGCTTTTTTCCATACTGGTCCCCTTCAATCTGCCAGAAAAGCTGTTGAGAAGCAGACAACTTCAATGCTCCCCCAAGGAATACATGTCTGAGATCTAAATAATCCATTTCCAGTACTTCCTGAGAACCAGGAGAATTCAACTGATCCCCTGAGGAATGCAAAAATCTTACAGTATTATGCTGTAATAGCAGAATGTCAGCAAATACTAAGGAAATCACAAAGGGTAATTTCTGCTTCTCACAGCAGTGTATAGTGTATTGAGCATGTGTAGAATAGAAAATGTAATCAATACAGATACCGAGACAAATAAGGAAGAACCTATAACAGCATCTACCATCTGGAACCAGAGGAATTGATCTTTTGGTTCAACATGGAATAAGAAAGTTCCATCCCTATAGTGAATCTGTTCATAAATTAAGAATTTAAGCAGCTATTTTGTGTGTCCCTGCAACGTACTGAAGACCTCAGCATGCTGAAAGAGTTTCCTGGCAATTGAAGGTGGGTTTTAAGTCTTTATTATTTTTTTAGTAGGGTTTCAATTCAGAATTTTGAAATACCCAAATATTTCTGTTCTGTCTTCATTTATACCCTTTCCACCTGACATATAATCAGTTTAGATTTTTCCATTGAGCTGAGTGGCTGCTAAATGCTTGATAGACGACTGATCATTGCTCAAGTGATTTTCTACCAGACTCATATAAGAAGCAATTTTGACCTCCAATTCTTCATACTTTTGCTTTTCATGTAAATCCTCATCTTGTTGACCAATCTGATCCATTATCACATCACCACCTGTTCAATCATCATCAGCCTAACTTGCAAAGATGAACTTTTGACAGGAAGACGTGGGTTGATGTGTTTTGTTAAATGTTGCAGGGTATTTACCACTCTGCAATCAAATTTTTCTATGAACTTAAAGAATCATTCACTGCTTTGCTGATATATGTCTTTTTTAAAATATATATAACCAAAAAGATTTTTTTTCTCCTGCATTGAGATAAAGCATCTGAAAAGACAAGAAACTATTCTGATATCTAAGTCACAGCCTTAGTCTGAATACAGGCCCTTCTTAAATACCATTTTTTCTTCAATTACACTAAATTTTTAATATTTATCAATACTTGTTTAATGAATTGAAATAAGAAAAATCCATCATAACACTAGAATATAGAACCAAATCTTGCAAAATCATTCTGGATATGTTCTGTCTGATCACAGTTTAGACTTCTACAAAATGAAAATTTACAGAGTTATCCAAGGCTACTTTTATAGCAAATGTAGAAAAACAGCCATTTCTAGGACATGATTACTGTCTTCCTAAAGTGGATGTCTAAAGCAGGTTAGATAAATGAGACCCTGAAATTGCCTGTTTCTCACCAGTGACTGTTCAGAGATCACTAGGAGACTAGCTAGACATGGACATCTAGACACATGACATCTAAAACTGTGGGATTTTAATCCCATCTTCTGTGCTTTATTTTGGTAAATGAGTTCGAAATTTAATCTCTTTCTAGATCTCATGCTCTCTCTAAATTTTTTTTAACGCTGTTTGCCATTTCATAGAATCATAGAATCATTAAGGTTGGAAGAGACCTCTAAGATCATCGAGTCCAACCGTC